>NW_005364031.1:1834120-1857944 GCF_000412655.1 Myotis brandtii
CCCAAACCCCCTGATCGCCCTGCAGCTCTGTGTGTGACAGGGGGCGGGGCCACAACCCTCCTATCCGCCCTGCTCTGTGTGTGACAGGGGGCGGTGCCCCAACCCCCCAATCGGCCCTACCCTGAGCGTGACTGAGGGCGGCATTGCAACCTCCCGATCCGCCCTGCTCTGTGCATGACGGGGCGGCGCCCCAACTCCCCAATCGGCCCTGCTCTGAGCCTGACCAGGGGCTGCACTTAGGGATTGGGCCTGCCCTCTGCCACCCGGGAGCAGGCCTAAGCCAGCAGGTCGTTATCTCCCGAGGGGTCCCAGACTGCGAGAGGGCACAGGCCGGGCTGGGGGACCCCCCTCCCCCCGCCCCCCGAGTGCACAAATTTTTGTGCACCGGGCCTCTAGTAATAATAATAATAATAATAATAATAATAATATTGAAGGAATGTAATTTCTATGTGAAAAAATATTTTTTCTTAAGAAATTTTGAAAGTAAATGAAGTGAAAACATATTGTTGTCCATTTTGTTTTTTTATAATGCTTCCAATTTTCCTTTTATCATTAAAATGCTTGTGTATGTTAAAAAAAAAAAAAAAAAGCCCTGACAAGTGTGGCTCAGTTGGTTGAATGTCGTCCCCTGCACTGAAAGGTCACTGGTTCGATTCCTGGTCAGGGCACATGCGCAGGTTGCAGGTTCTATCCCCAATTAGGTTGCATGTGAGAGGCATCATAAAGATTTTATGCTCTCAGATTGATGTCTCTGTCTCTCTCTCCACCCCTCTTTTCCTCTCTCTCTCAAACCAATAAAAACATTTTGTTTTTAAAAAGAAAATTATCATAAATTGGAGATTTATCAAATTCTTACTCTATTTTAGGCACTCTTCAAGACACTTTATATATATTAAATCATTTAATTTTTATGACAGGCCCATAAGATTCCCCTTTGATTGACAATGAAACTGAGGCAAAGAGATTAAGGAAATTGCACAGACATGGCTTAAAACTGTCTTATCTGTCTCTAGAGTTGTCCCACTTAATTGCTATGTAAGTTTGCCTTTAATAGTATTCAATAATATTATGTTCATAATATATTTTATATTTCCAATTTTTTCACTTATTGAATTTTATTTTGTCAAGAATAAATCTCAATTTTGCACTATTTTTGTAGAAAATATAAAACACATCTATCTCAGATATTTTATCTATTATTTTTCAAGAATATCCTGTGTTTGAAATAACTTTTCCCCACAGAGATGTAATTTGTTTTAATTAGGCCATCTAAATGTCAATTATTTATGTTGACTACAGCAATTCCTAATTTTGGGATTTCACAGGCCTTCACTCTTGCCTGGCACTCTGGGAATCTTCTCTGTTTTGCATAATCTTAATTATATTACTTTGTTGAAGAGATGCAAGAAAAATGACGCTCTTCTAAAGTGACTTCTCAATTAAATCAAAGAGATCTGATAAGATTAAAGAAAATGCTGGCAAAGCAATGAGTGGTAAAAAAGAGAGACTCTCCATGTTAAGTGAGTTACCAGGAATAAAGTACAGAATTATATCAGTACTCTGTTCACTTAGCATAATTAGTAGGTTGGTTTTTTTTTTTTACTAATGTGCTAAATGATTTATTAGCTGTCAATGATAAGTTGATGTGCTATAATAATTATTTCAAAATATTATGTTTTGATTTATGCAGCAAATGTATTTACCAAAACCTTTAACCCTATTTAGCCCTCACTGTATTTTGGTAAAATAAGCAAGAACAAATATAATACCAAATTTAAACATAGAAACTGAGTCCCACAGATCCTAAGTAACCTCAGAACAATCTCACAGCCACAACAGTGAGTCTGAAGTTTTTAAGTCTCTAAATTCTCAGCCATTGTTTGATGCCTAAAGCCATGGTCTCTGCATAGAAATAGTTTCATGTTGAGGAGAAAATAGAGAAGGAAAAAGGAAAGGGAGAGAAAGAAAATCTAAAAATTGCATTACTAATTTTAAACACTGGAAAATAGATCACCTTTTACAAAAATAGCACTGGTTATAAATAAAGGAGAAGATAAACGGTTTCATTTCAAATGCCCCAGTTATTATTTTTTTTAAGATATGTGGGAATAAACCTTGAAATGTAATTTTTCCTTAAGGAATTTTCTCACATAAAGGAGAGGTTATACATTACAAAATGTGTGATTTCCTGCTAGTGGAGATGTTTGACTATTATAACATTAAAATACTCTGAACTCTGAACAGGACTACTATAGTTCCTCTAGTTAAGTATGGTTTGTTAGGAGTAGAAAGGCCATGGGAACAGTTGCTCAAATTTATGGGCTAATGTCTGTGATGCTTCGTGGTAGGTAAAAGAATTATGTAAGTGATACATCTGCTCCTAGGAAGTCATCTGTGAATATTTCCTAATTTTTTCAAGTCTCTGTGTGTGTTGTGTGAATCCCTGATAACTTACTCTATTTCTTTTGTATTTGGGATGAGCACTTATATTACCCAACTGGATGCTCTGGGCTAAAAGTCCACATGCACTAATTTCTTTGTTTTTTTTCACATGCACTAATTTGTTTACATGCTTCTGCATATATAAAATATGTGATTGCTGTGAATTAGGATTAGACCTGTGCTTTGTTAAACATTAGTGAAATCGGATTCAATGTGAAATGATCATAGAACCCATACACTTTAATCTCTGCTATATGTGTATGTACTAATTGTTATTCAACAAAAGAATGTCCCTTTAAAGAAAAGCTATTAAGAAATCTAAACAAAAAATAAGTTTTTAATAATGTTATTAGAAACTTAAAATCCTTGGGTTATCTTGAGACCCAGGCTCTGAGCCAAGCCACAAAGAACAGTGCCCACTACCACACTGCACTTCTGGTCTGTGAAGAGCCATTGATGTCATGGCTAAGTGACAAATGTTTCTAGTTTGCACAGCTTCTGTTTGTGCCCCAGGAACTCAGTGTTACAGTCAAGCCTTTGCTACCTGTTCCATTGCCACTTCTCCATTGCAAACTTGATTTTGCTGCTGTTGTTAGCTCTGCCATGGCCACAGAAAGAGTGCCCACAGCCTCACTGCTGCTTGTTATTAGCTGACACATTAAAGTCAGCACAAGGTACATCTGTTTGAGGAACCTAGACCATGCAGACTTTGCTCTAGTGCTGGAGAAGTAAACATATCACATTGTTAGCTTTCATTTTTTAAGGGTGGTCTTTGCCTCCCACTAAGATTTCTAACAGGAAGGGTGATAGTGGGGGTGGGGGAAGGCAAATATCCACAAATAGAGGAACAAGAAAGGCTGATAATGTCATTGCTCTACTCTACACTTTTAAGATTTCTAACAGGAAGGGTGCTAGTGGGGGTGGGGGAAGGCAAATATCCACAACATAGAGGAAAAAGAAAGGCTGATAATGTCATTGCTCTACTCTACACTTACCATCTGGATACAGTAAGATCAGGAAAAGAAATAACAACTAAATCGATTGGGAAGGAAGAAATAAAGCCCTCCTTATGCACAGAGGGTTTGATTGTTTAGACAGAAAATTTAAGAGAATCTATAGCAACCATTTGAATTAATAAAGTTTAACTTTGCTGGAAATAAACCAGTATATAAGAAGTCAATGATTTGTCTATACCCAATAAGTTAAAAATGGAATTTTAATAAATATTCATTTGTAATAGCAACAAAAACAATTAAACACATAAGAATAAATCTAATAATTTTTTTAAGAACTTGGAAATATGACTTTACTGCAGGACCTAACTGAAGATCTAGAAAAAGAGGAGATAGTTCTTATTCATATTCAGGCACAATAAATATATAGTAAAGATAGGAATTCTCAAATAAGTTCATATATACAATGCAACCCCATTTAAAATGCTTAATGTGATTTTAAAAAGAATAATTTAAACTCAAAACACTGAGGCTGAAACTCAAATGAAAGAGTAAATGGAAAATAGATGACTATAAAACAAAATAAAATTGTTTGGTAATTGTATCCGAAGAGCTGTGTGCTTATTCCAGTACTTTTATGCCTGTTGAGTTTTCTCAGTCCTGTCCCGGTGGGCAGCTCATAGAAGCAAAGAAACATGAGCAAACAGAGAAAATTCTACAGAGTTCTAATAGACCAAACTGAAGAGCCTGCCTTAACTGTATCAAAGGAACTTCAAGTAACAGATCTTCTCTGAAAAAAACATGAAACCACCCACCAGACAGGCAGTCAGCTTTAAATACAGAGCAGGTCTGGGGAGCACAAAGTCAACTTAATAAAAATACCCATCAAGTAAGAACTTTTCTGCTTTCACATTTCCTCCCTTCTCATTCATGCCTGATGGGATGTGATAAGACACCCTGATGACTAAGATGAGGGGAGGGCTTGAAGCATAAGAGGGGAAGAGAGAGAAGAATCAAAGCCCTCTCCACTGACCCACTGCTCGATACAGGTCCAGATAGAGTACAGAAAAAGATTGGACTTCAAGCTAAGTTTGGAATTTTGATTAATTTTATGATTAGATATTTTTGATAACTGTATTGAGATGGAATGGTGATTACACCATAGAAATTTTTGTTGTCTAAAATTGATCAAAAAAGTTATAGGACCAAGGGAGTTTTCAACCACGGGCAAGAAAAAATTTCCAACTAAATGCATTTTAAAGAGCCCTTGAGAGAAAAAGAGCATTGTTTTACTCTTATACCCAAGAGTCTTGCTTTTTAAAATATATCTTTAACACATACTTTGGACATATTTTTAAGAGTGTGGTTCAGGTTTTAACTTACAATCTTTCCTTCCCTGTGGATTGATACAAACTCTTCAACAGGAATTACGAAGAAAAAATGGTCTTCTGTTGTGATTCATATTTTTATTTCGGTTCTTTTATTTGTTTTCTTTGTCCCAATGGATACAGCAGCATCAGGTCAGAGGAATAAACCAATATGAGTAGTTTGTATTGTATCCCTTTCACTATGGTCCTGTTGTCTAAATGACATACCTGCCCTGCATTTACATTGGATGCCCCTGGCATGACCTGAGCATCAAGTTTGCGAAGGGCCCTAGGCCTTGTCAGAGCAGAAATGGTTACCATTGAAACTTTAGGGACTTGCTCTCAAACTCCTTATTTCTTCCTGGAAGTGTGTTCTCTTGGGGATTAAAGCAATCACTCTGAGCAGAATCGGATGATAATGGTCCTCAGTATAATGAAGGGGGAAAGATGCTCTGAGAGGGATTTGCAGTGTGGTACCATACTGCATCACAATTACTGGATTTTTCAGTGGGCCCTTGCAGAATTAAGGAACATTCTGAAAGATAGGAACTGTGCCTTTTTTTTTTTTTTTTTTTAACGGCCAGGGGTGAGCTATGAGTTTAGGTTAGTCTTTTATCCCTTGAAAAAAGGTGAGCAAGCCCTAGCTGGTTTGGTTCCGTGGATAGAGCATTGGCCCACAGACTGAAGGGTCCCAGGTTTGATTCTGTCAAGGGCACATACCTCAGTGGCAGGCTCAATCCCTGGCCCTGGTCAGGGCGCATGTGGGAGGCAACCAATTGATGTGTCTTGGAAAAGAAAGTCAGGCTGTGGCAAGGAGGCTGTTATTAATCATAAATATACGAGGTCCCTCACATGGAAGAAGTTGACACTGATATTCTTTGGCAAGTAGATGCTATGAGTACTTACCTGAGTAGGGTTAAGTTGAAGTGGAGTTGAAGTCATGTGGACTGTGTGACCTCCAGTCAGATACCAGTTCTCAAACTTGATTCATCAGTGACAGGTGGGGCCCCCCAAATAAAACCTGCTTCTAAGTTTAATTATATCAATAGAGCCATAAATACCATGTTTATAGATTCAGGACTGATTGTTGATGGATTTTTCCTATACTAACCATTTAAGTAAGGTAATTATTTGCCATTCCATGACATTTAATTATAATGCCATGACTGATCCAAATAGTTGAAGTGAAAAATTGCTTTATATGTCACTTAAGAACTGTATGAACACATTTAAGCTGCAGACAAGATTGCTTGGAAAAATGCAGAGGTGGCTCCCAAGAACTCTTGATTACCTTCTGTATCAAGATCGTTTTTTAAAATTCAGCTGAATTAACGTAGCATAATTTCAAGGTGACCATCTGTCAAAGAGCTGCTGGGGGAAAAGGCAAAATGTCTCTCTGCATTATTTGTGCATTTATTTTTATAAACATTTCTAATTTTCCAGAGGGTATTAGGGGCTAGAATTTTAATGGGATTGTAATAGTTAGCAATGAGTAAATAACATGAATTCTCAGTTGACATAAATTTCATGCCAGGTTTGAATGATGAAAGGAAAAGCTATCATGGCGACTGGAAGCACATTTATTAGCAGATGTTTGTTGTGCAGGATTTATCTACATGAATAACAAAGCTCGCCCCGTTTGTCCTGAGAGCTCTCAATTTCTTCTTTGCCCAGGAAGTGCATGGTCCTCTGGACTGAGTTGAGTCATCATTAAGCTGTGCTAAGAAAACACTCAAGTGACAATGATTTGCAAATGATAAAATTATTCTGGGTTATCTTAGGGCTTCGCCAGCTGGAGTGATTTCTCTGTTATAACCATATGTTTGTTAATAATTTGATTCAAATGTAAAACAATTACTGATATTTTAGAGGCTGGGCAGAACAATTAAAAACAAATACGGTTATTCTTGTGACTTGGTCTTAAAATGAGTGAAAAAACAAAAGTGACAACATGATGACTCTAAATGTTGCTTGGCTAATGATTACAAAATGAGAAAAAGCAGTTAGCATGTTTTGAATCTAATTGTCTCAGATATTGTGTGTTGACCCATCACACAGGATGGCTTAATAGAATGGAATTTAAAACACATTCAGTACTGTGCAGGCTTCAAAGGAATTTCTCCGTTATCTTCCTGAGTTTACTTTGTAAATGTCTCAATGAGAGGAGAATAATCATTAGCAAAGTGGAATTACGGAGTAAATCATATGGGCAAAATACTATACTGATTTTTAAAAGAGTAATGATAAAGGGAATTTCTAGGATTATTCTTTCATTATGGACTAGTCCGTGGTTGGCAAACTGCGGCTCGCGAGCCACGTGCGGCTCTTTGGCCCCTTGAGTGTGGTTCTTCCTAAGCCTTAGGAGTACCCTAATTAAGTTAATAACAATGTACCTACCTATATAGTTTAAGTTTAAAAAATTTGGCTCTCAAAAGAAATTTCAATAGTTGTACTGTTGATATTTGGCTCTGTTGACTAATGAGTTTGCCGACCACTGGACTAGCTTGTCTCTTCAACAGCGAACAGCCTGCATCTTTCCAGGAATTTGTTAATTTTCCCTCTTCCCTAAATCTGCTCTTTGAGCTACATTAATCTGCAGTCTCCCACTGTCTCCTATCACATATCCCAATTTAAATTATCAGAGTGTTGGCTTTAGTTCTGTGCCATCTTTATAAATTCATGATCTTACTAAAAAGGATGTTACTGAAACTGCTGACCTCTCCCATCCTCACATCTTACAACAACATTCTCCTGACAGCTGTATTAGCAAAATTGTAAATCTAGGAAGGAACATATTAATATGGAAAGGTCAGTACATGTCAGAAATGGTAAAGTGTGGACACCTGATAGAAAATTACAAATTGGGAACTGCTTTGAAGAAGACAAAAAACACACTACTTCAATAGATTTGAACTTCTGAATATCTGTTTAATGACATCAGCCATTGTGAATCTTTTGGAAATTGATCAAATCATTTATTCCTCTTTGAGGGGGTACTTTTACTTCTTTATTTCTTCTTTCTCACAAACTGATTTGTTCCTTCCTTGGATTTATTTTTTACAGTAAAGCACTTATTTCTACATTGTAGAAAACCAAAATGGTTTCTGGAAGGAGCAGTTATTATTCCAAATATTGGAATTTTTGGAGGGGTGAATAATCATGCGAGGGAAGAAACCATTATTGAATATTTTAAAAAACACATTGACTTCTGTTTTTAAAAACAACAGTATATATGGGTTTATAAAATAATATAAAATTTGCTTGTTATCAAAAGAGCAGCCTGTGGACATAGTAAATATTTAATAATTGTTTTTGAACAATTTTTATTTTATTTTAGGAACTAAAGACAAGGATGAAAGGGTATCTCCTTGGGTGAGATAAGTTAACAATTGTCTTTTCCAAGAATAAACACCATGCAGCTCTTATTTTGTGTTCTTGATAATTTTAAAGAGTGACAACTCCAAATTTTAGATGACAATACTCTTTTCCAAACAGTCAGCAGCTAGCCTCTGAGGATGAGGTTCTGGATTCTGTAAGGTCATTAGAGTGCTACTATTCCATTGGGATCGTTTCATTTTCATGTGAATTTTCTCACTTGTTCCTTAGAATAACTGTTTGGAATTTGATTATATGGGCAGGATAGTTAATGTTGTCTTTTAAACAGATAACAAAACAGAGGCAGTGAGAAGTAAAAGGACTTGCCAGTTTTCTTCTACTAGAATGTGGAAGAGTTTGGATTGAAACACAGGATGTTTGACTCCCAGTCCAAGGCTACCTAACACACCAAAGGCTTCAGCTTCATTAGATAGAGGCCAAAAAAATGTAGAAGTTCACAAAGGATTTAGATAAATCCTTAGATGCCAGACCCATAACAGATTAGTAAAGGTCATCAGGTGTTCTTAATATACATCTCCTGCTTCCTGAGGCTAATGTCATGGAGAGTAGCCATGCCATCCTCTATAAAACCCTCTGCCATCACTGTCGGAAACAGAGTTCCAGACTCCAGGCCCATTGGCCTGTCCCAGTGAGCCATTTCTCAAGTTCTTATCTTTTGGCTACAGAAGCATATTACTAGGGAGTGTGAAGGGGGAGTTGACTTTAATCTTAATTGCCTGCACAACAGTATTTTTAAAATGAGCTCACTCTGTAAAATATAAAACCCTACCAGTAGCACAGAAGTCAGGAGTCCTAGAACAGAGAAAAGGTTATTAGAAAAAAAACAAAACAAAACACACTTGAAGTTGCTCTGTCTTCTGTCCTGAATTTGCCATCAACCCAGCTGGTGTGGCTCAGTGGTTGAGCATTGACCTATGAACCAGGAGGTCACAATTTTATTTCTGATCAGGGCACATGCCAGGGATGTGGACTCAATCCCCAGTGGGTGGCATGCAGGAGGCAGCTGATCAATGATTCTCTGTCATCATTAATGTATCTATCCCTTTCCCTTACTTTTTGAAATCAATAAAAATATATTTAAAAAACACACACATATATGCAGTTTCAAGCAGACCATAGCCAGATTTCAGAAGGCAAGTCTGCTCAACTACTTTGTCCCTGGTCGGTTTGCATGCCAGGACAGGTCCAGTATTTTTCTAAATGTTATTTCATTTTTTTCCTTGATGTTAGAATGTCCCTCTACAATCTTTGTTCAAATAACCTGTCTGTGAGAATGGCTCAGTGCAGACAATGAGTGCAGTGCACTTGGCTTCCTGTATAATAGATGTCTTCTTAACCATCAAGTATATAAATTCCACACCATGTTAACTTTCTTTTCACACATACATTCAGTGCACATGTGCTTTGGAGACAGAAGATTTGGATATGAGCCCCGGCTAGTCCTGCTGCTTATTTGTCATCTTGGGCGATTTATTTTAGGTCTTAGATTCTTAGTTTCTTCATCTGCAAAATGTGAAAATAAATTTCGCTTTGATTAACTTATACATCCCCAAGTGTCTAGCAAAATTCCTGACAGGAAAAATAATTGTTATTACTAATATAATTCTATTGGCATTTATTATGACAATACATGTGAAAATACTTTGAAAACTTTAAAACACTATGTGCATTCAGTTACTACTATATTTACTGTTTCAAATAATGTTAACATCAATATTTGCTGAGAAAATACACAGATAGAATTTTAGAATATACATGTATAACATTTGAAAGTTAGATTTTAAAGCATCACATGAAAATATTTTATATATGTTCATGTATAAAATATATGTGTATATATACATAATTAATATCATTTAGCATATGAATATAAAATATTATTGTGTGATCTTGGGTAAGGTACTTTCCTTTTATGATCTGAACAGTTTTGCTTTTTTTTTCTATTTTATCCATTAAATTAAGATTCAAACAATCTGTATTATAAATTTGTGGGGAGAATTAAATGAAACAAATATACTTAGAAATAAGCCCTCAATCGACCCTCAATAATTATTAGTTGAATATGGATCTGACAAAGTGAACTACAGCTAAGTTAACTTTTTAAAAATCCCCTTTAGCTCTACTACTATATCATTCCACACATTTTTCTACATGGAAAAAATAATATACATATCAGAAAGAATAAATTGATGTGGGTTAGAGGTAAAGCATATGCTTTTTATATTTTAAGACCTGAAATCTTTAATTTTCCACTAACCTGTGTGCAACTATGATTCTTTGGATTTTGTAATCCTGTACACCCCTAAACTCATGTAATGAGCTGTGTTTATATGAAACACTGCTTTAATACTATGTTCCCAGAACCTGGGAAATGGCACCTGTTCCTGGATAACCTAAATGGGACCATTCCTAAAAGATGTAATTGCTGCAGGCCCAGCATTTCTATTCGTGGCGGGTTAAGGAAAGCTGCCATGAGCCTACTGTTCATATGACTTTTCCAAATTAAACTCTCTCATTCTTCAAAGATGCCAAGTTAGGACAAAGAGATAAACTCAGATCTTTAAATGTTTTCTTCATTTCATCTTTCCTTAAATCTGAGCAGCATAGATAGGTCTCTTTCTTTATCAAAAACCATATTTAACATATGTCTCTTTCATTTAGATTCTAATCTAAAGTAGAAACATGTTCTCTAGCAATGATCTATGTTGCCTTGGGGCTTGGGTGAATTTAGTCATTTATTTGGATCCACAGATAATTGCCTAGCCAATAAACTTTGGTGTGGGAATAAAAATGATTGCATTTGAAGACTGTATTTGAAGAGTTTATAATTATGCCTAAATTTTAAAATTTCTGTGAATTCTTTAAAGTATATGCTGGAACAGAATGTTTTTTTAAACTTTACTCTTTCAATTAGCTGTTCATTGGGAAAATAGTGAATCCTGGAAAAATAATGAATCCATAAAACAGATTTTGCTTCTTTCCTAGTTAATTCTGAAGGCCAGAAATGGCAGGGTATGATTTAGCTGGAACTAAAGCTTCAGAAATGCATACAACTGACAACTTATGACCTAAGATGCTAAAACTAATTGACTGCATAACTGCAGCCTATTATGTTAAGCAAGTCTTCTGGGGATGGTGATTAATGGAATAAGATCGTTCTAAATGGAGGCCTCCAGTGGACAGGGTATAGTTATATGATCACATTTGAATCAGTAATGTGGTGAGTCGATATAGGGCATTTTCATCAAACTTGTAAATTAAATCATAATAGTTACTACCAATATAAGCGCCACCATGCATTGAACAATTTTATCCTAGGCTGTCTCATTTTATTTTCACAACCAAATGATGAACTAATCATTAGATCCTCACTTGGCAGAGGCATAATTTGAGAGGTTAACTTTTCTTTGGTCATTCATCTTAAAGGTGGTAGAGTCAGTGCTTAAACATATGTCTGTTTGATTTAGAGCCCATGATATATCCTCTCTTATGACTTATTCAAGATTAAAAAAATAATATTAATAAATAACAGCTTGGAGTGCTGTTATGATGAACAATAACAAGAGTGAATTAAATTAAAATAAATATGAAGCTTGTGCTTCAGTTCAAAAATTCAACTGCAAAATTTATAAGATAAAGAGATTTGACTTAGTGAAATTTTGTGTAAAATTGTGATGTGGCTTCCTAAAACTTTGACTATGTTAACAGTCTTTTTCCATGGGCCTGCTGTTAGGATTCGGTGCAGGATAATTTTTCATCATACAGAACAGTCTCTGTTTGGCCAGAGAATTAGCATCCCCAGTGCCTATGCACTAATGCCAGTGGTATACTCGGGCAGTGAGAGAATGACTCTACATATAAATCACCCTCTACCTCTGTACTGCCAGGGTTGCAAGCTGCTGCATTTGAAGACATACACGGGTTAGAAATGAGGAGATAGTAGGTAAATTTTACTTTGAATGGTCAGAAATTATTGAGGCTATTTTCATTACATTTTATTATCTTTACTGCCAAAAGAATGTCCAGAGGATAACCGATTCAAAATTGTTGGGTTTTGTAAAACATCCCACTGCTTGTATAATACATTTCCCTCTTTGCCTAACTAATTTCAATTGAATTTCAGTCACTTTCAACTCAACAATCCTAACTAATATGCTAGCACAAAGTTCCTAAAACTTGAAACCATATAACACAGTATTTCACATGAGAAATGCCAAAAGAATTGGGATATTTAGATTGACAAAAGTTGACATAAGATATAGTGTTGTCTAAAATTTGATAAATTAATATGGCTGAGAAATTAAACTTGTGTTATGGGCCCTAGATAGCAGAATTGAGACCAGTGGTTAGATGATAAAATCGTTTAAAATGGCCAAAAATAAAAGAGCTGTCTTGGGAAGTGGGACCTCCTTTATCATTCTGTGTTCAAGAAAAGGCTCCCTTCTGAGCTGGTGACTGTGAATTGGAGGGGAGGTAGGGCTCTTGACATCTTATTCAATTACTTTAGACCCTGTGATTCTGTATCCTTTTGGCATATGGTCATTGCAGATCCACTTACTTTTAAATATGTATATATATATATATATATATAATCTCCCTCCTTTTCCTTCTACATTCTTGAAATATATATCAAGTAATACATTCTCTTGAAGACCTATTTTTAGATGCACAGAAACTGAATAGATTTCGACAGAGATCAAAATATTCAAGCAGCACATCAGGGTCCCCAGAGCTTTGTGCACCTGAAAAGAAGAAAAGAAAAATCCAAACACTTTATTAGCAACTGTACACTCTCCTTAGAACACACAGGCTTAGCCTGCTGTGTTCCCAACACTTAGTTTTCCCTCCTCCAGGGAGGAGCTCAAAGCCAAGCTCATCAGGGCTGCAAAACATTCTGGGAAGGAACAAAGAATTCATGGTTAATGAACTGGTTCAGCAGGACTAGCCTGCTAATGGGAAACTGGTCCCCTTTAACACTCAGGTGAAAGATCTCCCCTGATCTCTTAGCCCCCTACTTTTTCCTTTTTAACAGGAGAAGGAAAACCTCTGATTACTATTAAGTTCTTGTGAGACCATGAGATCTCCTACTAGAATCATTATAATTCTGTGACACACAGAAATGGCCCCATTGTTCTGTAATCAGCAAGGATTACACAAGGTGCAGTCACTCTGCCCCCACCGCCCTTGGCTCAGGGTGTGTGTATTTCCTTAAAACTACATATATCTGAAAGAGGAAACAGATAAAACATCATGAGAGATTTGGCTTAAGAATTTTTAGTATTTTACTTCTAGAATAAGTATGTGAGTGGGATAACTTGGATCTTAGGCCTCACTGGGATTCTTTATCTATAAAAATAGACCAACCCTGCTTGCCTCCCCTGTGGGAGGAGCATGCCTTTTTTCAGCTGTGTAATTAATCTCACCCTGCTCTCTATTGCCATCTCTCCTTTTGGCTGCCCACTGATTGACTTTTCCAATGGGAGTCCCATAGGTTATCCCGTAGAGCAGTGGTTCTCAACCTCCCTAATGCCATGACCCTTTAATACAGTTCCTCATGTTGTGGTGACCCCTAACCATAAAATTATTTTCGTTGCTACTTCATAACTGTAATTTTGCTACTGTTATGAATCGTAATGTAAATATCTGATATGCAGGATGTGTTTTCATTGTTACAAATTGAACATAATTGAAGCATAGTGATTAATCACAAAAACAATATGTAATTATATATGTGTTTTACGATGGTCTTAGGTGACCCCTGTGAAAGGGTCGTTCGACCCCCAAAGGGGTCGCGACCCACAGGTTGAGAACCGCTGCTGTAGATCCTCTGCCCTTTCCTGTATCACACAGTCCTTTATGATACTTTGTCCTTTGATAATATTTCTATGATAATTTTACCTTTTGGGAAATAGCTCAATTCTCTATCACACATAGTTAATCTTTATAAAGCCCTGCATTTCGTGCATTCTTTTTGACTCTTTCCCTGGGACGTCCTTCCGCAACCTAAGGAGCCATCAGCAAGCTCACTTCCCTTTCAGCATCATCGCAACTGCGTCTTTGTCAGTATCAGGACCTCAGGTTTTGTTGCTCCGAGACTTGGATACCTCCCTCATGTACATGCCACAAACACTCTTCCAGCACAGCAATTTCAAACGATGGGGTTCACTATCCATTTCCTGGACACAATCCTGGTCCAGGACGAATTTCTTACTGCTTCAAAAATGGATTTCAACTCTCATTGCCATACAGTGAAACAAGATGGTGGGTTTTTAAATGATATTTTCCCATTTACTTTTTTTAAAAAAATTTATCTTTATTGTTGAAAGTATTATAGATGCTCCTGTTCCCCCCCACCCCATTGAACGTTTAAATGTATATCATAAACACTGAAAAAAAAGAGCATTAAAAGTTTGATAGGAAACAGTTATCTGTCCTCTGAGGCTAAAGAAAACAAGTATTTCCATATCAAAAGTTCATTCTCAGATATGTATAAAAGATCGAATGCCCCATCCAAGCTCACCAGTACTGCCCTCACTTGTCAATAACACGACTCCTCTTGTTCACTGCCCTTAGTCTTGGCAGCAACTTCACACCCTGGAAAATTGCGAACCTTCATCAATTAGGTTGTGAGATGTACCCACAGAGAAATGTTGCTTGACTTTGAATACTTGATTTATAAGCTACAGATTGCTTGTGATATTCCATTTCTATCATGTAATCAAAAGACTAAATAAAATTTGCAACACTTAGCAGATGCACCAAATGTGTAAAATTTAAAAGGGCCACCTAATGTACATTGATGTAAATCAAGAATTATAAATAAGAGAGAAATGGGGAGGATCAATGAACAAAGCTGTGGTAAACGATGATGAATAATGTGAAAAAATTAAAATGTTATAATATTATTCAGAAAAAAAGTTAGATCTGGTTTGTATTAATATAAAACTCTAATAATGTATCTCTTGAAGCATTTGTGATTTGGTTAAAGTTTAGCATTTGGAGTTTTGGGGAAACACTGCATTGGAATGGAACAGACTCCTCATGAAGACTGAGTTCCTGGATAGATGACGTGCCCTCAGGGATCTTTCTTAATCTCTTAAGCCTAGGAGTTGTCTACAAGCCTAGGGGCAGCCTTCCCTTCAGCTGGGCATGGGAAAGTACTGCAGAGCAATCAACAGAGCTTCGCCTGTTACTGAACTAAGATTGGTGGCAGCTGGATCAGTCAAGATGGCTGCTCCAATTCCGTCTGCTGGGAGGGTTCTCTTTTTTCAATGTTTTTGAAGGTCAGTCCTGAGAAGGTTTTGAGTTAGGATTTCTCATGCTGTCGATGTGGCACATTTACAGTTAGTGGGAATGATGGTGCATGAACAATGCCTTGTTTTTCAATCCATCAGCACTCATATTTAGTGAACATGAGGTGTATTTTTAAGCTATTGGCTGACCCTCAGTTTTGTTTTGGGGGGAGCGGGGTCTTGATTAGGAAGTGGAATCATTTCTTCAAGCCCATGGTCAAGATTCCACAGCATCTGAATGACTTCTAATTCTAGAACCAGGCCTGTGAGTTCCCCATATCAAATTTTCTCTCTGGTTAATGGTGCCCTCTTCAGAGCATAGCTAGAAAACCATCGGCTGGTGTAGACAGAGTGGGTTCTCTTTCTTTTTTAAAAAAACACAAACATTTTTATTGATTTCAGAAAGGAAGGAAGAGGAAGAGAGAGATAGAAACATCAATGATGAGAGAGGAGAATCATTGATTGGCTGCCTCCTGCAGGCCCCCGACTGGGGATGGAGCCTGAAACCCGGGCTACCCTGACCTGGAATGGAACTCCTACCTCCTGGTTCATGGGTCAACGTTCAACCACTGAGCAACGCCTGCCTGGCCAGAGTGGGTTTTCTTACTCTGCCTCTGAGCAGTGTCCTTACTAGTGTGACTTTGTCACTTTGGGTTGTGCATTTTAGGTAATTTGCCTGAACAGCCTCCCAACTGGTGCTCTGGCATTAGGGTACAATAGAGTTTAAGATTGCTAGGTTCCAGGAGGCTTTTTATTATTGAAATATCATTTAACCTTATCAGTGTTTAGATCTTAGACTATGTCAGAACAGGTTTTTGTTAAGAAACTTACACAGTTCTTCTCCTATGCCATTTCAATTTTTATGAGAACTAGCTTTGATATAATTTCTAGAGAAAATACAAATATACTCTACTATTCTGCTGTTTTTCTGCTTAATCTTCTAGAGCATGCTAAATCGTCTGAGAAATGGAAAATATAGCTTAAATAATACGTTCTCTCTCGTAAGGATGATTGGCCTTGGTTCTAGATGCTGCCTAGCTAATCTTACTTTAGCCAATTTCAAATGTTAGGGCTTATCCATTTTAACCCCCACTCCTGACACTAATGTATCCATTAGTTTCAAGGAGCAGGAATACAATTCAAAACTATTTACAGTGTTTGTAAGCAAAAGGGGGCATTTATTTTAAGAATACAACACTGGCCCTAACCGGTTTGGCTCAGTGGATAGACTGTTGGCCTGTGGACTGAAGGGTCCCAGGTTTGACTCTGGTCAAGGGCATGTACCTTGGTTGCGGGCACATCTCCAGTAGGGGGTGTGTAGGAGGCAGCTGATTGATGTTTCTCTCTTATCGATGTTTCTAACTCTCTATCCCTCTCCCTTCCTCTCTAAAAAGAAATCAATAAAAAATATTTTTAAAAAAAGAGTACAACACTGTTTCACAGAACCCAGGGACATGCCTATATGTTTTTTAGGAACAAATATTACTAATTCTTTCAGAAAAAAAATCTATTGGTCTCAGAAGCTCAGTGTAAAAGTTACAAAAGTCCAACCAGAGCCTCCCTAGAAGAGGTGAATCTTTGCATTTTCCTGATAATCTTCTCCAGGTTTACTCCTTTCAGCATGCCAACGCTGCCTGTGGAGAAAAGAATCAAATGATAGGAGGCGATGTGAAAAGTTGTTATAATTTTGGAGGTTACACAGTTTTGAGAAAGCAAAATTTTTAGGTTGGATGGAGCATTACTTAATTCCTTGGCATTAATCGTGCAATTGAAGCAAACAAAATTTTCAAAGACTCTTCCAGCCAAACATTTCTGTCTTAATTTACATTTTCCAAGGACCTAATAAATTATAATTATAGATGCTGGAGAATGAGAAACAATTAGCCTCACATGTTTGTTTATAAATAAATCTATAACCTATGCCTTTATTTTATATTGAGATGAGTATTTCAGTCAAATCTATCTTAGTCTCTTTTATTTGGGTCTATTCATAGAGACCATTTATTGGAACCCAAAGAAAAATGCCATCGTTTTCATTATGAAAATGATTGGCTACCTTAGTATTATTGTATCACTAAATGAGCTATTTCATCTGAGAAATATTCCTGTTTTTTTTTCTCTCTCTCCTAATGTGGAACAGTATCTGTATTAGTTATTGCTGCAATAATTCTGCTTAATAAAAACCCAAACTCAGTGATTTATCACAAATTCATTTTCCTTGGTCCAAGTCCCCAGGGTCAGCACAGGCATGCCTGCTTTGGGACGCTGGTCATCTTGTGTCCATGCTGAAGTTGGGTTAAGTCTGCTCCATATACTTTTCTATCCTTTATGGACCAGCAGCGACCCGAGATTTATCCTCAGCGCAGTGAATTGCTGGAGTGAATAAAGATAAGCAAAAGTACTCGTTGTCATCCATGGCCTTTGCCTGGAACTAGCATGTTCTCCTTTCTCTGCTGTTCCATTGACCAAGTATGTCATTCAATTCCAACATCAGTGGGAAAGAGAAATATACTCCACGTCTAGTGAGAGAATTATGAAGTCACGGCAAAGGGTATGGATGTGTAAACCTACTTAAGTTAAGGGAGGTCATCAAGAATTGACAGCAATGATTCAATACCACTAAAGGAAGAAGAATTTTGCTGCTAGAAATGTTTTACTAGTATATGTTCTTCATTTCCACCACTTTGGTGGCAGTAGCATAAATATGACTTTGTTATGTGTAAAACACTTTCAGGAACTTAAAGACACAATGACATCTTTACAGGACATTGCCTTAGGACTTACCAGCTATCAAGGATAATGCAAAGGAATGTAGAAACTTCACATAAACAACAGCATGTGAGTGCAGGCAGAAAATTCAATCACTAGTATAAGTCTGCTTTTAAAAAGTCAGCTTCGTAAATGATTTTAAGTGTCTAATTATTGAATCAGTATTCTGTTTCTTTCTACTTGATGTTCCTTCCAAAATCCACTTACCCATTTTCAAGGGAAATCATGGCTCTGATACAACTTTCCTTTCAAGGTCAAGAGCATGTACCTAGGTTGCAGGCCAGGTCGGGACTTGTGCTGAAGGCAACCGATTTATGTGTCTCTCTCACATCAATGTTTCTGTCTCTCTCACCCCACCCTCCCTTCTAGCCTCTACAAAAATCAATGGAAAAAAGATCCTTGGTGAAGATTAACACAAAAAAAAAGATAGAGGTAGTATGGGCTTCTGGGTATTTTGGTGCAGTTCAGTTGAATTCATTTTGAGGGTACCTGGGGCAAGCCAGACTCTCTTTTGAATTATAAAGGACCCAGAAAAGAACAACACTCTGTTCAGAAACCTTAATAAACTTACAATGATAATAGTCAGTTGAAAAGGCAAGTGGTTTTTATTTGCGTGGAACAAATTTGGTTTCTCACTATTTTAGTTAGAGACAAACAAACAAAGCTACCAAAGAGCTGTTATAGAGTTGTTTTGCTAGATAAAATGTCATGGCAATGGGAAGGAGGCATCTCCTGGGGAAGAGAGTTTCACAGATGAAAGCTCTTGACTGAGAGAGTTTTAGCTTTCACTGGCCTACTTATTCCATGAGACAGGGAGAGGCAGTCTGTGGTTGCAGAGCTGCGACAGGAAGTGGAGAACAGGATATGTGTAAAATACTGAGCTGCCCAAATTTCCTATTACTTAAGCTAAATTGTGTTGGCTTGATACCTTTTATAATTTCTAAAGTTTTTGGAAATGAAAATTATAAAACCAGGTAATTGCTATATAATGAAATCAATGCACTACAACCAAAGTAACCAGAGAGCCCAAGAGTGAAATTCAGAAAAATGTCTGAAATTGATTTTATAAATTCAGCTTTATTTTAGAGTTTTAGCCCCAAACAAGCTTCCCACTAATGATTTGCAATTAGTATAAATTCAGTGTGATTTCCTACGTGGTTCACTTCTGCAGAGTGCAGGCCAAGGGAGCATGAATGTTCAGAAGGTGAGGATCCCAAGGCTCTGAAAGCTTTTCAACTACCAAGAAGTTCTAGTCACTTTGTATGTTTCCCCTCACGAAGGCAAAAAATAGGACTGTTGCATTTGAGGAAAGTTGTGGGTGGCAGGTTGTCCTTTACAAGTTAAATAGACAATAGCACTATCCCAGGTGTCAGTGATTGCAGTCTAGACTTGATTTAAATATTCTGTATACACCATTACACTTTGAATTTCATGGGTGTGTAAATACTTCTAAGTTAACAGTTGCATGAGACTGTAGGATTCTGAGACCCTTTTGGATGTCTGTAATGTTTAAAACTTACAGAGTTAATATTCATTCCCCTTTGGGACAGTTTGCAACCATCCTGAAATCTGTGGTAAAAAGTATGAAAAGAAGGCACTCACCTCCAGCCATCAGCATTAACAACTCCTCCTGCTGTGTTCATTTGCTGGATTCTTTCCTCTTGTCCCCAATAGAATGAATCTGCATAGGAGCAGGGGCTTTTTTTTTTTTCTGTTTTATTCACTTCTATATCCTCAGCTCCTAGAACAGTGCCCTGAGCAGTGTAGTGCTCAATGAATATATTTTTCAGTGACTGAATAAAGTTGGAGAGTAAATGAGGCGAGTAAACTGCCCAGGCATAGTCCCTACTCATCCTTTGTTATGAACATGGTAGCTTTCATTAGGGGCTGAAGAGGTAATATAGGTTTTTCAAGTCTATTTGATTGAATTTTATGAAGGAAACTATCTGCTATGAAGGTGCCTGAGAATTCTCGGAAGTTATAAATATCCTGACATATATCTCCAGAATAAGGCTTCACTTTAATGAAAAAGAAAATGTTTATCATTATGTGCATCTGTACAGTGATATACACATGTAAATATGCCATGTCAATATTATCTTAAAGAGTTCATGTTAGATATTTTACAAACTAATTTATAGTCATTTCTTTCTTTAAACCTATCTAATATTTATTTCTGTTACCCTTTCTTTCTTGCACAAACTGAACTTTTTACACTGTGTGTTAAATTGATCTAATATGAAATCCAGTTTAATTATTAAATTTAGTTCAATATTTAATTTGGTTTAATAAAAGTGATCTTGCATATAATGTATGCATTTAATTGATATATTTAGGACAGAATAATTTTGAATAGGTTAAATATTTAATGTAGAGTAATTTTTTAAATTATTCAGGATTAAAAATAGAATAGATCTATGTTATCGAAGTAGTGAGCAGATAAATGTCATGATTTAATAAATTTCTGTTCACATTTGTGAAATGCTTTCATTGCTTAATTTCTGATCACCAATTTATCTTTGCCTATGGTCTGAATATGAACCCTATTTTATTAAAAAGGAAA
The DNA here is from genome assembly GCF_000412655.1 of Myotis brandtii. NCBI lineage: Eukaryota > Metazoa > Chordata > Mammalia > Chiroptera > Vespertilionidae > Myotis > Myotis brandtii. The sequence goes on from NW_005364031.1 coordinate 1,854,903, forward strand.
TAAATTAAAAATCTTCAATATTGCAAAATCTTTTTTCCTTCTCTTTGAGATACCAAATACCAGTATTATTTTACCAACTCTTTTTTTATTTATTCAGATTCTTATTAATATATCATGACTATCATTGTGTCTTTTGTTTTACTTTTTAATATACATTTTTATTGATTTCAGAGAGGTAGGGAAAGGGAGAGATAGATAAAAACATCAGTGGTGATAGGGAATCATTGATTGGCTGCCTCCTGCTCACCCTCTACTGGGGATTGAGCCCTCAACCTGGGCACATGCCCTGACTGGAAATCAAATCATTATCTCCTGGTTCATAGGTTGATGCTCAACCACTGAACCACACCAGCCGGGCTATCATTGTGTCTTTTAAAATAGAAGATACAAGGTGGAGCAAAAGTAGGTTTACAGTTGTTCATATGGGAAATAATGCAATAATTAATATATAATAATACAAGAATGAACTCTGTGTTTCACATCCTCAAAACTGTAACCTACTTTTGCTCCACTCTGTATCTGAAATGGGTTAATACTTTGTTCCCCTTTCCTAATCCTAAATTCCATTTCTTCCAAAATTGCGTGGTGTCGGTTTCCTAGCCACAACTCAAACTCCATTCTTGCACTTTTTAAGGTGTAAGCTTTCTTTTCAAGTCCACAGATAAGTGCTGATTGGCTCAGGGTTCTCTTTGATTGCTTCCCTTTCTCACCTGCCCATTCCAGAGAAGTCCAAATGTTACCTTCTCAGTTCCCACGGGATTGCCATGCAGTCTTGCACCAAAACTCTCCTCCTTGCTGGCCGAAGTAGGCAGCTATGTTGGGAAAGCCCACATGGCCAAGAGTGATAGTGGCTTTGGGAATTGCAGTGGCCTCTAGGCATGTGCGAGGCCTCTAGGAGTGAGGCTAGCTTCCTGATGTCCACCAAAAAGCTGGGACTCTTAGTCCAATAGCCAAAAGGACACAAATCCTGTCAAGAACCTGAGTAAGTTTAGAAGGGGATTCTTTCCCAGCCTAGTCCCCAGATGAAAATGCTGCCTCGCTGACAACTTGGTTACAGCCTTGGAAGACTGAGCAGAGGGCCCAGTTATGTTGTTCCCAGACTCCTGACCCACAGACACTATGATAATAAATGTGTGTTATTTTAAGTTGCTAATTTTGTGGTGATTTGTTATGCAGCCACAGACAAGTGATAGAGTTGTGTATACCGAATAATTTAGGCCAGGAAAAATCCTCCAAGTATCATTATATCCCCCAACATATACTTTACGTTCAAGCCATAAAAAACTGCTTGTTGTAACATTAGACCTCTTCCTCTTCCCTGACCATGGGATGTTGGTTCACATCTCTGTATCTGTGTTCAGGAGCCCTTTTGTTATAGAGTTTCCAGGGGTGGGGGGTTGGGGGTTGGGGAGACACCAATATACATACCCTAGGCTAGACATGGCAGATAGATAGTTATGAGCAAAGACATTACATTACATAAAATTGTATCACAACTTGGAATAGTTTTTCTTTTTTATATTCTTGGCATCTATTTTAGTCTGTTTGCACTGTCATTACAAAATATCATAGTCTGTGTGGCTTAAACAACCAAAGTTTACTTTCTTACAGTTTTGGCTGAAAGTCCAAGATCAAGATGCCAGTATAGTCCATTGCAGAGCCAAATTCTTCCTGGCTTCAGATGGCTGCCTTCTTGCTGTGTCCTCACATGACATAGAAGAGCAAGCTCTCTTGTGCCTCTTCCTATAAAAACACTAATCCCATCATGAGGTCCTTACCCTCAGGACCTAAACCTAATTATCTTCCAAAGGCTCCATCTCCAAATATCATCACCTTGAATTTTTTATCATATGAATTTTGTGTGGACACAGTCAGATTATAGGATCCTTTTGTTATCTCTTCAAACAAGTATCTAATTTCCCTAATGTACAGTGATAAATTCCTTTTTTAGGAATGAATAAAGACCTGGATTGAACCCAACTGTTCAGTTTCTTTGGTAACAACAGCAACTAAGTAAAATATGACAATTTTGTCTGTTTTGAACATAACTATTTTTTTTTAACTTCACCTGCTCTTTGTGTTAGATGATACTGGTTTTTCATACGTGGAGGCATATTTATTTAATATATAAAAAAACCTGAGAAAAATGTAGAAAAACATGAAATAGCTGTTAAAATAGGTATTAACATTGGTCTCAGATGTGTTTCACAATGACTAAACTTTGGGAAATGTCATCATTTGTATTATATCCCTCCTTCCCACTTGTTCCTCAAGACCTAGCTCATATATGCTCTACTCTTAAAGCCTTCCATACCCTGCCTTAATTAGTTACATCTTAGTGGTCCCAAATGACATAGTTCAAAATATTGTTAGAGCATATCATTTACTAGAAATTTGTTTGTATTAATCTTATATAACAAAAGGATAATATGCAAATTGACCCTAAGGGCAGAACGACTGGTCACTATGACACACACTGACCACCAGGGGGCAGATGCTCAATGTAGGAGCTGTCCCCTGGTGGTCAGTGCGCTTCTTCCACAAGAGCGCCACTTAGCCAGAAGCTGGCTCATGGGCCTAAGGCAGTGGTCGGCAAACTCATTAGTCAACAGAGCCAAATATCAACAGTACAACGATTGAAATTTCTTTTGAGAGCCAAATTTTTTAAGCTTAAACTATATAGGAAGGTACATTGTTATTAACTTAATTAGGGTACTTCTAAGGCTTAGGAAGAGCCACACTCAAGGGGCCAAAGAGCTGCATGTGGCTCACATGCCGCAGTTTGCCGACCATGGGCCTAAGCCATTAGTTGGACATTTCCTAAAGGCTCCAAGGCTGCCAGAGGGATGTCTCACTGCCAGCTTGGGCCTGATCCCTCAGGGAGTGGGCCTAAGCCATCAGTTGGACATCCTGCAAGGGGTCCCGGACTGCGAGAGGGTGCAGGTTGAGCTGAGGGACCTCCTCACCCCGCCCCCCAAATGCATGGATTTTCATGCATTGGACCTCTAGTTTATTATAAATTCTTTGTAGACAAGGAAGACC
>NW_005364031.1:1858071-1870082 GCF_000412655.1 Myotis brandtii
ATATATGTTTTTTTTTTCAGCCTTTAGCATGGTGGCTTGAACATGGGAGAAATGTGTGAATGATTTACAATAAGATACTACTACTATATACAGGATGTAATACTGGCCAGTGTGGTGCTTACATAAACAAATAAGACACCTTACCTGCACCCTATGAGCTTAAAATAAAGCCACCTGAATTACATTGGTAAATAGCAAAAGACACAATTAAATAGGAGTGCATGACAAATGACAAAATCATATGAAATATTGCCAATTAACTTCATTTTACTTCACTGTCTTCTTTAACATTTCCAATTAAATAACTTATTTTACTTTCTAAGCACTTAAGTTATAAAGCAAAAAGAAATAATTATATGACAAAAGCTTAGCAAGTTGGTGGAGCTGTTTCCTGTTCCTAATCATTTCTTTTGTAATAAACTTAAAAACTTTTAAAACTTCATTACCTTTTAATTTAATTCATCAACCGCTTATTGTATTCCTACTAGGTGTAAAAAAATACCAGACTCTTTAAAACTCTTAACGTAAAATATAGTAGCAGCTGATGTAGAATAAATAATTGACATGGGAAAATAATAAGTAAATATAATTTTATTTATCCTTTTTCTTAAAACTATTCTTATAAAACTATTAATGACATCTAATGTGTTGATCTCAATTAGGTTGAATGTATTAATTTCTTTCCTTCCTTCCTTTCTCTCTTTCTTTCTAAAAAAAGTCCCGTGTATAACTAAATAATATGTAGTGTCTAATAACAACAACATTTTTAACTGTCTTGTTAATTCTCAAAGAAGCAAAAGGAAAATGATTTCTTTTTGTCACTTAAACCTAAGCTGTCTACTAGTATATCAAATATTTGAATAAAAAAATGTATAGAAAAATATATGTATGTAAGTCAACCTGCTTTCCACTATTAAAAAGAAGAGTGTTATCTAAATAAATTCAATGTTCAGTGGAATGATTGGCTGCAGTAGGTGTCTGTGGATGAGAAACTATTTGTACACGCCAGGTAAACAGCATAGGAGGAGAGAAAATATGCTTATATCCAAATGCTTTAGCTGAACAAATGCCAACCTTAATCAAAGAAAAATATCAAAAACCCAGCTATATTTTTAAAATTTGGAGACCAAATATTTTGAACCTGAATCTTTCTTTTTTTTCTCAATCCTGAATTCTTCTAATTTTTATCTTTAGATTTTATGATCATGAGACACTGAACTGATTCTTTCCAAGTTGAGAAAAAAATGTGGCAGCATTTTTGAAATTCTCATTATTTAAGAATGTTAATTCAAAATTGTCATGCTATGATTGGTTTAGCCATAATTAGCTTGCACTTGATAATATGGATGCAGTTTGAATAAAAAGGCTGCAGATATTCTCCATTATAATAAATGAAAGGGGGATTGCCATAGAAATAGTAGTATTTAAAAGTACTTAGCTTGAGCAATGAAATTAAATTATTATAGTGTTGCTCTGTAATGAGATAGGGAATTTTTTCCCCTTAGTATATAGGTCTATGTGGAGACAAAGGGCAAAATAAGTGAGAAATGTGGTTCAATTGACCCTGGAAGGGAGAAGTTATTTCATATGTCGGTAGAGGTTTAAGACTCATTTGCCATGCATTCTTGTTATTGCATTTTAATTATAGTGAGTACACATATGCTGACAGTGCATGAGATCATATTTGTTAAATGGACCTCAACTTATGCAGCACTCATCAGAAAGCCTCCGGGACTACACAACACATAGCCTTTGTTATGCTTGCAAAGTAAAGGACAGCTCTATTAGGTATTATTTCAAGGATAAGAATATGAACTAAGGAAGTAGATTTAAAAACTCTAAATAATTAGAAAGCAAGCATTCTCTTCAAAAGAAAAGTAGATAGGTTACATAATTTTCAAGGGCAATAAATCACAATAGTCATTTGATGGTAGACATCTTTAATATCTACATAAATATAAACGTCACACAATGGAAAATGTCATGCAGGATATTCACATTTACTAAAGAGAGTTCAGTTTCAGTTTAAGAGGGAATTAGGCTAATGAGATCAAAGTTGAGAATTAAATCTCTGTGTGGACCAGTCAGCTCTGCTCTGTTCAAAAGCCACACACTGCCCTGCTATTCCCAAGTAACGTCCACAGCTGTGCATAGTTGCTCACAAAACAAGCATCTAAAACTGGGAACTGCTAAAAAATGTGCCTTATCGCCTGGCAGGCATGGCTCAGTGGTTGAGAATTGACCTTTGAACCAGGAAGTCATGGTTCCATTCTAGTTCAGGGATCAGGACACATGCCCTGGTTGTGGGCTGGATCCCCAGTGTAAGGCATGCAGGAGGCAGCCCATCAATTATTCTCTCTGATCACTGATGTTTCTATCTCTCACGCTCTCTCCCTTCCTCTCTGGAATCAATAAAAAAAGAAAAAAAAAAAGATGTGCCTTATCAATGAGGCCTGCTTAGTGTTCCTTGATTGACAGGGTCAGGAGAATTATTTTTATATGCAAATGGTTAAACTGTTTTGTTCCCACTTAGAGTAATGCCATAGAGAATGGATATGCCATGAGTCCAGAATTATTCCAAGGGTGTTGGTGTTGGTGGTGATATATTCTATTTCTTATTATGAACTATTTTAGATATTCACAAAGTTGTAAGGAGTGATTCAATGGACATCTATGTACCTTTCAGGTAGGTTAAGGCGTATGCATTACAAATACAGTTAAAGCCCTCTATTGTCACACTCCACACTTCCCCAGATACCTAGTCTCTATTTGAAAATTTTATGCTACTGCATAAATGCACCGCCAAACAATAAACAAGTCATATTATTTCAAAATTTACTAAAATTGAAGTCACATTTTATTTTCTCTGTGAAGATCCTGTGTTTATTATTTTTTATGAGTTTTTCCTGATTCATACAGCTCTAATTTGCAGTGGTATATAACATACCATCCAATGCTTATTTCAGATGGAATTTATTGATTTGCTTCATCATGAGTATTTAGTTTTTCCCTGTTCCTCCCCACCCCCCAACTCCCTCAGCTTTTTATTGTTATAAACAAGGCTCAAGGGTGCATATTAGAACCACCCCTGAGCTGTTTATTCTCTTTTGGCCACTTCAGTGGTAATCCGGGCTCTGCAGGCTGGACTTCTACCAACTGCATTGATTCTGACTTCTCAACAGGTTTGGTTAATGGGAAGTACCAGCATGAACTCCAAGAGTAGAAGGCAAGAGGGAATAGGTTAAGTATTTTTTAAAGTTATATTTAAAAGATATTGTTAAATGCACAAATCATTCATTTACAGCTTGATGAATTTTTACAAAGGGATCGGGCCTAAGCTGGTAGTCGGACATCCCTCTCACAATCCGGGATCCCTCGCTCCTTACCACCCGCATGCTTGCTCCTTACTGCTTGGCTCGCGCCTCCTTAGCACTTCTGTGGAGGCTGGAGAGGCTCCTGCCACTGCCGCTGTACTGGCTAGCCATGAGCCTGGCTTCTAGCTGAGTGACCACTCCCCCTGTGGGGGTGCACTGACCACTGGGGCACAGCTCCTGTGTTGAGCATCTTCCCCCTGGTGGTCAGTGCATGTCATAGCAATTTGTCATTCTGGTCATTCTGCTGTAACGGTCACAGGCTTTTATTATATAGATTAATAAAAGGGATATTAGGATCCGTATCTGAAAGAAATAGCTGCACTTCCATGTTTATTGTAACATCATTTATAATAACTAACATATGAAAACAACTTAAGTTTCCATTGAGGAATGAATGAATGAATGAAGAAAATTTGGTATACTGTATATAGACAATGTAAAAAAAAACCACACAAAACTTATCTTATAGAAACAGAGCAGAATGATAGTTATCAGGGACCAGCAGCAATGAAAAGTTGGGAGTTGAGGCTTCCTGATGGAATGATGGAAGTTCACACTGTACATGGTTACTGTAATTATATGGTACTGCATACTTGAAATTGGCTGAGAGTAGATCTTAAGCATTCTTACTACACAAGAGTTAACTCTGTGAAGTGATGGATGAGTTAATTAACTTGATCTTAGTAATCATTTCAAAATTTGTATGTATAGTAAATCATCATGTTCTACAATTTAAATATAAACAATTGTCAATTATTCCTCAATAAAGCTGGAAGAAAGAAAAATTACTCAAAGAAGATAAGTGCAATATAAATATAATCAAAATAATTCTTTCAAATGTTATTTAAATCTACAGGTGGCTAGAAATGGTGTTTCTTGGGCCTCACCCAGAAGCAATGTCCAGGTGCTTTTCTACTGAAGTTTGTGAATGGACCAGAAAAATACTTTCCATGACAGCAAAATTCAAATCTAATATTAAAATTAGATTTAAATATGTTTTGCAAGTCACAATAGATATTGAGCTATAAATTCTAGTTTTCTTGGTTCAAGACTTTGTATTCTATATAAATGTAATAATAATAGTTGAAAAATAATATAAGCTTTTATTAGTAGTAAAGATTTTTATGTATTCAAAAATGGTATTAAAGAAAAAAATTGCAAATTTCATCAGATATGTGAGCAATAAAACATGATGTTTATGACAGATAGTGAAAGATATACTAGAGAAGTTATAAAAGTTTGATTAGTTTTTCCCACTGGTTTTCCCATTGTATATTGTCATGCAACTATACACAGGTTTGAAGAATCATTTAGATCAGTGGTTCTCAACCTTCCTAATGCCATGACCCTTTAATATAGTTCCTCATGTTGTGGTGACCCCCAACCATAAAATTATTTTCGTTGCTACTTCATAACTGTAATTTTGCTATTGTTATGAATCGTAATGTAAATATCTGATATGCAGGATGTATTTTCATTGTTACAAATTGAACATAATTAAAGCATAGTGATTAATCACAAAAACAATATGTAATTATATATGTGTTTTCCGATGGTCTTAGGCGACCCCTGTGAAAGGGTCCTTCGACCCCCAAAGGGGTCGAGACCCACAGGTTGAGAACCGCTGATTTAGATTAACTGGTTGATGAAAAAATTTTAAAATGTTGATGAGGAATTGGAAAAATCAATTGGATATAAATAGAAAGTTAAGGTAAACCTGATAGGTTCTGAAGAAAATATGAAACCTCTGTAGGTTGAAATGACATAACCATGATGTTTATGATGGCTTGTCTATGAATATTTATGATCTTCAAAAGAGTAGCATCTACTATCTCAATGAATGGAAGTGAAAGGAAGACATGAAGTGAGAGTTGTCATGATAACCTATGTTAACTTGCTTTTCTGCATCATTACCAGTTCTTGCATGCTTTTGCTGAATTTTTAATTGTATCAAACATTAAATGTGAAACTGAAACTCAGCATTTTCCAGGTGGTAGGCAAGATAATGGGAAATAACTAAAAATGATCTAAACTCAGAAAGCGTTTATGAAGCTACACAAGTCAGTAATACTGGGCTGCATTAGTAAGAAGCCTTAAGTTTATTTGAGGCACCGAGGGACCAGTGCGTACATATACTTCTGCCCCTCTGCGGCCTTTAGTCATTTGACTTGAAAGGCTTGTCATTTCAAGATTGAGACAGGTTTAAAGTTTCTCAGAGCACGACTTTTTTATAATTCTTGATCAATTCAGGCTAACATTGAAAGCATAAAAAAGACTTGAGAATAATTTCAAAGATTTTACTTAAAAAAAAACCCATCTTTTTAAACTGCCATGCAGAACATTCTGCTAACATATTTTTACTTTCACATTCACAGTAAAGTTTAGGGAATTTAACATCTCCCTAGCTTGAGAGGATGTGGTTCATACAGATTTTTTTTTTTACATTAGCAGCACATTGAAACTATTGCTAATGGTGAACCAATTTTAAAATTAAATGAACTTCACACATCTTTTTAAAATAAAATTTAAATAGGCTAGTAGTCTACAAAATTAATATCCCATTAGTTTTACTTTTCTCTAATTGATGAATGTAATTTATGACCAAAGAGGCATTTAACTGTCTAGTTTTTGTTTGCCTTAAATCTATATAAACTTGAAATACAGTCTTCTTGACAAATGAGGTTACTAGAAACTAAATGAGAATTCTTATTTGCCACCTTGGTGGTGACATGAAGAATCACAGCCTTTAGCTCAGGGCTACTAAGCTCTTAATAATGAGAGAAAGGTGTTCCATCTTCACCTACAGTAGAGCCACAATTACAATGAACAAAAATAGCTGCCAAGGCTTCTCCAAAAAATATTCATGACAGTGAGAAAAATATTGATTTTAAATGCCAAGAAATGAAATTTCTTCTAAAGTGTTCGTTTCAATCCAACTACTATTTTCCAAAAGAAACTGAATGGACTGCAAAGTGTTTCATAGGGCTGTTTCATAGTTAACACTTTTTTCAAGAACAGAAATCCGAAGCAAAAACTTTCAAATTCTCTCTCTGCCCCTTCATCTGCACAGTTTCCTTTTTTCTCTCTTGCTCTTTCACTTAATTGAAAACAGCAACAACAACAAACTAAAGGAGAAAAAAAGTTACTTAATAATAAAAATGCATTTAATTGACTTTTTATTTTAAACAAAATATCAGCTAAATAATGTATGTAAAGTATGAAATATGTAGAAGAGATATTGCTCTGAGGGCATTGTGCTATGTTCCAGCTATTATGCTTTAGTGCACAGGCTTCTCTTTTATATCATATCAAATTATCTATCTATATAAAAGCCTAAGCGACAGTTGCAACCGAAACAACAGAATGGATGATCAAACAGGCTGCGTAGGGTGACCAAGCTGGCAGGGGGGTTAGTGAGGGGCGACCAAATGACTGAAGAGCTGGCTGCATGGGGCGACCAGGCTGCCAGGGGGTTAGTGAGGGACAACCAAATGACTGAACAGCAGGCTGCGTAGGGTGACCAGGCCAGCAGGGGGATTAGTGAGAGGCAACCAAACGAATGAGCAGCAGCCTGCATGAGGAGACCAGGCTGGCAGGTGGGGGCAATTAGGGGTGACCAGGCCAGCAGGTGGGGGTAATGAGGGGTGACCAGGACGGCAGGAGGGGCAGTTGGGGTGACCAGGCCAGCATGGGGGACAGTTGGGGGGGACCAGGCCATCAGGGGGGGCAGTTAGGGGTGATCAGGCAGGCAGGCAGGCAGGTGAGCAGTTAAGAGCCAGTGGTCCTGGATTGTGAGAGGGATGACCGACTGCTGGTTTAGGTCCAATCCCACAGGGTCTGGGATCAGTCCTAAACTGGCAGTCGGACACCCCTGAAGGGGTCCCAGATTGGAGAGGGTGCAGACTGGGCTGAGGGGACCCCCCCATGCACGAATTTCGTGCACTGGGCCTCTAGTGTTATTATATGAGTCCTATGATACCGATAATCTACCTTTAGACACAATTGGAATTGACTGTTTGCCACATCTTTATACACTAATGATGCAATTACTATGACACAAATGTTAGAACATTGTCATCTTTTTTTGCAATTGATATTTTTGACTTAGTAGGCTCCTGGTTAAAGGTAGGAAAGAAATCGAGTCATTTAAAAACAGTTTTGGACTCTTCTTATCACTTCAAATCCTCTTAGCTCCAACTTCAACCATTGCAGTGGAGATTAGTTATGTACAGTGTCCAACCAGGCTCTTATAGGTGCAACCTGAGAGGATATCTCTGTAGGCTTGTGCGGTCCAGATATCTTGCTTCCAGTGCTAGGGCTTCTCTGATGCCGCCCTAGGGCCTGATAAAAAACAAACAACAAATAAACAAACAAAAAACAATTGGCGTTTACACATAAACTACTGGAAAGTATGAGGGTGCTGATGTCCATGACGGCATCTTGATCAATGGGGACCGAAGCCCCTAGTAATGCTTCCTTTTTTGTCTCCTGTGTCAATAATTCAGAAATGCATTTCTTAAGGCTCCCAGAAGGTCTAGATGAGGGTATGCACAAGACCTATAGCAGTGGTCAATGTGATATGAGTTCCTGACTGGCTTTCCCTCCCTATGTTTTGCTTCCTCTCCACTCCCCCCCGTCCTGCTGCCTGGTATATCATGAAGCTACTTACACACAAGACTTCTAGTAAGTCTCTGGCTCTTAAGGTTTCCAGGATAAGACAAACTGATTTCAAATTAATAATACATTTTTCAGCATTGAAGACCCTGTCCATATAATCAGTTACTTAGGCACTAATAAATTTCAGAAATTACTATAACAAATGATAGCACTGAGATGGAAACTTTAACGGGAGATTTCTTATTCCCAGTCCCTCCATCTGTGCTAGATGAACTAGGGCAAAACTGATGGGCAAAAGCCCTCTACCATAATTACCTGGGAAATGCCTCTAAAGGCAAAACCTTCCCTACTTTGAACTCTGGAAAATGCAATCTAAAGAAGTATTATTTCTGCAATGCTTTTAGACTTAGCTTAAAGTTTACAAAACTTTTTAGTAAGAGAAAGAATTCATGGTTCACACATATCAGCTACAGATTTCTTAAATGACAACTCTAATAGATATGACACATCAAAATTATAAAATACCTTACACTCAAATATTTGAATGATAAATGAGACTAGAAAATACATTTTTAATTCAGCTCTCCTTATAGTTTTCATTCTTTTATTATGGTTTCTATGTTATTAGTGTCATTGATATTATACCCATGATTTCAGTTTCAAAATTTTTTTGTAATGTAAGCTGCATTTTTATATTTATTATCATTACAATTTCAAAAGGGTAAAATATATTTTAAAAGCATAGAATAAAAACACTTTAAATATCATACTGAAGGGAACTTTAATTTCAAAAGAAAATATTTGCAAGTGAAATTCTTAGGCTAAGCCATCACATTATTCTTCACAATTAAAAGTCCAGTAAAGTGGATTTTTTAAAAAATAAATGAAACAGTTATTATATTGGTTAGTCTTCTATTTAGATGATGTAAATAGATATCTCCCAAGAATTTTCCTCCAATGGATTATTTAATCATCCAAATCAAAATGTTGAGATGTTATATCAAGATTTTTACATTCAATTCATTCAAAGCAATTGAGCATCATGGACTGTGGCTCTAAAACTCATACACAAAATTTAAAAATATACTAGCAGGTCTTATCAGGCTAAGATTGATGTCCAGGTATACTAAAATTCTCATTTGTTAAAAGTAGGATGTCATTTGGAGGCAGTGAAGACCCTCTCTATCCAAAATACTCTTCTTGTTTAATTGTACCTGATATTCAGAGTTGAGGTAAGAAATAAAATTAACATATATAAATAACTTATTGTATGTGGCACATGCTAGGTCTTTTATAAGTAATGATTTTAATTATTATTGCTATCATCATTTCTATACTTCTGGGGGTGGGGGCAAGCAGTTTAGGAAGGATTAATTTCCTGAATGGATTGCTCTAGCTTTCTCTTTTTAAGAAAAGGAGACTGAAATCCTTTTATTTTGCATCCCCTGGTGTCTCAGTTGAGTGGAATGCAGGTAATGAGAATGTCTCATTTGTTAATGTGGTGAACTTGAGCTACAGCCTTGGCGGGGAGGTGTCATACCCCTGGATAGCAGGAGAGGCAGAGCTGCAGGAGCCCCACCAATGTGTGAAACTCTGAGCTCCGGGCTGTGTTTTCATTAACTGAACTTGGCTTTCCTGCTGCTTTTCTTTCTAAGCTCCATCTAGAAAAGCATAGGCCTCTTTAGGAAAATTGAGGAGGAGCTGAGTGATCTCTCTCTTTGGGCAATAATGGTGTGAAATAGATTAAGAAATATACTTGCTCATGTCAGCAGGCAGAAAGTACAAACCGACAAATGTTTACACACTCAAGTCACAGAGCAAAGGCAGTGTGTGGTGTGACATGCTTTTTGTTTTTTTTTTACTTGTCTTTATTTATCGTTACCCACAAAGGTATATATGCAAGTGTGTGTGTGTGTGTGTGTATGGGTGTGCAGGGTTGGTGGTGAAGGGGGAGTAACAATTTCTTCCCAAAGCATAAAAAAAGGAATACAGGGGAAAATGATAGTTCAAAGAATAATGTGTTGTTTATTTCCTGTCATAGTTGCAAAAAATAATTTCACCTAAAATACACAGCAAAAGTTTTGTGACCAAACAGCTACTCTAGAAATAGTCTGGCCGAACCGGTTTGGCTCAGTGGATAGAGGGTCCCCTGCGGACTGAAGGGTCCCGGGTTCGATTCCGGTCAGGGGCATGTACCTTGGTTGCAGGCACATCCCCAGTGGGGGGTGTGCAGGAGGCAGCTGATCGATCTCTCTCATCGATGTTTCTAGCTCTCTATCCCTCTCCCTTCTTCTCTGTAAAAAAATCAATAAAATATATTATTTAAAAAAAGAAATAGTCTGGTAAATCATGTTGTCTTGAATATGACTCCTGATAAACTTAAGAGCAGTTGTAGGTGGTTCACTGTTCCTCTCCTCTTCTTATATAATTATGACCAGGTTTTTCTTCCAAAGGGAATTTTGCCTTAGACCAGTGGTTCTCAACCTTGGCTGCACATTAGAATCACCTGGGAATCTTTTTAAAATCCTGATTTCTGGGCCTCATTCTCCGGAAATTCAAAGAAACAGAATTTCCAGAGGATGAGGCCCAGAACTCAGGATTTTAAAAAGATTCCCAGGTGATTCTAATGTGCAGCCAAGGTTGAGAACCACTGGTCTAAGGCATATACATTTCTATGATTTCTTTGAATTTGAGTGCAGGCAGGGAGCAGACCAACAGCTGGAGAGACCTCGGCTAATGCTTTAATTTGGGCCATTCTATTGCCCAGGGGGAGAGAGATAAAAACATCAATGATGAGAGAGACTCATGGATTGGCTGTTTCCTGCATGCCTCCTACTGGGGATCGAGCCCACAACCCAGGCGTATATCCTGACCAGGAAAGGAACCGTGACCTTCTGGTTCATAGGTCAACTCAACAATTGAGCTACCCTGGCCAGGCTACATCAACTTTTTATTTTTAGATGTTGGTTAGGGAGGGAATAAATACCTGGTAAAAAAAAACAAATATAATAAGTTATTGTGACATTTTGTTTGGAGCATCAAAGTCCCTTTTGGGTTGACTTCAGAAAAATGAAATAGGTTGAGGGTACTATTCCTGGAGTGGTGTGTGTCTGAGCAGAAACCTCTGGCCAGTATTGGTCACCAGGAAACTAGGTTCAATTATTTAAAACAGTGTTTATAAAAATTCACTGAAGGGCTACTGACTCAACTTCAGTAAATACCAGATGAACCAACTAACAGGTGCATATGATCGTGCTGTGGAGAACCCAAACCCAAGAGTAAGACCACTGCCCATCAGCAGAGTGCAGAAGCCCTGCCCCCTGAGAGACCAGGGCAGGGCAGGGCACGGCTTCAACTATAGGAGGACTAACCCCTCTGGAAAACCTAGAACATGGTTCTCATGATGGGTGGTACTACCTCATTCCAAAGTATGTTTTGGAAGTTTATGAAGAAATGTTTGCTTGTCACAAGTTTGGAGGAAAGACAACCATTTAAGAAGAGTTACCTGGGTTGCTAGCTTCTTATCATTGCACAGGAAGCATTTCACATCAAAAATTGTTTTGATTTTTGAAGGCTTTTGATATATCCCATCAGATATTTTTGGGAGTCACAAACCCACTCAAATTTTCTGAGTTAAGAACGTAACTCTTTTATACATATACACACAAAATGATTTTTCTTGCATGATCATAGTATATACTGAATTACCTGAAATGCAAATATTATTTAACTCTAGGGAAGATTGAACTTTATTTTGTTCAGAACTTTAAAATGATTGTTTAACGTATAACAGAAAATCACCTTACCAATACTTGTCATAGTGGAATTTGTGTAGCCAATAAAACACACCTAAATTGGTAAGCCTTTGTGGCACTTTAATTTAGGGTATTTCCAGTGGGTGTAAATATATAACGACTTCATTTTGCATCATTCTAGTGTAATTGTGCTCAAGTATTTATATGTTAACTTTATATCACTTTTTGAGAAATTACCTTCCACTTCTTTCTTTCTTTTTTGGGG
>NW_005364031.1:1870180-1877393 GCF_000412655.1 Myotis brandtii
TTTTCAGAGAGATGAAAAGGAGGGGCAGGGAAATAGAGAGAAAAACATCAACAAGAGACACATCGACTGTTTGTCTCTCACACGTGCCCGACCGGGGCTAGGATTCAGCCTGCAACCCAGGTATGTGCCTTTGACTGGAATAGAACCTGTGACCCACCAGTCTGAGACTGGATGCTCTAGCCACTGAGCCAAACCAGCGAGGGCTCCACTTATTTCTCTTTTACTTGTCATAACATTATATTGATTCTTTGAAATTGTATGCACTGGTAGATTATATATCTGTGAATTTAATTTCAGGATAGTGAAGAGAATGTCAAATATTTGTAATTAAAGAAGAAGTAGGCCTGATGAGGTTGAGAAGTAGGCCTATGAGAAGTGACTTCACAATGTTTTCCTTTACATTTCACTGAGAGTTTTATTTTGTGGAATTTCTGGTAGTTTTGTTTCTTCTATCAGTGAAGATTTTTGGAATTCATTCTTATGCCTTTCAGTTACACAAAAAAGGCCAGTAAAATACAGTTGTTCTGAAAGGAAAATGCTCTGTTACCTTATATGTGAATGCAGAATATACAGGTTGAGAGGCTATATAGTATAGTAGTGAAAATTAGTGGTATCATTATCACCTGTATGAATGTATTTGAAGGTATTATTATTGACTGCGACTTTGATGATAAGAAAAAAAAATGATTTTCCCAAACCTGATATTTATCTCAGATCTGAGGTACCCTGACATCGGGTTATTAGTGATGACATCACTGAGACTTTGAGAAAGTCTGCCTGCTTTTTCGGAGCCCCCACTTAACTATTAGGATAAACTAAACATGTCCACAAAAATTCATATGTTGAAACCTAATCCCCAATGTGATGGTATTCTGAGGGCAGACCTTTGGGATGTGATTAGGTTAAGAGTGGAGTCCTCATGAGTGGGCTTGGTGTCCTTAGAGAAACGGCCACAGAGAGCTCCCTTTCCTTCTCCAAGACTTTAAAAAAGGATAGACTCTGTGAACCAGGAAGTAGGTCCTCAGCAGACACTGAATCTGCTGGCACTTTGACTTTGGACTGGTGCCGGCACACTGTGAGAAAGACATTTCCGTTACATGTAAGACATTCAGTCTATGGTATGCTGTGGTTCAGTTGTTTACTTTCTTGAGACCCAAATTAGGGCTGTATGTTATTCATAATAGTGCAATTTAGATTCTGAAACTTGGGTCTCTGACACGTTGTGGTCTTAACAGACATGCATAGGAGCAGAAGAGGCCTGTTTAGATTAGTCAAACCAATTACATTTTCCCTAACCACTGACAAGCAGAGGTCTAGCTGAAGGAAAGACTAAGGACAGATGACCCTGATGGGAGGGGATGGGATGGGCTGAGATGGACTAGAGTAGGATCTGAACAGGATACTATGAAATATGATTGTGTGATCTATAGCCAGAGCTCATTTGGAATGAGCCTTGCTGGAGGTAGGAGGGTGGATAGAACAATTTTTTTTTTATTCTTTGGCCCAGCCTGAAATGAAAACAAAACATAACACCAAATTCTACACCCAGATGTTTTTATATTTTTTCTTTTGGTTCCACATATATTTCTCCATATGCTGATTCCACTCCCACATTTTCACTCATGAGCCAAGAATTTTAATGATGGGAGTCATAAATAAAACAGAGGGAAGGGTTATATATAAAATTGAAAAGAATTTCTGTATAAGGTCATCTATAATTAGTCACTGCCTGAATTAGGTTTCTTGTCAGTTTAGGGATGGTCCTATAGGTGTATATATCATGCTCACTTAGTGTGAGCATAGATACAATGCTACTAGTTTTTAAGCATGAAGAGCCTCTGATAATTGTCCACAAGACAAACAAAAACACAAGAAACCTGGAAAAAATGTCCAGAGACTAAAAGTTGGCATGAACCTTGAAGTAACAAGCTGATAAAGTACACATTATATAACCGGTAGGCCTCATATCACTGTTTAGAGATCTATTGGTTGCACAATATATAATCCTGTGTGTGTGTTTTTTTTATGTTAAATGTACTATGACTCTAAACACCTTACTCTAGGATTGTGGGAAGAAAAGGGAAGTATTCCTGTCTGTCCCTTGAACATCTTTAATGGCTTTGTGGAGATATAATTCATGTACCATAAAATTCACCCATTTGAACTGTATAATTTAATGGTTTTTGGTATAAAATATTACTAATTTTTAAAATTATTGTTTCTCTTTCTCTGTGTGTCTCTCTGCCTCCCCCTCTCTCTTTTAAATTTGCTATTTAAAACAATTTTAAGTGTAAAGTTCAGGCATCAATTGCATTGGCAATGTTGTGCAACCATCACCACTATCTACTTTCAGAACTCTTTTAGTCACCCCAAACAGAATATTTTAAAGGAGAATCTATTACTTTTGATTCAGAAAAAGTAAGCCTCAAACTATGAAAATGTTTTTATTAGAAAGAAACATTTTAAAGCTTTTCTATGCACAGCAGTAGCTTTAATAGGGAAAAGAAAAGGGAAGATTGTGGTGACAATTAAGAGTTCATAATGGGATATCTGCATGTTTTCACACATGTGACTACACAGGTGCCATACTCTCAGATACAGCACAAGCATACTCATCTCCACATGGACATATGATTGTAAGTGCTCGTGTACACAGTCTCCAACAGACTGAGCTCATCTCATAGACATAAAGCAAAACATGCACACAGAGGCATACTGAAAATAGAGGAAGCCGAATTGCCATGGGATGGACAAATGAAGAAGGAGTCTGCCATTTAGAAGAATGTTTGGAAACAAGTGGTTAGATGAATTTGTTGGAGTTAAAACACACCCACAAGTTTTTGGACATTCCTCCCATCAAGAGGTAGAATCCATTTCTCTTCCCTTTAAAACATGTATGGCCTTGTAAACGTCCAAAAGATAAAATGTAGGGGAAATGAAATAGCATGACTTGTGAGACTAGGTTAGAAAAGACTGCAGCTTCTGCTATGTTCCTGACTGTGCCGGAACAATCCTCCATGCTGTGAGGAAGCCCAGTCCATGTGGAGCGGCCACGTGCAGGTATTTTGACTGTTAGTTCCCACTGAAGTCCCAGGTGATGGCCAGCATCCATCACCAGACACTGAAATGAGAAAGCCATTAAAATAACTGGTCTCACCATCTGACTAAAGCCACGTGACAGATGGTGAGCAACAACCAACTAGCTGAGCTGTGTCAATGTCCAGAACCATGAGGATGATCATAATGATTATCATTCCCCTTGAATTGGGGTAATTTATGGTGCAGAAGTAGGTAACCATAATGGTAAGTAGAGTGATTTATATAGGGTAGTCAAACGAGTTATACAGGGAGTGATCAACAAAGGCTAAGAATAAGGCTAATTTTTTCATACTTGCTTTCCTTACATAGAGAGAAGAAAAGAATATTTTCCTGTTGGTAAAATTGAGTAACAGGATTTCAAATTAAAATAAATTAAAAATATTTATAAAGACGATAAAAATTTATATATTTCAACATAGAGTGATTTAAGTTTTTATATTACTCATTTATTGAGTAGAGCATATTTCCAGCTTTTGAATCACATTCTTGTTTGAAATTAAATTAATAAATACATCTCATAAGCACATGACTTGTGGCACAACTAACCCTAATTTATTGTATTTATTCATTATCAATATTTATTAACATCTATTAAGTGCCAGGTATTCTGCTAGAGATAAACAGCTGATTATGTATAATCCTCACACTCAAAGAGTTTCTAAGGAAATCTATGAGTGAGACAAGAAATAAGCCAGCAATTATGATGCAGTATGGCAAATCTCACATCTGACTAGGTGATCTATGGCATCACATAGGGACAAATCATGAGCTCTGGAGAAAAGTTGCCTAAGGGGAGGTTGAGAGAGGAGAGCTAACAGTTTGAGTAGAAGGCATAGACTATGCATAGAGCTGGAGGCAAGAATACACAGACCACATTCTGGCACTGAGAGCGTCTTGATGTAGCTGGAGCAGAGATCACAAGGCAGAGAAGCAACAGGACAGAGCACCAAGGAACTCCTCAGTCATGTTAATAATTTTGAACTTTATCCTGAGGGCTTTTAAATAGTTTGAGGCAAGAGACGGACATGATCGGCTTTGACTGAATGTGGAAAACATATTTGAAAGAGGCAAGGCTAGCATCGGACAGACCCATCAGCACTCTTGCAGCAATTCAGGCCACAGAAGACAGAGGCTGGAGCCAGGTAGCAGCGAGGCAGGAACAAGAGTTAGTGCTCATTCCCTGCCTGTGAGTCCTCAACTCTGCAGGAAGGCCTTTTGGACACGAATAACACCATTTTCAAGTTAGAAACCTAATTTCAAGAGGGACAGACCCTGGGTATGTATTTCAAAGTGTCAAAGCCTTTAGAGAAAGCAGATACCCAGGTGGCATTCTGGATCGAATGCCATATGTATTGCAAATGCAGACAGGTGCTTTGATAAACTAGTAACAGATTTCAAACACAAAAATTCTACTTAATGAGGCATCTCTGCCATACCAGTAGCTTATATGAAAAAAAGATTGATGTGTGTATATCTATGTGTCAAGTGAATATTCATGCCTCATGAGTCATTTTAATATTTACATAGTCTGACCTTGAATGAAGGGTCAGCTGCACCACTCATTAAAAAAAAATGATAACCTTCTTTTCTTTTGAACCTACTTGGTATTGCAAATTGGAATATTTTCAGCCCTTTTTGAGAATAATTCTTCAAATCAGGACAGTATACTAAGTGTTAACAATGCCAACGTGCTTTGAATGAAATCAACACCTATAAACATAGTAACTGATTTTTTAAACATTACTTTGTCAGTTATATGCATGTGTATGTGATGCATATGCCTTGTATAATTATATTGAAGATACATATGCATATTAATTGATGCATAAATATAGAGAATGAGTAAACTGAGCCACTCAAGAACAGAATCTTCTAATGTATTCCACATACCTGGTAAATTCAACAAGGACTTAAAAGTGATTCTTTGCCAACAGAGTGGCTGATATGATAGGACAACTGCTTTCTTTTGCTGCTTCCAGAACAAATTAACATTACTTTGGGGAGAAAAAAAGGAGTGCTTTGCAGCAATTCATACAACAAATAACCATAGTAGCTGTAGCTATTGTCATTGAGCCAAAAATGCTTAATTTAAATCATTTATACTAATTACTGAAATTGCAAGGGAATCATTAGGAATAAGTATTCATAGAAATTCAAAAGGTAAATTTAGTGGTGCTATTGTTTCCATATTTGTAATCTTTATTTCACTTTGTTTTTAAATGTAATTATAAAGAGATTAGTCTTGGGGTTAGAAAGACAGGTCAGGATGATTACAAACAGGTGGCCTCTGTGTTGGGGTTGGGGTTAAATATTCATTATGATTAGAGAACAGAAATTTACTATTTTGTAAGTTATTCTATTTTAATCTTTTAGCTATAAACTACTTATTATGTCAAAAAGAAAGCATGCAAGAAAAAAAACTATGGACTGCTTACCATGTGCCTGACATTGCCACACTGTCTCATTCAATCATCAAAATTAGACATCATCTCAAACGAGAAATCTTAGACTTTAAAAGCTTACACCACCCAAGGTTCTCTGGCCAGTAAGTCCTGGAGGTGGAATTGAAAACAATATCTACGCAGTTAGGTTTCACATTCTCTGAAGAATATCAGCTACTCTTGTCACTGACCTCACCAATCTCACTTGATGTCTGAGGATGGCATCTCTCTAGTGTGGGATGCAAACGTAAATAAGAGCCACGTACCCAGAATCTGTACCTTGCAATGCCCAAACCACAAGAGTTTCTGAACTGAAATGGAGTTTGGAGAGCTTTCAGTCCATGGATCTCATTATAGAGGAAGCAAATGAAACTCACAAAAAGTTTGATTGACTTAATGTCATTCTCCTTGTTAGTAGTGGATTTGGGACTAGAATTCATACCTCTTGAGCTATGCCGGAAATTCATTTACTCTGATATAAATTGTAATAAAAGAATACCTCATGGTCACGAGATTAAATGCATATTCAAACCAACATGTCCTGTTTTGCCATGCTTGAATTTTTAGTTTTATGTCTCAGAGAAGTATAGTCTTTCAATATTTGAATATTTCGCCTTTGAGTTTCTTTTTCTGTATATTCTCTTTATTATTTTCACTGTAGTAGTACTATGTCCAGAAAAACTCCTCTGTCTCAGGCAAAATGGGATCAGAACCAGTTTCTCAATGATATTTTCTATATAATTACATTATTTGTTTATTCAACAACTTTAAGGCTTAGACAAAGTAGAAATTATCATCACAATTTTGCAAAATTACTTACATCTCAGTTCCCCAATTAACTCTGTAATCTTAGGGACCACCTGGACTCTTTAGGTTTAAGTTTATCTGTTAAATAAAAAAAGCCATTTGACAAAATAAGTGACCCACATATGTTATCTGTTTCCAGCTTATTCAATTTTTCTTTTCTTTTATTGTCTAAAGTTTTACATATGTCTCCTTTTTCCCAATTGACCCTCCCCCCAGCCATTCTCACCCCGAGCAAGCCCCCACCGCCCCAGTGTCTGTGTCCATTGGTTATGCTAACATGCATGCATACAAGTCCTTTGGTTGCTCTCTAACCTCCCCTCCCCTACCATTTGTCTCTAGATCGATCTATTCTTATTCATCAAAATATGTTGATCATTATATCCCACATATGAGTGAGATCTTGTGATATTTGTCTTTCTCCGACCAGCTTATTTTGCTTAGCATAATGTTCTCCAGTTCTATCCATGTTGTTGCAAATGTTAAAAGTTCCTTCTTTTTTATAGCAGCATAGTATTCCATTGTGTAGATGTACCAAAGTTTTTTAATCCACTCATATGCTGATGGGCACTTAGGCTGTTTCCAAATCTTAGCTATTGTAAATTGTGCTGCTATGAACATAGGGGTGCATATATCCTTTCTGATTGGTGTTTCTGGTTTCTTGGGATATGGTCCTAGGAGTGGGATTACTGGTTCAAATGGGAGTTCCATTTTTAACTTTTTGAGGAAACTCTATACTGTTCTCCACAGTGGCTGCACCAGTCTGCATTCCCACCAGCAGTGCACAAGGGTTCCTTCTTCTCCACATCCTCGCCAGCACTTGTCATTTGTTGATTTGTTGATGATAGCCATTCTGACAGGTGTGAGAT
>NW_005364031.1:1877469-1879481 GCF_000412655.1 Myotis brandtii
ATAGCATTGGCAAATATGTTCTCCCATGCAGTGGGCTTTCTTGTTGTTTTGTTGATGGTTTCTTTTGCTGTGCAGAAGCTTTTTATTTTGATGTAGTCCCATTTGTTTATTTTCTCCTTAGTCTCCATTGCCCTAGGAGCTGTGTCTGTAAAGATATTGCTGCAACATATGTCTGCTATTTTGCTGCCTATGGAGTCTTGTAGGATTTTTTATGGTTTCCCATCTTACATTCAAGTTCTTTAGACATTTTTTTTTTGTTTTTGTGTATGGTGTAAGTTGGTGATCTAGTTTCATTTTTTTGCATGTATCTGTCCAAATTTCCCAGCACCATTATTAAAGAGACTGTTTTGACTCCATTGTATGCTCTTGCCTCCTTTTTCAAATATTAATTGAGCTTAGTACTCCAAGATATGAAGTGATTTGCTCAAGATAATCATTTCAATGACTGTTGCGTTGCGTTTAGTATTATACCCAGCTGCTTCTGGTCTAGCTTCCAGTGTTCTTTCAGGTTCCCCATCTTATACTTTCTTCTCAAACTCTTTCCTGCCAGTCCCCTAAGCATCAGCACGCATAACCTCCACAGAGGACTTTCTATCCAAGCAGCAGGTGACCTATCTTGACAGGCAAGAAGTTGGGATACTTGAGTCAGCTGACTCTGCCCCTTGCATATTGAACAGATTACATCAATCAGGTTTGTTTTTTTCCTAGGGTCTCTAATCTCCTCAGTTGTTATAGGGTTGATGAGATCAGATACTGGGAGTCCTGAAAATTCTAACCTTGTGAATGTCTATTATGATTTAGTCTGTTATGTGTATGGTCTGCTGTGAAATGAATTCCGCTATTCCATGAATTAGGTTTGATTGGAGAGGTTATGATTCTCATTATTTTATTTTAATTTTTTTTTTGCTTTGTGTGTATTTCCAGTAATTGTCTGAGCCAAGATCACTGAGAGCTGAGTTAGGGGTAAAGTATGAATATTAGTTAAGCAGGTTAATTAATAGCTGTAGAAATAAATGCAACGGATTGTAAAATAATAAACAGTAGAAATTCATGAGTTATTTTTCGGGATGCTACTGAGATAGAATGTTGTTTTGTGGGGTACATATGGTAAGTTACTTTAAAATGTTCATATGAGAGTAAGATAAAAATCCATAAATGTAATAACACATAAAAATAATTAGCTAAATTTTGGATCCAATATTAATGGTACTTTTCTTATTGATTCCAAAATATGGAATTAATTGATGAGTTCATAGGGTGAATAGGTATACATAGCAGATTCTAAGAGCAAATAACTCAAACTAAATTTTGTTTTGAAGAAAGAGCTGACATCCTCTGTGTAATCAGAGTTCTGTTCCACAGTAAACTTCCTCCATCTCCTCACACCTCACCAAAGTTTGTTGTGTGTTTTTTTAAATCTGTATTTCAGCCAAAAGGATTTATATTCAAACATAAGCCATCAGTTGTAGGGAGATGAAGAATAAAGGTCACAAACTTTCTATGTTATCTTTCTATCACTTCCAGCCTAAAACTGGCTCCAGGGGTAATGCCTATTTCTGCAAGAAATTCTTTCCACTGATCTCTTCTTTGTGGTCATTATAATAGGCTGCACTCAAGAGCATGTAAGCATGTCATGTGCATGAACTGAAACTTCTTTAAGGGACAAGAACCTGGCTCCTGAGACCTGTGGTCTTCCACTTGACACCAGGAATTCTAAAGTACCTTCACTCCAAAGAAATCGTTCTCTTCCCCGATGTCCTGATTATAAAGGGCAAGTCACAACTTATTTTAAGAGGCTGTAGACTAGATGTTGGTCCAAATTTCCCTCTTCACTTTACAGGCAGTTTATAGAGCATAACTTTGCCACATTTCATACTGTTAAGTAAACTATTAAGTAAATGCAGTCTGACACTGACAGTACATTAAACACTCTTCTTTCTTTACTCTGTACATATGTGTATGTACATATGCAATGGGAGCTTTAAAATACAAATAGAATTCCCTGACAAGCC
>NW_005364031.1:1879558-1888726 GCF_000412655.1 Myotis brandtii
GAGCCTCACTTTGTTTTTCTTTCTTTCTTTCCCCCTCCTCCCTCCCTCCTTTTTCCCCTGCCTTCCTCCCTCTGTTCTTCTCTTTCTTCATTCTTTTTATTCCTTTTTTTAAAAAATATCTCTGTATAGCTCAGTCATGTCACTGCTCATTAAAAACTCTGCCAATGAATATAAACTCTTTAAGATCTAGTATACTCACGTTTAAAAATTCCTCCATGCAAATTCTTCTCTTTCTTGAATATCATATTACAATCATGCACATGTAAATGGCAGCGATTGCACAGGTGTGCCATTTGATAGATGAACTATTTGTTAGCTTGCCTTTCATAATCACATTTTTACCTCATTCTCTCTTCTGCCAACTCTCTTTGAGCTTTTGATTTTGCTATTGAATTGTAGAAAATCTTCTGTGATTTAAAACTATTTCATGTGATGTCGAAGGAATTTTTCAACCCTTCTCAGGTGTGGCTTTGTGAGCAACCCAAATGCTTGCTCTTTGTTCTGTAACTCCATCCTTTGAAACCCTTGTAATGGATTTTGCACCATAATAAATCACTAAATTAACATGTCTGATGAATTTAAAATGAAATAATTTAATGAGGCAGAAATTGCTTAATCAGGCTTATCACATTTAACAATCAAAAATATATTATCTGCATTTAGATAATCTGTAAATGAAATCTTATGAATATAAACAGTCAGATGTATAGGCAATAACTTGTCAAATATTTTCAATGCAATATGACCATCACTTTATTTCACATAACTCATTTGATTTTTTATGACTTTTTAAATGGGAAAGACTGGTATTTTTACCTTTGTTTTGCCTGCAGGGACTCTGAGTCACAGAGATTATGTCATTTGCCTGAGAATTCTGTAGCTAGAAAGTAGAACAATCCAGAAAAGAAAACATCCAATAACAACTGAGTATCCACTTTTACAAAAACTGATAACAAACCTCTGTTTTGAACAAAATATGTGTTTAGGTTTTTCATACCCATTTGACTTAAACTTCGTCATTGAGAGCCCCCTCTCTCTTTTTGCACTATTTGGTAGATGCATGTGTGGAAATGTTAATTTACAAAGAACATTAGGTTGGAATGTTTTAAGTATATCTCCCTGGAGAGAGGTTTTCATCATGGTTTGTATTTTCTTCTCTGTCTTACTTTTCCTCCATCTCCCTCCCTTATTTATTCATTATTAAAAAATCTTATTAGGAACACAGTTTATTTGAAGTATGGACCTAGGAACAAAGAGACCAATTTGAATGAATTTTTTTTCCCTCAAGAAACATACATTCTAATTGGAAAAGGCAAATAAACTATTACCATAGACAGTGTGCAAAGGAAACAAAAGGCGAAGGGTTCGGTGGGTATTGAAATTAAATGTGATGCACAGGGATGTTTTACATCTCTTATTTAATGTCTTACTTTGATAGATGCCCTTAAGGTGAATTACATCTATTGACTGCACATTATCTCATTACACTTCATATATTTTAAACCATAATAATTGTAGAGACCTAGTTGGAGATAACATTTAGATTTTTTTAAAGTAAAAAGTTCTCTATTCCAAGTTTTTTTTTTCCCATTTAAACTAGAAAAAAAGATTTTTTTCTCTTTCTTGCCACAAGCATAACATCAGAGAGCTATTCTTATAGGAATTACATTCATATTACCTTAAGATTTTTGAGTCCTTGAAGAATTAAAGACTATATTTTTTACTGGGAAACACTCCATATCAATTTTCATCTTGTCTATAACGATGCTACTTATTGTGTCCAGAAAATGTGATATGTAACAATTCCAGCTAGTTATTTTTATGGGCTGCCTTTACACCATAATTGAGGGAAAAGCTTTAAAGTAGTACACAATAAGAGCAAGCATGAATTGCAGATGAAATATATACCTTCAATTAAAAAAAAGAATTGCTGTATATTGTGGCCATTCTTTCTTTTGATGTATTTGCCTGGTGTTATGTGTACCACATACTCTGGTTGCAAAGGAATGTATGTGAGCTCATAATGGACCACACATTTTATGGCCACTATCTAAATTGGTGTCTTGCAGGCTATTAATAGAATTTTTATTTTATCACTTCAAATATATATTTTTTGAAAATACAAAATCACCATTAACTTCATAGAGGTCTTTAGAAATGTAACAAGACCATGGATATTGAAGGCAATACAGATATGCTTGATGGTTTTATGTTCTTAAGGACTATTTCCAGCAAAGTAAATAATTAAAAGTGCCTATTTTCTCCTGTTTATAGTTGAGAGAATAATAATATCTTACAATATATTTATTTCTTGTTTGTTCATTTGTTTGTTGTTATACCAAATAAAAATTGACAGACAGCATGTAGCCAAGTTAATATACAGTGATATCCATAACTATAAATTTATTTGCTCAATTATTTAAAAATCTTTTAAAAGCTACATAAGAAAATGTAACTGGAATATATGCTAAATATTGATTTTTAAACATAATATCAGTACTAACATAGTTCAGATATAGACTAGCAGGTGCTCTCCATGTGGTTTGATCTTCACATTTTTATAGGTGTGGGAAATTTTATTTAAGGAAACAAGGAGAACTTGAGGTATTTCAGCATTTCTCTCTTCCTCTAATCCCTAGAGATTAGAATGAATAATGCAAGTAAATTTAGCCACATCTCTATCAGATTTAATCTAGAGATAGAGGACTTGCCCCTGAATTTAATTTAAATGAATATTTGATTGAAAAGATCACCTTAAAAGGTGAGATTATACTCTTTAACATACTTTTATCAATGTTAAATATTTTTTATACATCTATGAGTAAGGAAACCAAATTTGAGAGGTAATTAAAACCCTAGTGGATAGCAGGGAAAATATTGAAATCATGTACCTAGTATTTCTAAGGAGAGTGACCATTCCAGTCTTCTATACTCCCTTTTACTTCTTGTCTTTCCATTACTGACCTAAGAAAATGCAAACTGTTGGTAACAATATACACATTCCACTTTGCCTTGCGCATGTAGAACAAATTATGCCATTGGCCACTTTGTACACTAATAAGGTCAGTGAAAACAGTGCCTTTTGAATATTGAACCAGTTCTATATCACATACCAATCTTATGGAAGGAATGAAGAAATTGTTTTTAAATTTATTTTACATTCTTATTCAAAAGTGTTTTCAAATCAAACATCCTTCAGATGTCCTTTAACTATTTGACTAGGGCTTAGGAAAAATGCAAAGCAATACACTTTCAGGTATACACTGTACAGTATAATTTACATACAAATGTGTTTTTACTGAAAAAGATCAGGGCAGGATTTTAAATATGTTTCTACATTGAATTTTTAGGCATTGTGTAAAGTTAAATATAATATAAAATTTGGAATTCTCAATAGTCCTACATACTCCCTATGGAATAAATGTATGTGTTCTGTTAGCTAGGTGCTGAAGAAAGAGGCATACATACTCTTTAAACAATATTAATAATTTGAATCATTTAATATATTTTCATGCTTAATCAAAGATTTTCAAATTTGAATATTCATCTTTAATGGATACTTATAGTTGGGGATTTTGATGGAATATTAGAAGACATTTTTTTCTCAATGTCATTTAAGACATTAGTAATAAAACATAAGACTTACAGAATTTTAGTATTTCAGTATAACTTACTGTATCAATGCAGTAAAAATTATGTGAAAGGTAAAAATTGAATATCATCTATGAACTAAGCAAGATTAAATGCATATGGAGCATTTTTTGAAATATTAGAGAAGACAGATAACTAAAATAATATATAACAGCTAAAAAAGACTTATTCAGTTAAAGTAATTTCAGGGTCAATAAAGCTGGTAAAGGAAATAACAATAATTGAAAAGGATTTCTATGAATTTACTTTTTTTTTAGACGATGAAACAAAAGTTATGTATGTCATTCCTTCAGATTAGTACCAAATAGGACAACAGTGGAATTGAAAAGGTGAAAATAAGCTAGATAAATATTAGAAAGAAATGGAAGAAGTGGTATTTTGGGAAGACAGCTTGAAAATGCATTGTGTATTTATTAATATACTAGAGGCCTGATGCATGAAGGTTCGTGCAAGAATGGGCCTTCCTTACCCAGGCTGCCGGCACCACCTTTGCTCCAGCCAGAGCCACCTTTGCACCTTACCATGCTGCCAGAGGCCCAGAGCGCCTGGGGCAGTGAGGAACACCTGCGTCCTGCGCCGCCCCCGGCTGCTCAGCGCCTGTGTATGCAATTTAACCTGCCATCTTTGTTGGGTTAATTTGCATACTCACTCCTGATTGGCTGGTGGGACCCAGGCTGCCAGCACCGCCTTCGCTCCAGCCAGAGCCACCTTTGCACCTTACCATGCTGCCAGAGGCCCAGAGCGCCTGGGGCAGTGAGGAACACCTGCGTCCTGCGCCGCCCCCGGCTGCTCAGCGCCTGTGTATGCAATTTAACCTGCCATCTTTGTTGGGTTAATTTGCATACTCACTCCTGATTGGCTGGTGGGTATTGTGAAGGTATGATCAATTTGCATCTTTCTCTTTTATTAGTGTAGATATCATCCAAAATTCATTCATTCAGGAAAATTTTTTTGAGAATGTCTTATATGACAGGCACTGTTCTAGGTGCCAGAGATGCACTACTGAGCAAATATAGGACTGTCCTCAGAATGTTTATGATGACTGACCTCTTAGAAGACTTACAGAATTGAGAGAAATGATTGTGTGAATTGAGAGAAATGATTGTGTGGAGTCTAGTTAGCTTTCTCTTTTCAATAGCTTCATTGAAATATAATTGATACACAAAACTGCATTAACTTAATGTATATATTTTAATAAATTTAGATATATACATATACCTATGTAACCATCACTACAATCAAGGTAACAGACATATTCTGGAATTCCAAAGGCGTTTTGTTTTGTTTTTTTGTTCCTGTGTAAGTGTGTATGTTAATACCATTTAACATGAGGTCTACTCTCTTAACAAACTTTTAAGAGCACATTATAGTATTATTGACTATAAATGCTATGCAGTACAGCTGATCTCTTCAACTAATCCATCTTGTGTAGCTGAAACTGTATACCAATTGAAAAATTTCTTATTTCCCCTGTTACTCAGTCCCTGGTAACCACTGTTTCTAGGAGTTCTATTCTCTGTTTCTATGAGTTTGACTATTGTAGTTACTCATATTAAGTGGAATCATGTAGTATTTGTCTTTCTGTGAATGGCTCATTTCACTTAACATTAGATTCTCTAGATTGCTTCATATTATTGCAAATGGAATGATTGTTTTTAAGGATGAATAATATTCCTTTGCATGTAAATACCACATTTTTCTTATCCATCCATTCATCCATCAACAAATACTTACATTGTTTCTATATCTTATCTACTATGAATAGTGTTGTAATGAACATTGGATTGAAGATAGCTCTTACTTCAATTCTTTTAGGTATATACCTAGAGGTGGTATTTCTGGGTCATATGGTAGTTCTAGTTTTTTTAAAAGAATCTTCATACTGTTTTTTATAGGAGCTGCGTATTTTATATTCCCATTAATAATGTATAAGGTTTCCAATTTCTATACATTTTCACAACACATCTTCCTTTTATTTCTTATGATAGCTAGCCCTCTTAACTGGTATGAGATGATACCTTGTGGTTTTTATTTGTATTTTCCTAGTGGGTAGTGATTTTTGGCATCTTTGCATATACATGTTGACATCCTTTTATGTCTCCTTTGCAGAAATGACTATTCAAGTCCTTTGCCCATTTTTATCTATTATTTTTTTTGCTATTGGATTATAATAATTTCTTAAATATTTAGCAAATATATGACTTGAAAATATTTTATTCCATTTTGTAGGTTGACTTTTCATTCTGTTGTTTCCTTTTCTGTGCAGAAATTTTTAGTGTGATGTAGTCCCACTTATATATTTTTTATTTGTTGCATGTAAATTTGGTATCATATTCAAGAAATCACCATCAAGACTAAAGTCAAGAAGATTTTTTCCCCTTGTTTTCTTCTAAGAGTTTTGTAGTTTCAGGTCTTACATTTAAGTTTTTAATCCATTTTGAGTTATTTTTTTGTGTGTATGATATAGTAGTTGAATTTCATTTTTTTTTTGCATGTGGATATCCAGTTTTCCCAACACCATTTGTTGAAGAGACTATCTTTTCCCCATTGTATATTCTTGGCACACTTGTTGAAGACCAGTGGACCATATATGTATGGATTTAATCCTTAGCTTCATTCTGTTCCATTGCTGAATTCAACAGCACATTAGTAGGATCGTACACCATGACCAAGTGAGAATCATCCTTGGGATGCAAGGATGGTTGGGCATACACAAATCAATTAATGTGACATATCACTTTAACAGAATGAAGACTATAGCCACATACTAATCTCAATAGATGTAGAAAAAGCATTGACAAAATCCAACACTCTTTCATGATAAAACAAACAAAAAAAGAGTTCTCAGCAAATGGATATAGGAAGAACTTTTCCCAACATAGTAAAGGCCATATATGAAAAGCCCATAGCTAACATCATATTCAATGGTGAAGTATTAAGCTTTTCCTCTAAAATCAGAAATAAGACAAAGATGCCCACTTTTACCATTTCTATTAACATAGTACTGAAAGTCCTAGCCAAGGCAATTAGGTAAGTAAAATAAATAAAAGACATCCATACCTGACAGGAAAAAAAGAAAATGATCTATTTGTAGATGACATAATCTTATATGTAGAAAATTACATAATTACCATACAGTTATTAAAACAGTAAGGCATAAAGACAGACATTGAATTAGTTATTATGTAATAAATTTATGTGATTAGGTAAGACTAAAATTTTATCTATAGAAGGTTTAAAAATCTGGTATTTACTTGTCAGCTCATAAAATAATTATTGTCTGATTTTTGCTTTCAAAGTACTATGTACTAAAATAATTATAACATCTTGAAATATCAGTTTAGAAAAAGCACTTAATTGAATTGATTAGAAAAATAAGTAAAATTATTAGGGACCCGAAGTTATTAAAAAATCATGTGTGCTAATACACAAGCTCTAGGATCTGTGCATGCCAAGGCTTCTGCCTATGTCATATGGTCCACATCATTGCCTGTAAAGAGTTATGTGATCAAGGGACATAAGACAAAGCCTAGAGTTTGCACAAAGTTAGGAACTCTAAAAGGAGACACATTTAATGAAAGTAGGGTCTAGGAAAATAGCCCTACCTTTTAGAAAGAATTCTTTAAAATATTAAAAATATCAATAATATATTTTTTAATAAAGATACTTGTCAATATTGCTCTGGACATTGATACTAGATAAAAGGAAAGAAGGCTTCCCTGAGAATTCATTTCCTAATCAGGCACTCATGTGGGTTTGAGGCCAATATTTACACTTTCTGTGTGGTTGGAATAAAGCCAAGTCGAATATTAAGCTGTCAAACATGTTGGATGAACGAGAAGATAGATCTAAAGATTGATGATTATTGTCATGAAAAAAAATATGAGATGCAAAACATTGAGGGGAGATTAAGAGTCAGAGCCATTAAAGTGGACAGCTCCAGCATTCATCTAATAAGACCTCCTGAAAAAGAGATTTAGAGGGGAGGGTTGTGGGAATGGAGTACTACTCACTACTTGAAAATGCAACAGATATAATTTCTCAGAATGGAAGGGAATTCTATTGTAAGGAAATCTATACTTACAAATATTGTAGTGAAACTTAAGAACATGTAAGAATAAACTATGTTAAAGTAGCCAAATGAAAAGACAATCCCTGACTAGGGAATGACAATTAGACTGAAAGTTAATTTCTTGACAATGAAAATGAATCAGAAAGGAATGGAATAATACTGTCAACATCCTGAGAAAAAACACTGGAATCATATACCTGGCAAAAATGTCAAGCAAAAGGATGAAATAGAGATTTAAAAAAAAATCACAAAATTGAGAGAATTTGCAACCCCACATTTTTTGCTAAAGGACCTCCCAAGAATTTCAGGAAGAGAAAAACAGGAATACAGTGTGAGATAAAAGAAGGAACATATAAATCTAAACAAACATTGACCTTATAAAACCATAACTGATGTTACAATAAAAAGTGATAGAAGTAAAACATTGGAAGAGGTAAAATTTGGGAAAGATCACAATAGGAGCATTTATTTTTTACTAGTGGGGTAAAGATATGGTAAGGACTTTGATAAGTTACATGATCTATTAAATTTCAAGGATGACCATAAAATATTAGAAATAAAGTATTTAAGGTTTGCAGAGGAGAAAAATTGAAGAGAAAAATCAACAAAAAGAAGAAAATTATAGAATTTTTTATAATTGAGTCAATATATTTTTTCAAAAATACAAAATATGTCAGCAATTAGGTACATGTAAGTGGACTATTCTCTTAAAAACAAATATTTAGCATTGACTTAAAAATCCTAGTTTCAAAAGATGCAGATGAAGCATTAAGTTGTAGAAAGTTGTAATTATAAGCAACAAGAAACTTATAAACAAAGTAATTGAGAATTGTGATAGTAAACTAACAGAAAAATGTACATTAAGTAAAACATCTGTCTGAGAAAAGAATACAAGTTTCAACTCAACAGCATAAACATTGTATATTCTGTAAAGCTAATAATGTACACATATGAACATATATGTGGAGAATTAGGAAAATATTATAATACATGTCTCCTATTAATTGAAATAGTAAGAAAATGAAAATAGTAAGGTTATAGAATTTTTACATAGTACAGTTAATGTTTTATTTCATGTACATTTATAGAACATTTTACACAAGAACTAGAAAATACAATTTTTTTCAAGTATACTTGGACTCTTCTGAAAATTGATGGTATACTAAATAATAAAAAGATCAAAGGATTGGAATAATACAAGATAGTCTGACTATAGTTTTCTAGAGTTGGAAATCAATATTAAAAGATAAGTTTAAAACTATATATATTTGGGAATTTAAAAACATATTCCAAGTGACTAATTTATCAAATAATGAACTATAATATGAATTAGAAAAAATAATGATAAAAACATAATAATTAAAATAAAGTATAAAAAAATATAGGATATAGCTAAAAGGGCAGAGGAAACTTGTAGCTTTAAATGCTTAAATTGGAAAAAAAAG
>NW_005364031.1:1889315-1912110 GCF_000412655.1 Myotis brandtii
GCCTGTGATCAGGGCCATCTTCCCCAGCTGCCCGCAGCCGGCCCCGCCCCCCGCCGCCACCCACCCCAAGTTCCCCATTCACCATCAGGTGATCGGAGCCTGCCAGCTGGGGGGAGGGACCAAGAGGTCGGCCATTCTGCCCACTTCCTAGCCCTGCCCCCCACCCCAGTTCCTTGTTTGCCATTGGGCAATCGGAGCTTGCTGAGCTGGGAAAGGAACCAAGAGGTGGTCAGTGTGCCTCATAGTGACTGGCCATCTGAGGCTTGCCTGAGCCTCAGGCCGGCCCTAGGCAGCTGGGGGTCTGAGGGGACTGGGGGACTCCAGAGGGCTGAGGGGACTGGGCACTGCCATTTGTGGCTGTGGAGCCACCACCCACCCCAAGTTCCCCATTTACCATCAGGTGATGGGAGCCTGCTGGCTGGGGGGAAGGACCAAGAGGTAGGCCATTATGCCCACTCCCTGGCCTTGCCCCCTACCCCAGTTCCCTGTTTGCCATTGGGTGATCGGAGCTTGCTGAGCTGGGAAAGGGACCAAGAGGTGGTCAGTGCTGCTCATAGTGACTGGCCATCCGAGGCTTGCCTGAGCCTCCAGCTGGCCCTGGGCAGCTGGGGGTCTAAGGGGATTGGGCGCTGCCATTTGTGGCTGTGGGTGCTGCCATCTTTGAGGGCAGGGCAATCAATTAGCATACTCCCTCCTTATTGGCTGTGGGTGCCACCATCTTTGCGACAGTGTGAGGGTCAATTAGCATATTACCCTTTTATTATATAGGATTATTAATGTAATTCAGACCATTATCAAATTAAAAGAGAAAAAAAACCATTCAAGCATCTCAACAGATATAGGGAAAATAATGATAAAACTGCTTATAGACTAGGAATAGATGGAAACTTCCATAATTTGACCAATCTATGCAGACTTACGCAAATATCATACATCAGCATTGACACTATCAACACTTCCAAAGATAATTCTGGACTTTGTGGTCAGAATAGTTAGAAAATAAAAATCACACACACACACATGCACACACACACAAATAAGGATTAAAAAAAGAAACAAAACTGTTGTTTTGGCAGTTGATATAATAGGCACACACACATGCACACAAATAAGGATTAAAAAAAGAAGAAACAAAACTGTTGTTTTGGCAGTTGATATAATAGCCTAGGACAGTGATCAGCAAGCAATTGCCCAAAGGCCAAAACTAGCTGGCCACCTGTTTTTTAAATGAGGTTTTATTGGAACACAGCCATGCCATGCTTATTCATTTAGGTATTGTCTATGGCTGTTTTCATGCTACAATGGCACAGTTGAATAATTGCTAGAGACCATATGGCTCTCATAGGCTAAAATGTTTACTATCTGGACCTTTACAGAAAAAAGATTGCCAACCTCTGGTCTACAGTCTAAAACTATTAGAAATAATGAGACAATGTAATAAGTTTGTCAAAAATGTCAACAAAAATTAAGTGCATTACTTTATTTTCACAATAAATACCAAAAATATGTATATCACATATTTATACTTACACTAGGGGCCCAGTGCATGCATTCATACACCTTGAAAGGAATTGTGGGCTGTGAGGCTGTGGTGGGCACAGGTGTGGGTCTCGGCCCATCCTCTGCACGCCCACCCAGTCCCTCCCACTGCAGTCCCCAGTCCCCTCTCTCCTGGCACCCTGACTCCAGCTGCTGCCACTCCCATGCACTGACAGCATTGGCCCTGCTCACACCTGCTGATGGTGCAGAGCGATTGGGGCTGGCGCTAGCAGCGGGTGCAAGCAAGGCTGGCACCTTCAGTGGGTGTGAGCTGAGGCTGCTGCCCCAATCACGCCTTAGGAGTAGGGGGAGGTGGAGAAGCCCTCAGGGGTGATTGGGGCTGGCAGCCACTGCTTATACCTGCTGACAGCACTGAGCAATCAGGACCGGCACCAGGCACCATCAGCGGGTGCGAGCAGTGGCTCCAGTCCATGTTCTGTGTGCACCCCTTGGTGGTTAGTGCACGTCATAGCGATGGGTTGTTCAGTTGTTTGGTTGTTCTGCTGTTTGGACTATTTGCATATTAAGGTTTTATATATATAGATAATAAAAAAATTTTAGAAATAGAAATAAAAGTAACAATTTTAGAAATTATATTTTTAGTATTATTAAATTTAATCAAAGAAATTGAAGATTAAAAGGATGAGGAGAGAGAGAGAGAGAGAGAGAGAGAGAGAGAGAGAGAGATCACACTCAAAGATAGGAAGACTCAATATTGGAAAGATTGCAGTCTCCTCAAATTCAACTTAAATCCTAACACAACTGCAATAGAAGTTCTCATGAAATGTGAGAACTTGCTATATATTTTTTTAAAATAGCAAAGACCTATAACTACAATTACTCAATCTAGCAAAGCTATCATTTGGAATTGAAGGTCAGATAAAGAGCTCCATGTAGAAGAAAAAGGTAAAGGAGTTCATCATCACCAAACCAGTATACCAGTATTACATGAAATGTTGAAGGGTATTAGGAGGAGGAGAAGAAGAAGAAGAAGAAGAAGAAGAAGAAGAAGAAGAAGAAGAAGAAGAAGAAGAAAGGAGAAGAAGAAGAAGAAGAAGAAGACAGGGAGGAGGAGGAGGAGGAGGAAGGAGAAGAAGAAGAAGAAGAGGAAGAAGAAGAGATAAAAAATATGAACAATAAAATGGCAATAAGTACGTATCTATCAACAATTGAATCTAAAAAATCAAAATAAACAAGAGATCTAATGAACAAAATAAATTGATGAATAAAATAGAACCGGAGGAATGGAAACATGGAACAGACTGATGAATCTCAGAGGAAAGGGGGGGAGAGGGCGGGAAAAGATTAAACAAAGAACTTATATGTATATATGCATTACCTATGGACACAAATAATAGGGTGGTGAAGACCTGGAGTGGGGCTGGAACTGAGTAGAGGGGAGCAGTGGGGAGGGGGTGGGGGGAAGAGAACATTTGTTATACTCTCTATAATAAAAACAATATTATAAAAAAAAACAATATTTAAATTAGAATACTATTGAGACACAGATAGAAAAAGAGACCATTAGAACAGAAAAGTAAACTCAGATAGACACATATAAATATGGAAACTTGATCAGTAGCAAGTGTGGCATAGGAGTTTAGTGAGGAAAAGGAATATCATTTAGAAAATAGTAGATAGGAATTGTTTGTCAATAAACATATGCAAATAATTTTAGGTATATTAAAAATCAATTTTTAAGACAACATATGAAATAATTAAAAACAAAACAAACCATAATAAAACTAAGGTAGAAAATTATTTCATTCAAAGTACAAAATGCATAAAACATAGAGGAAAATTTGTTATGTCTGAGTGCATTAAAATTAGAATATCTGTTTATCAAGGTGCACCATAAAAATAGTGAAAACACAAGTCATGGTCACAAAGTGGTCATTTCCCACTATCAACCAACAATGTGTTAGTGTCCAAAATATTTAAAGAACTACCCCCAAATAATACAAAGCCCAAAGAAGTTCCAATAGGAAAATAACCCCAACCAAAACAAAATGGCAAATATACTTGTGAAACATGTGCTTATCTCATTAGTTAGTGTTCAATGCAAATAAAAATTACAATATGGGCCCAACTGGCTTGTCTCAGTGGATAGAGGTAGGGCTGTGGACTGAAGAGTCTGGGGTCCAATTCCAGTGAAGGGCATGTGCCCAGGTTGCAGGCTTGATCCCCAGTGGGGGTGTGCAGGAGGCAGTCGATCCATGGTTCTCTCTCATCATGGATGTTTCTCTCTCTCTCTCCCTCTCCTTTCCTCTCTGTATGTATATATATAATTTATTCTATATAATAAAAGGGTAATATGCAAATAGATCAAACGGCAGAACAACTAAACAACCAATCAAAGCATAATATGCTAATGATATGCTAAGGCTGCTCAACCGCTCACTATGACATGCACTGGCCAGGGGGCAGATGCTCTGAGTGGTAGGTTAGCTTGCTGCTGGGGTCTGGCCGATTGAGAGAGATGGGCCAGACATGCCCTGGAGCCCTCCTGCGGTCCCTCCCCGGCCCGATAATGCACTGGTGGGGTCCCTCAGCCTGGCCTACACTCTCTTGCAATCTGGGACCCCTTGGGGAATGTTGGAGAGCCGGTTTCAGCCCGATCCTGCAGGCCACTCCCCTTGGGAGGGCACCAGATGCAGGGCTCATGGTTGGCGAGCGCCAATTGGGACTGATTGGGCGCGACCCTGTGGCAGGCACAGTGGGGCCGGGATGAGCAGGAGCAGTAGTAGGAGCTGCAGGTGGTGTTGAACTGCAGGTTTCAGCCCGATCCCTGCAGGCCATCCAGAGGGACCCCGCCCATGCACAAATTCATGCACTGGGCCTCTAGTATATATATGTATGTGTATATATATATATATTACAATATGGACCATGGACCATTTCACATCTACCAAATGCACAATTTTAAAATATTGAAAATAACAGCTCAGAAACGTTTATTCTTTGTCATCACCAGTATGGATTCACACAATTATTGCAATCCAGTATTTCATCACTAGGTATACACCCAAAGGAAACTCCCAAGTGCACTGGAAAACAAGTGCAAGAATGTTTAAAGCAGCAGTGAATTGTAGCAACAAATACCTAGAGACAGGATAACGGAATGAAACATCCATCAGAATAAATCTCCAAAGCAGGATGTTGAGTGAATAAAGCAAGGCCCACAAGAGTATAAACAGTATGATTCCATGAATAAAATATCCAAAACATGCAAAACTAAACCTATCATGGTTAGAAATCCATATACATTATATACATCTGGTAAACCATGAAAAACATCAAGGGAATGGACAGTCTGAAATATAATGCCTTATTCACTTCCATGTGGCTAAATAACAGGATTGTTGATGTTTTCTTTCTTACCAGGAATGACTAGAAGCTGCTCCTTAACTTTGTTATTTTAATCTGTACATATAAGTTAGCCATACTCTGGTGCAAAGGGTACGATTTTATAATACACTAGAGGCCCGGTGCATGAATTCGTGGGGGGGGGACCCTCAGCCCGACCTGAACCCTCTCCAATCTGGGAGCCCTCGGGGGTTGTCCTACTGACGGCTTAGGCCCACTCCCCGTGGTTCTCTGCTCTCTGTGTGGCCTGCCTGCTCCACACCACGGCGATGGGCAAGCAGGCCCTGCTGGGTGCTGTCTGCAGGCGTGCTTGCCTGCTAGTGGGTCACTGTGGAGACGGCCAAGCAGGCCCTGCTGTCTGCTGTCAATCTGCGCTGCTCACCCTGGAGTCGCCGGTTTGGCCCTGCCTGGCTCCCCAGGCCCTGCAGCAGCCACGGCCGCTGCGGGTTTGGCCCTGCCTCCCTTTCTGGCCCTTGAAGCAGCCTTGGGGACTGCTGACCAGGCCCTGCCCCAGCACAGGACCATGTTTCTACAAAAGGTTATGGTTAAAGGTTTCATGTTCAAATGAATAAAGGTTCATTCCAAATATCACAATTTAACAACCAGATACTCATTTTAAAATATTTACTTTTATTGATTTCAAAGAGGAAGGGAGAGAGAGAGAGCAAGCGATAGAAACATCAATGATGAGAGAGAATCATTGATTGGCTGCTTCCTGCATGCCCCTCACTGGGAATCGAGCCCACAACCTGGGATGTGCCCTGACTGGGAATTGTGACCTCCTGGTTCATAGGTCAACACTCAACCACTGAGCCATGCTGCTAGATATTCATTTTAAACCCTCCATTACAACTCTGTACCAACCTACCCCCACATATGTGGTCACTAACAATTTTTTGATAGCTGAAAACTTTGATGTGGCATTCAATCTCCGGATTTTACATAAGGTAGGCTAAAATAGAAGTAAAACAAATACCACCACATACTATTTGTAATTCTTTTGTTTTTCAAAATCACATTGGAAAATGTGCTGTATCCATTAACCTTTTTGCAAAGAGCAGAAGGTAAGCTAGTTAACATTTGACAGCTTTGCAGAGTCTATCAACTCCATGAAAAATCACTGCTACCTCTATTTTCTGTCAGGTGCACAGTTTCTTACAAGGAGAGCCATTACTATCACTGTGTTTTACCTCTCCAATCCCTCCTGTTCTGTCAGTAAATGTAAATTGAAAGAGATCTTGACTTATTACCATATGCATTTTAATTTTCTCACTCAGTAACCTCATATTGATCAGTAGCTTGCTAATGGTTTATTTTGTGCACAATAAATGCATTTTGCAGTTCTTGTAAATAGCACGATAGTCCAGCGTTAACTATCTTGACTAAACACTGAGCAAGAAAAGGCTAATGGAAACAACACATCCCTCTTTGGCCTTGGAAATTATTTAGCATGTTCCCATAACCACGGAATGATTAAAAATGATGATGGTATCATGAAATATTTGTGTAAGGAACAACAAAGATGCAGCTGCAGTAATAATAATATGGTAGCAGAGTCTCAAAGGGAAAAAGGTGAGAACAGTTTTCAGCCTAGAGTGTAATCAATCAGTAAGTGGTTGTCCTCTCTGGCATGTAATTAATAGCCTGGGATTTCATTCAGTAATTGTCTATTACATAAGACTTCCCCATTTGCTGAGTTCCCAGAGCTCACTGTCAGTCCTGTACAAATGCAGGCCATAGGACATACAGCCTTTCCAAATTTCTTTTAAAGACACCCATACATATTTTATATAATTCTCAGCACTTGTATCAGTTGGGATGATTTCAACTTCAGGTAACAGCCTTAATTAGCATATACATATATACATACAAACAAGTCCTCATTTGAGTTTCCCAGGTTAGTTAATGCTATAGTTGGACCATATCAATGAAGAAGGCTTTCCCTGTCTTTTAACCCTGCCATCCTCAGTCTCTTGATAGTTGTTCTCAGGCTTGGCTCCTTGTAGTTGTTAGTAACCCACCTACCATGGTCTCAGATAATAATTCCCAAACAATTGAAAGACAGAAGGTGGTAAATTCATTAATTTTTTTTGCCTGCTTTACTGAGATATAAATTATACATAACTTTGTGTAAATTTAAGGTGTACAATGTAATAGCTTGATATATGTATATATTGTGAAATGATTACCACAATAAGGGTAGTTAACACATCTATCACCTCACACAGTTACGATATTTTTTGGTGTGGTGTGAGTTTTTAAAATCTACTCTCCCAGCAATTTGCAAATATACAATAGAGTATTATTAATTGTAATAACCCTGATGTATGTTCTATTCTCAGAAATTATTCATCTTTATAACTGAAAGTTTATACCCTTTGACCACCTCCTCCTCCTAAACTCCTCCACCCCGGAAACCACCAACCTGCTCTTTGTTTCTATGAGCTTTGTTTTTAAAGATTCCATTTATAAGATTATTCAGTGATTCCTTTATCTGTCTGACTTATTTAACGTAGCATATGCCTTCAAGTTCCATCCATGTTGTTGCAAATAGCAGGATTTTCTTCCTTTTTAATGGCTGAGTAATAGTCATGTGTGTGTGTGTTTGTGTGTGTGTGTGTGTGTGTGTGTGTGTGTGTGTGATTTTCATATATTTGTTATTGTACCTAACACTGCAATCAACACGAGAGTGCAGATATCTCTTCCAGATCATGATGCCATTTCTGCAAATACATACCTAGAAGTGGAATTACTGGATCATATAATATTTCCGTTTTTAATATTTTAAGGAACCTCCTTTGTATTTTCCATAGTGTCTCTGCCAATTTACATTCCCACCAACAGGGCACAAGGGTTCTCTTTTCCCTACATTCTCAACAACACTTCTAAAGGTGCTAAGTGACATCTCATTGTAGTTCTGATTTGCCCTTCCCTGCAGATTAGAGATGCTGAGCATCTTTGCATGTGCTTGTTGGTCATTTAAATAGGTTCTTTGGAAATCATAATGTCTATCCAGGTCCTTTGCCCATTTTTAAATTGGATTATTTTTATTTACTATTAAGTTGTATGAGTTCCTTGTATATTGTGGATATTAACCCCTCACAAGATACATGGTTTGCTAATATTTTTTTCCCACTTGTAGGTTGGCTTTTTGTTTTGTGGATCACTTTTAGTTTGTCGTAGTCCTTATTTTTGCTCTTGTTGCTTGTGATTTTGGTGTCATATTGATAATTGAATGGCCAAAATCAATGTCAAATTACTTATTATCTATTTTTTCTTTCAGGAGTTCTATGATGTCAGGTTTTACACTTAAGTCTTTAACTTATTTCAAGTTAATGTTTATGGAAAAAATAGTGCGAGGAATGAGTACACTTTTGTATCTGAATAACCAGTTTACCCAACACCATTTATTGGAGGGACTGTCTTTTCTTCATTGAACATTCTTGGCTCCTTTGTCAAAGATTAGCTGATTATATATGCATGACTTTATATCTGGGCTCTAAATTCTGTTCCAGTGGTATGTGTCTGTTTTCATACCAGTATCATAATGTTTTGATTTCTATACCTTTGTAATATAGTTTGAAATCAGAACATGTGGTATCTCCAACTTTATTATTTTTTCTTAGTATTGCTTTGGCTATTTAGGGTCTTTTCTAGTTCCATATAAATTTTAGAATTATCTTGTTCTATTTCTATAAAAACGCTATTGGAATATTGAGAGGGTTTACATTGGATCTATAGTGGCTTTGAGTTGTATGGACATTGAACAAGGTTAATTCTCCCACATAAAATGTATATATTTTCACTTAGTTGTCTTTAATTTCTTTCATCAATTGTGTAGAGTTTTCAGTGTACAGATCTTTCTTCTCCTTGGTTAAATTTATTCCTAAGTATTTTATTCTTTTGATGCTATTTTAAATGGTATTGTTTTATTTCTTTTTCAGATAATTTTATTGTTAATACAAAGAAACAATACTGATTTTCATATGTTCATTTTGTGTC
Source organism: Myotis brandtii (assembly GCF_000412655.1). Classification (NCBI taxonomy): domain Eukaryota; kingdom Metazoa; phylum Chordata; class Mammalia; order Chiroptera; family Vespertilionidae; genus Myotis; species Myotis brandtii. The sequence goes on from NW_005364031.1 coordinate 1,898,223, forward strand.
CTGTAAGTTTACTGAATTTTTTATTAATTCTAACAGCTTTTTGGTTGAGTCTTTAGAATTGTCTATATATAAAATCATATTATCTGCAAATAGAGACAGTTGTACTTCTTTCTTCCTGATTGAGATGCCTTTTATTCTTTCTTTTCTAAGTGCCCTGGCTAGGACTTCCTGTAGAATAGAAGTGGTCCTGTAGAATAGGAGTGTGTACCCTTGTCTTGATCCTGATCTTAAAGGAAAATCTCTCAATATTTCACTGTTGAATACAATGCTAGCTGTGTTTCCAGGTCAGATGGTGCTGCTGGCTTGACTCGCTTGGTGTTCAGGCAGGGCAGCAGGCAGAACTATGCAGTTGGACAAGGCCTCGGTCTGTGCTCTGTGATTAGGTGAGGACACAGACTAAGGACAGAGCTGCAGGCTGTGCTCTGCTGCCTGGTGGTGAGGTCGCTGGCTGGGCTCTTTAGTTGGACAGGGCCTCTAGCTGTATTTTACAGTTGAGTTGGGATAAGAATGCTCTGTGTTTCTGTGTGGTCATTGTCAAAGCTCCTTTGTTGGCAGGGGCAAAAGTCTATACTTTGCAATTGGGCAGGATTGCTGGCTGTGCTACCTGGCCAATCAGGCCTCAGGCTGCATTCAGCAATCTGTCAAAAATATAGGTTGGGCTCTGCAAGTAAGTAAAAGCACGGGCTGGGTTGTGAGGTTGTCCAGGGTCACCGTTCAGGCTCCTTGGTTTTGCAGGGCCAGAGGATACACTTAACAGGTTATCAGTACTGCTGAGACGTGAGGGTCCCACCGACCCAGGTGCTCCCTGCCCACGCATGCCTGTAGGATGGGTCTGCAATTCCTGGTCAGTAAGACTAGAGGCTCTACATAGCACTTGTATAGGGCTGTGAATTTGCTTCATTGTCTGGGTAGGCCCATAAAACTAGCTTTATGGTCAGTGAAGATCATTAGTTAGGGACCTCAATTAGGTACACTGGCCACTGAGTTCTCAGGTCGGATGCAGCCACCAGATTGGCTCTGTGGGTGGGCATTGCTACTGGCTAAAATCTCTGCTCAGGCACCATTGCAAGTGTCACTGTAGGATACACTCTGGAGCTGCCCAGGTTCTGTTACTGGCTTCCTGGTCAGACAGAAAGTTGGAGGGTCTACTCATCATTTGGACAAGATGGCAGATTTTCTTCATTGGGCAGGCTGGGCAATAGAATGTGCTTCATGGCCAGTACAGCTTGTTGGCTGGGAACCCTGGTCAAGCAGAACTGACAACTGAGTTCTCTGGCTAGAAGAGACTACCAGCTCAGCTCAACAGATTGGTAGAACCTCTGGCGAGGATCTCTGTTCAGGGGCTGCTGCAAGAAAAAATGCAATCTGACAAGATCTGAGTGCCAGTTATTATAAGCTCTGTCCTACTTCTCTGTCTCAGTATGATCCACAGTGGTCAAATCCCAGTGATCTCTGTGAGGCAAGACCTAAGTGGAAAACATTTTTCAATGACGGAGGAGCTGGATGTTCATTTTCCCACTGGAGAAACCATAGGCCCCAGGGTGCTCTCTCCATGTAGGAATGTGCCAAGCTGGAGGATGGGCAATCTATCATAATGTAGCCACTCTTCATACCCTCCTAATGTGGTCCTTCTCAGTCTCTGTGGTCCAGAAGATTGCTCAGCCTCACCCTCACATTCTAGGAGTTTCTTAATGGTGTCATGTCTGTGGACAGTCAATATTGGTCTCCTTGTGAGGGGGACCAAAGTTCAGACCAACCAATATTGACATCTTGATGATGTCATTCCCTCTAGATTCATTCTTTGTCTATCTTTTTTTTTGAACAAAAATCTTTTTTTGTTGTTGTTTTGTTCCCCCCTCTACCAACAGACTCTCTCTAATTTCTCATGATTCAGAATTGGGTAACACTCATTCCTACACCTGTCATCAACAATATCAATGGATTGACTTAGACTAAGATTTACTACCTGGCTTGCTGTCAGCTGAAAAGCAGAATGAGCTAATATAGGAATAAACTCAGTACTCTGGGCAGTTGGCTATTAAGTTGGCAACCAAGATTCTGCTATAAAAGTGGAAAGAGCTGTATAAAATCCAAAATCATATCTGCTCATTTGACTAGCATATCAATTTTTTCTCAATGATTTACAAGAAAGAAATCATTATAATTTTTAAACAATTTCCCCAAATCTCTAAGTCCTTTAGTAAAATTATTTTTCTTCTCATATCTCCTTTTTAGATTTAAGCAGGAGAGTGTTTTAAATTATAGATTATTTGTAAAAGGTCTAAACAAATGCAAAAAAGCCAATATGTAGACACTTTATAGTATTTCTCGAGGAAGGTATTTAGACTTGATTAAAATAAGAACATAGAGCAGAGGGCAACAATTTGTGTGTGTGTATTTTTTAAATCAGCATTTTGTGCAAAAAGAATTCAAAAGGAAATTCAGGGAGAGAGATTGAAAAGACATTTTACTTTTATCTATTCATTATATTTCCCTCATCATGCTCTTAAATGGAAATGTATGTATACTATAATTTACATTGGGACTTGAGGATAGATAAAATGTGTGACAAATAACTCACTAAGTTCCTAGAACTAATTCTCTGCATTTACAAGCAGTTTTCAGAAGCTTTTTGAGTCTCTCAGTGGCATAAAATGTGTAAAAAGGAAAATAAATATGGGGAAAAGAAACATTCATAGTGTACTTACTGCAAGTCTGGTGCAGGACTAGGAATTTTTATATACCTTTTTAAGGGTTCCCTGGATAACAGAATTGAAAAAATACAGATGATCACTACCATGTTTTTTTGTTTTTGTTTTTTTAAATATATTTTATTGATTTTTTACAGAGAGAAAGGGAGAGGGATAAAGAGTTAGAAACATCGATAAGAGAGAAACATCGATCAGCTGCCTCCTACACACCCCCTACTGGAGATGTGCCGGCAACCAAGATATATGCCCTTGACCGGAATCAAACCTGGGACCCTTCAGTCCACAGGCCGATGCTCTATCCACAGAGTCAAACCAGTTAGGGCTGCCATGTTTTATTTGGAGACATTGTTGTTGTTGATCAGAGAAATGATGTGATTGCCCTATTGCTCACTGTGTGTGTGTGTGTGTGTGTGTGTGTGTGTGTGTGTGTGTGTGAGAGAGAGAGAGAGAGAGAGAGAGAGAGAGAGAGAGTTGGGAATCAAACAAATATGTCTCTGACCACACAGCTCATACCTGTCTCAGGAGAGTCCCAGCCGTGTGACTTCATCTGCAAGATTCCAAAAAATGTGTAGGAAAATATATGAAACAAGTAACGAAATTTAGATAAACTCCACTTTAGCTATACAAAAATTGGTTAAATTTCTGCATTAAATAATGAAAATAATGGTGAAGTGGAATATTTTGTGTTTTGCCAAAGAAGTCTTCAAATTTCTATGGTCCTTAATTGCTGTAAATCGAGAGTATGAGAGAAATTCTATTTCTTTAATATCAAAATTCAATGTGGACATGTTCAGCTTTTAGAACATACGCATTTTTATGTCTAGAGTTATAGAACATAATCTCTTGGAATATACACTTTTGATGTGAATTTCAAATAAGAAAACTGAAAATGTAGGAATGGTTACCTTCTAAGATAGACTGTGGAGAATAAAGTGATGAGGAGGGTTGTCAGGGGAGGGAAGTGATGGTGGTGGTGATGGAAAAAAACACCTTGAAGGGAGGCTGTATCAGGCACTATTCCCACATGTTTCACATCGCAGCTTAGTGTGCCAGGACCAGGCCACTCACCGCATGACAGAGGGAAGTGTGAATCTGAGCACCACTGAAGGGGGGATTTTCCCCAGTGTCTCAGCATTACCAAACCACTACACAGCAAAATTCCCTTATTCAAAAAACTGTATCTTCTTTTTCAGGTTTACAGAGTTCGTCAGCCGAATATATATATTGCACTGTAAAAATGCATAAACAATGTAAATATTAAAAACAATTTTGAAGATGATCATGCAGATTATTAGAGTGTAATATAAACACATGAATAAGGGTTCAGTTCATTTTCCTACACAATTTTATTGCCTACATTTGCTGATTTCATCAGTTGTGGAAAATATAATGACAAAGAACTGATATTTAAAGCTATTACATGCATGTGAAACAAATTTAAACATATAGAGTTAAAGTCAGGAATCCAAATAAAAGTTAGCTAAAAAAAAAAAAAGAGAGAAGGTATTTATAACAATACCATATTTAAACAACAACAACAACACTAGGACATTAGGCACTTAAAGCATTTATTCACTAGTTTTAAGTTCTAATAGACAAATGTAGACAATAGAGATCATTTTCTTGGCATATAATTAATTAAATTGGTCAAACTGAAAACTTTCTAATTGAGGAAACTGCTGCTACGGTGAGAGAGATCAGGGAGGTATCCTCCACGTCCAAGGAGATCACATCATTAGCAGTGCATTTTACCTCTCTTTGTGGTCCTTCACTTCAAAGTTGTCACATATAGAGAAATGTTATATAGAGGATAATGGTAGAAAAAGTTTTTTCTGGGTTTCATTATTTTTATCTGAAAGGTCTTTCATTAATTTATCTCAGTGGGAAAGAGATCACCTCTTGTGAGGCAATTCCTCTGTACCATCCCCATGGCCCCCAGCACTTTTACCTTGGTTTGATGTATTTGTGTTTATATTGCTTTTAGAATGTAAATTTGACTGGGGTTAGGATCCTTGTCTGTTTGTTTCATTCAAGAAACAATAATTGATCTTGTGACAAATATTGTAAGACCCTAAAGATGAATAAGACAGACCACTTGTGGTCTAATTAAGGAGAAAGATAAGAAAGCCAATAATGATGACTGTATCTGGAGAGATATGAACAAGAGTGGAATTCAAAAATATAAATTCAGTCATATCAGAAATCTGACAGGAAAATGCAAAGCAGACAGTTGGCAATTTTATTCAAGGGTTGGAGAAAATTTCACTGAGGCAGTGGAATTTAGGATGAGCCTCAAAGATAGGCATCCAAGGAGGAAAAGAATTTTGAAATAAACAGCATTGATCAAAGTGCTACACTATGACAACTGTGGCATGTCTAGAGAGCTGGAAGAAATCCAGTAAGTTTATAGTGTAGGGTGTGCAGTGCTAGAAAGTTTGCATTTTATTCTGAATCCATTGAGGAATTTTTAGCTGTGACAAAATTAGATTTGTTGATCAGAGGATAAGATCAATCATGTGGTCCTGTGGTAACTGTAAAATATGTGAGGTCAATCAGACTGAATTAGGGAATTTTTGGTTGTAGTAACACAAAATTTAACCTAAGTTCATTTATAGCTTAAGGATGGTTAATTATCTGATAGACAGTGGAATTTTGTTATGGGTTCAGTCAGGGCTCCATTTCTCTCTGAGTCCTCATTGACTTCCTTCTTGAGCTGACTTTTCCACAGGCTGGCTTCTCTTACGGTACAGGATGGCTGCCATTAGTGATTGGGATTACATATTTACTTTTTTCACATTTGAGGAGAAGGTGTTTTTTCTACAATGATTAAACGATTCTGAGTTTCAGTTTTCGTAACCCAACTTTGACTTTGCAGCATGAAGGAAGAGATCATGCATACTGGTTTTTGTTCATCAAAGCCAATGCCTAGAGCTGGTAGTCACGTTGATCCTAACCATACTGGGAGGTTACACAATGGAGGAGGCTTGGTTTCCAAAGGAAATTATGAATGTTTAAAAAAAAAACACAGAGAAGGGAAGGAAGAATGGCTGCTGGGTGGGCAATGAACAAATATACATAAAAATATACTGTTATCATTGAGAGGCAAGAAATGACAGAAACTTGAATTTATATATTCAAAGTAGAATTGGGAGCAGTGGAAAGTTTTGAAAGTGTTAACTGATTGACTCTGACAGGTGTGGAAAAAGGAGAAATGAAGAATGACTTCTAGTTTTGTGGTTTGGGTAAATGGAAACTTGGTCATGGCATAAATGAAGGTAAGAAAAATAGAACAGAATTAAGTTTAGAAAAATGAGAAAAGAAAAAGGTAAGATTATGAGCTGTTTGAAATTTATTGAGTTTAAGGTACTTGTCCAAATTGACAAAATTAATTTAATAGATGGAGGTGAATTTCTACATACAGATCTTGACTAAGACAAAGATATAGATGAAAGTAGAGATTAATGGTAATGTAAATAAAGGTAATGAATGAGAGTAACAGGGATACTTTTGTTGAGTGAAAGATAAAGGAGCCAAATACAGAGTCCTGACAATGCTGAAATTAAGAGATTAATTGAATAAGAGTAAAAAGTAGCATTGGAGACTAAGAAAGAAGTACTCGTATGTATAAAGCAGAACCAGAAGATTGTATGGGATTTTAATGCAATGGGAGTGAGAATATTAGGAAGAAGAGAGTGGTCATCTATATATTACTTAAGTTTATGTAATTTTATGCATTTTAAAAAGCATGTCTAAGGCAGAAGTAAGCTCTTTTAGACAGAATGTTAAGGAAAGGCCTCTCTGAGGAGGTGATGATTAATCCGAGACTTAATTTTTAAAAATTAAGGAAACATTCAAATTTTGGCAGACAATATTTTCAGGTATTCAGAACAGCATTTGAAATGAACTTAAAATGGGTAAAGAATGGCCAGAAGGCCAACATGGCTGGAGATACTTCTAGAAAGATAGACACAGATCAGAGAAAGAAGAGACTTATAGACCATGGAATTTAGACAGGAGACTTTACTGCAAGTGCAATGGGAGGTTGTTGAAAGGTATTGAGCAGAAAATAATCACCTGATTTACATTTTCAAAAGAATTTTCTGGTTCTTACCTGAAAGAAAGTTTACAGGAGGAGGAAGATGAATGATGATCAGTTGGCCATCTATCAGAGGAGTCCAGGTGAGGAAGAAGGTGGTATGACCTAGGATATTTGTGGTAAAGAGGTGAAAAGTTTTCCTATCCTGGATGTGGCGGAGTTTAAAGAACTTGCTAACATGGAATGGAGAGAAAGGGAGTTGTCAAAGTGATTTCAACGTACGGGTCTAGATGTGGACACTGAAACAAGAGCTAATTGGAAGAAGATGGGATGAATATTTCTCCTTTGGTGCAGATGTACCTTTTATGTTTTGTAAACATTTAAGTGGAACTATTGAATAGATTAGTGTGAAGGGGAGAGGAGGGTTTGGGACTAGAGATATAGGGGCCCTGAATGCAGTCAGGCAGTTAGAAAACAAACAAACAAACAAAAAAACAAAAAACTCCACAAAACGAACAGGCTGAAGTCAGCAGAATCCATATTTAGAGTTTGGAAAGAAAGATCTCAAAAAGAAGATTGAGAAAAAGTCTTATTTGTAGTAGGAGGGAAAACTTGAGGATGTATTGTCCCAGTGGACAAGTGAAGACAGTGATTCACGAAAACCAAAACGAACAGGCTGAAGTCAGCAGAATCTATATTTAGAGTTTGGAAAGAAAGATCTCAAAAAAAAAGATTGAGAAAAAGTCTTATTTGTAGTAGGAGGGAAAACTTGAGGATGTATTGTCCCAGTGGACAAGTGAAGACAGTGATTCACGAAAACAGGGAGCATATTCTGTTTTAAATGCTTCCAAGAGCTCCAAAACAAGAAGGACTGGAAAATAATGATTCCATTTGAAGAATCCTGTGAGAAAATTTCATTACGTTGTTGGGAATAATATGTTGGAGAAGATTATGAAAGAATTGGAATTAAGGGATTGGAGGTAGCAGACACAGAAATCTTTCTTTTTTGATAACATTTTCTAAAAATGAGAGGATAAAAATGGCAGATATAGTTCAATAAGGCTGTAAGGTCAAGGAGTGTTCGTTTTTGTTTTTGTTTTTATGTTTGTTGTCTTAGTAGCAGAGCATGCTTGCTGGCAATGGCAATTTTCTTGTGGAGAAAAAATAAATTGATGATACAACTTTAAAGTGTTTGAGTGGACCATAAAGGGATGTCAGCCACAAGTGGAGGTGTTGGCTTATTTGTTGGCTTAGTTGTTGGGACTATTAATATAAAAACACTCAAACCTGTAAAGAATTTTTGTGAGTTTATTTGAGCCAAACTGTGACAATTGCCAGGAAGCAGAATCTCAACAGATTGGGATAATGCTCTGGAGAATGGTGGTTTTTCACCTTGTTTTATACAGTACAATCAAAGGAGGGGATGTAGGTGAGTTACATGAAATCCATTGGTGATAGATAAGAGAGGAGGGCAAAGGCAAAACAGGGAAACCTCTGGGATAAAAAGTAAAATGATAGACACATATTCTTTTACTTAGGTGGGTACAGGATAGTTAACAGTCAACATTTAACATGGTAACAATGAAAATGAAAGAATTTATGGTCTCTGTCCTGGTGCCCAGGCACATTTGGTTGTGTCCCGAGGGGTCGATACAACTTTAAAGTGTTTGAGTGGACCATAAAGGGATGTCAGCCACAAGTGGAGGTGTTGGCTTATTTGTTGGCTTAGTTGTTGGGACTATTAATATAAAAACACTCAAACCTGTAAAGAATTTTTGTGAGTTTATTTGAGCCAAACTGTGACAATTGCCAGGAAGCAGAATCTCAACAGATTGGGATAATGCTCTGGAGAATGGTGGTTTTTCACCTTGTTTTATACAGTACAATCAAAGGAGGGGATGTAGGTGAGCTACATGAAATCCATTGGTGATAGACAAGGGAGGAGGGAAAAGGCAAAACAGGGAAACCTTTGGGATAAAAAGTAAAATGATAGACACATATTCTTTTACTTAGGTGGGTACAGGATAGTTAACAGTCAACATTTAACATGGTAACAATGAAAATGAAAGAATTTATGGTCTCTGTCCTGGTGCCCAGGCACATTTGGTTGTGTCCCGTGGGGTCTGGAAAAAGGGAAGTTACAAGTGACTCTGACATTTCATACCTATGTTATCTTAGATGGAAAAAGACAATAGGCCCAGGTAAGGTAAAGATTGACCTTGTCAGGGAAGATACTGGCCTAGGATATGCCTACCCACCATAACGCTTTTAGTTAAAGTTTTAATTTCAGACCATCCTTAGTGGTTACTTTAGGTCTTTGAGTTTGCAAGATTGCCATGCAGGCCTTCCCTGAGCTTGTCAGGTTAGCATGTAGCCCCTTTCATCCACAGGACTATTCATCCATTTGTGGAGGAAGAAAAACAACACATGTACATAAGCTGAAAAATTGATAGTTTTATTAACGGGAAGATGATTGAATTATATTCTGATTGCTTCTTTTTTTTAATCAGGGAAGCAAAAATTAAGTTATTAGTTGAGAGTAAGGAATTTTATTTGGAAAGTATTAAATTTGGTTATCAGTTGGAAATAATGGCAATGAAGCTTCTATTGAAGCTTACAACTGGCCAAAATTACTGTTAAAGATATACTTAGATAAGATGGCAAGATGAAAGTTAGCAATATGACTGAAGTAGGAAAAATTAAAATTCATTGGAATAGTTAACAACAAGGTCCCAGTTAGTTCTCTTTATTAATGTACTCCTTGTTCTCTGTTTATGTTTCCCATATCTGTATGCTTCCCCCACTTCTTTAAATAATTCTCTCCAGCAGAACATTAGCAGAAGAATATGAGACCATAAAGATTAAATCTTTATTTTCATGAGAAATTTCTAGAGAAATGTTTGTCTGGAGAGATGACTCCCAGAGAATATTGTACTCTAGACTTATTTGCAGATACAATCTATTCATGTTAATTTTGTCCCTTTTAAAAATGAGAAATCAAAAGTTGTTTGTATTCAGTTATAGATTGTCAATAACAAAAAGGAAACAATAGCAAAAGACTGCCCTGTGATTAAATCATCTAATTGTGAAAAGCCCTGTTACTTTATTGTAAGCACACCTTGTTCACTACACAATGCCTCTTGATGAAGTCCTCTGGGAAATAGTAGTTTTAGAAATTTCTCATGCAGATTCTGTAGATTTGTACAACAACAATTTGACTCTTACATTACCTTTGAAGATGAAGCATTTAGTTCAATGGAAGAAAAATTAAAATCTAAGACTTTTGGCGAATAGAAAAAAATGACAGTATCCTTGATCTTGGTTCAACACAGATGATTGCTGCTCAGACTTCTAAGACACATTTGCATGTCCTGAATAAATGTCTCAGAAAGGCAAATGATACATTATTATGCATGTGATTCTTACATTCTAAGGGGAGGGATATATGTTAATGTACTTCCAAGGTTATTTAATGGATACTGATTTGATGGAAAGGACTTCACCACTGCCATTTAGTTTAGCAGGAGCAGGTAAATTAAAGCTAATGAGTATTCAGATCCTCCATGAAGGGCAAGAAAAAGAGCTCTTGTCTGCTGAGGGGCTTTTCAATAATGAGACATAACAATGAATAGCTGTTCACAAGAAAGTGTCTCCAATTTCCAACTCATACTTGAATGAACATGAAGGTAGTGCACATAGCCTAGTACATTCTCAGTAAAATTTTAGATGTGAAGAATAAATGGCTACTCCTTTGTCAGTCAACATTTCTTTTTTACATTTACATACAAGCCTTTTTTACATGTATTTTTTCTTTCTATGGCCATTAAATTTTATTTGTAAGGGCATTTTCTGCTGCAGGCAGAAAAAAAAGAAATAAAGAATAAACAGAAAAGTGATTGCCTTCACCTAACAATATCAACAATCACACTAAATGGTCTAAACATCCCAGATAAGAGGCACAGATTGTTAGTTGGATTTATTTATTTTTTAAATTTATTTTTATTGTTGAAAGTAGTATAGATGCCCCCCTTTTTTCTTTAAAGTAATACTTAGCTATCTTTTGCTTATAAGAAATTACTTTAAATATAAAGACATAAATAAGTGAAAACTAAAGGCATCAAAAATGTTATACTATGCTAGCATTAATCTAAAGAAAGTGGGAGTGGATATATTAATGTCAGCCAAAGTAGATTACAAAGAAAATAATATGTATTGTGCTTCCATAACTGTAAAGGAGTCAAGAAGGCAGGACAATTCTAAATAAGAGGATTGCATCTAATAAGAGAGTTTCAGAATATATTAAGGGAAAATTGATAGACCTATAAGGAGGAGGTAATTTCATGATTAAAGTCACAGATTTCAATACTCTCCTCTCAATAATTAATAGCTCAAGTAGACAGAAAATAAGGAAGGATCTAAATGGCATGAACAATACAAGCAATGAAATTAATTTGGTTGACAATTTTAGAATAATCTGTTCTCAAACAAAAACCACACTGCACATTTTATTTTAAACTGCATAGAATATTTATCAAGATCAACTCTAAAACAAGTTTCAATAAATTTAAAGGACTTAAGTTATACAGAGTATGTTCTCACACCAGAATAGAACCAAGTTTGAAATTGATAACAAAAAGATATCTGGGTAATCCACAAATATTTGGAAACTAAATAACATACTTCCAAGTAACTTTAGATCAAACAGTAAATCAAAAGTAACATCAAAAGATTTTGAACTGAATGAAAATAAAGTCACAGTACATCAGTCTTTGTTGGATGCCACTAAAGCAGTACATTGAAAGAAATTTATAGCTTTAAATGACTTTATCCTATATAATAAAGAGGTAATATGCAAATTGACCATCACACCCTCGCACAAGGTGGCCACCCCCAAGTGGTCACAAGATGGCAGCCACAAGATGGCCAGCAGGGAGGGCAGTTGTGGGCAATCAGGCCAGCAGGGCAGGGCAGTTGGGGGTGACCAGGCCAGCAGGGGAGGGCAGTTAGGGGGGACCAGGCCTGCAGGGGAGGGCAGTTGGGGGTGGCCAGGCCTGCATGGAAGGGCAGTTAGGGGCAACTGGGCTGACAGGGGAGAGCAGTTGAGGGTGACCAGGCCTGCAGGGGAGGCCAGTTAGGGGCAACCATGCCGGCAGGGGAGGGCAATTGGGGGTGAGCAGAACCGCAGGGGAGGGCAGTTGGGGGTATCAGGCTGGCAGGGGAGCAGTTAGGATTCTATCAGGCTGGCAGGGGAGTGGTTAGGGGGTGATCAGGCTGGCAGACAGAGGCAGTTAGGGCAATCAGGCAGGCTGGCAGGTGAGCAGTTGGGAGCCAGCAGACCCGGATTGTGAGAGGAATGTCTGACTGCCTAAACTGGCAGTCAGACATCACTTGAGGGGACCAAGATTGGAGAAAGTGCAGGCTGGGCTGAGGGACACCCTCCCCACCCCAGTGCATGAATTTCATGCACCAGGCCTCTAGTTAGAAAATAAGAAAGTCTTAAATAAATGACATCCATTTCTACCTTAAGAAACTAGGGAGGGTGTCTATAAAAGAGAAAATGTAACCCAATATAGATGAGAGGAAATAATAAAATCAGTGTGAAAATAATTAAAGTTAGAGAACAACAACAAAGATAAAATCAATAAAACCAAAAGTTGGGTCTTGGAGAAAGTAAAAAACATTGATGAGAACTATCCTGATTGATCAGGGAAACAAAGAAGAAAAACAGATTACATAAGAAACAAGAAATATGATATCGTGACAGAATAACAGATATTAAAACGTTAATAGTGGAATATTTTGAACAAATATTTGTCAATAATTCAAACTTAGGTGAAATAAACAAGTTCCTTGAAAGACAATGCTAACAAAGCTCTCTCACCAATAAACAAATAACCTGAGTAAATCTTTCATCAATTAAAGACATTGAATTAAAAGACTTCCAACAATAACAACTCCAGGTCTAGATGGCTATATTAATGTATTTTACCAAACATGTAAGAAAGCAATAATACCCATTCTATATAACTTCTTATAAAAATTGAAAAACAGCATCATTAGTCATTAAGGAAGGGACCAATTACAATCAAAATGAGATATCACTTGAAGTGAACTGATGTTTGTCTCCCCAAATTTTATATGTTGAATTCCTAACCCCCAGGTGACAGTATTTGGAGGTGAGACTTTTGGAAAATAATTAGGTCATGAGGGTAGAGACCTCATAATAGGAATAGTGCCCTGATAAGAAGACATAAGACAGATATGATCTCTCTGTTATCCCTGTAAAAATACAGAGGAAATGGCCATCTGCAAACCAGGAAGAGAAACCTTTTCAGGAACCAAATTGTTTGGCATTTTGTCTAGAGACCTCCCAGCCTCCAAAACTGTGAGAAATACATATTTATTGTTTAACCCACACAGTCTATGCTGTTTGTTTAATCAGTCCAAACTGACTGAGATACCACTGCACACAAAGTAAAATGGATAAAATTAGAAGCACTGATCATACTAAGTGCTGGTGAGAAAGTGAAACTCTAATATTCTTTTGCTTGATATTTAAAATGACAGAATAACTTTGAAAAACTGTTTGGCAAAGTTTCTTAAAACGTGACCCCATACACTTACTACATGATTCAGACATTCCACTCCTAGATATTTAACCCAAGAGAACTGAAAGCATATATCCATACAAAGACTTCCAAACAAATGCACACGACAGTTATATATTTGTAATAATCCAAAACTTGGGGGGTGGGGGTGGGAAGCCCTTAAGTAGCTTAATGTATAAACAGTAGTGTATCCATATAGAATAATGTTCAACAATATAAATAAAAGAGATAGAAATGTACACAACCACATTATCATACTGAGTTAAAGAAGATAGACAAATTATATATACTGTACTAGAGGCCCAGTGCATGAAATTCGTGCATGGGGGGGGGTCCCCTCAGCCCAGCCTGCACCCTCTCCAATCCATGACCCCATGGGGGATGTCTGACTGCCAGTTTAGGCCCAATCCTGGCTCCTAATTGCTCACCTGCCTGCCTGCCTGATAGCCACTAAATGCCCCCCCTGCTGGCCTGGTCACCCCCAACTGCCCCACCCCTGATGGCCTGGTCGCCCCTAACTGCCCCCCCTCCAG
>NW_005364031.1:1913942-1928260 GCF_000412655.1 Myotis brandtii
GATAGAGAGTTAGAAACATCGATGAGAGAGAAACATCGAACAGCTGCCTCCTGCATACCCCTACTGGGGATGTGCCCGCAATCAAGGTACATGCTCTTGACTGGAATCGAACCTGGGGCCCTTGGGTCCGCAGGCCGATGCTCTATCCACTGATCCAAACCAGTCAGGGCATCCAAAACTTTTAAAACAGTTTACTTCAATACCTTCTCTCTCAAAACTTTCATGAGTTCTTATTATGTCCTCCTGGATGGTAAAGGGCATTTCACATTTATTTTTCTATTCAGATTGATAAAAAATGCAGGAGCATTGTGATGTTTATTCTTGCACATATATTTTTAAATGAACACATTAATAAATAAGTGAAAATAAAATATCATATAATGGAAACATCACATATCAAATGCATGTAATATTTAATTGTTCTTGTTCATTTTTCAAATATTGTTATGACTAATTTGAGGGGCTCAATCCAATTAGTCCTATTGGATGTGATTTGAATTTGTTAAGTGTTTTCATGACATTTGGACACTGTCATGACCTGCAATTGTGAAAGCCCCATACTAAGAGCACATTTGTGGAGCTTTTAAACTATGTCCACAAATCTTTGATATTAATTCCTTTTATTTTTTAAAAAATATGTTTTTTTTATTGATTTCAGAGAAGAAGGGAGAGGGAGAGATAGAAACAACAATGATGAGAGAATCATTGATCAGCTGTCTCCTGTACGCCCCCTACTGGGGATTGAGCCCGCAATCCAAGCAGCTGCCCTTGACTGGAATCAAACTCCAGACTCTTCAATCCACAGGCAGATGCTCTATTCACTGAGCCAAACCGGCTAGGGCAATATTAATTCTTTTTAAATGTGAAGCCTAATTCCTCTCCCCTTAAGAGTGGATTGGGTTTAGTGATTTGCCTCTATTCTAATGAGTAGAATATAGTGAAAGTGACCTCTTCTATGACTTCCAAGAAGAGGTCTCTCTCTTGGTTCACTCCCTGGGAAAAGCCAGCTGCCTCGTTATGAGGACACTCGAGCAGCCCTGTGGAAAGAAAGGACCCTGAGGTGGAAAACAGGTCTCTGGGCAACAGCCTATGAGGAATCCAGGGCACCTGGCAACACCCATGTGAGTGACTTTGGGAGCAGATTGTCCAGCCTTGGTCAAGCCTTCAAATGACTGCAATCCTGGGCGATGCCTTCATGGCAACTTTATGAGAGATCCTAAACCAGAACCATCCAGCTAACACATAAAAAATAATGAGAAATAAATGTTTATTGTTTTAAGTAATTACATGTTCCAGTGATTTGTTGTATAACAAGCAATCACTAAAATAGAGCCTGGGGTAGATTTTATTTGAAATGAATGTGTAGGGGGATATAAGGAATATGATCAGAAATAGTCGATCTTGTACCCTCTCACTAATTCTTTTACATGTTAAAATTAATAGCTATTATGTTGGGAACATAGCAACATTTTTCATTGCATATTTGGGTTGCAAAATTAGAAAATTACCTTGGAATCTGGATAATTAGTAAAACAGCTCAGACTTACATCATTATCATTATCATTCTTAACAAATAATCTTAACAAATAATATTAAAAGTAAACTATTTTCAAATAATACTATTTTATTCAATGACATTTGAGCATCATGTCACAGCTCTTAGGGACTCAGAGAATATAGCACGCTCTATGCCATAGTATTCGGCTTGTAATAATTTTCTTCTTTCTTCCCTTTATTTTTATAAAATAATCTCTATAGTCAAAATTACCTATTCATTGTGAATTATATTTTTACAAAGAAGATATATGTTTTGGTAGTGCATATGAACTTGTATACAATGGCTGTTGGAGTAATATTATAATTGGTTTGCAAAGTATATATCTAAGTACATGTGGCACCCTTTTAAAAATGAGCTTAAAATAGATATGGTACTTTATTTTATATTGTACTAGATAACAATAAAATAATTTCTTAGAATGTGGAAATATTTTTATAATTAGCACAATAACTTTGTAAAGAGTGAACATAGCCATAAAATAAGATAGACTCTTTAGTCAACATGCTATTTTATGTGTTTATTTATAGAAATAGATATTAATTGTGTTTCTGTATTTCAAATACTTTTTGCCACAATAATAAAACAAAACTAAGTTTTTAGAAAGAATGCGAGTAAAACTATTTTTATATCCTTTTACAAAGCTCTTTAAATAGAACCATAATATTTTTCATTCTTACTTTAGACAATTGCATTTATTTACCCTTCTCTTACCAGAAGTGTGAGTGTAACCAGTAAAATTCAAAAGAGAAAACTAATCCGCCTTATGGAGAGAGACAGCTTGTCATTCTCCACTCTCCATATCTACACTGATTTGATTTTATCTGGTATGGTTCTTCCACTTACCCATAAACCGAGGCTTGCAATTTCTTTTTTAAACCTGTGAGGGAATTCTAAATATGTTTGCATGGCAAATAGAAAAACTGCAAATTGTATACAGCAAGAAAATGTTCAACTATGGCACATCTCCATTCTGTGTGCTGTAGGGTGACTATATATATGCTTGTTTTATTATTTTTAATTTGCATATCTTCTGTCTGTCCTTAAATTAGATGCAGGATCTTAATAATTTCACTTGAAACTCAAAGCCCAGATTTTGCTGTGTGAGGAAGTTTCTGAATAAGACATCAAGTTTCCAGCCATCAGAGGATAATTTATTGATACTTGTCAAAAGGAAGTATCAGTCTAACAGAAATCAAGACAAAAGGAATGCCTGATGAATTTTCTTTGAAGTGCCTTTTATAAAAGTCCTTGGTAATACATATTGATGAACTCCAAATTGTCTTGCCTGAAGGGAAAAGAAAGTAGACTGCTTTACACTGTCTTATAAATATTCATCAAAAGAATAAGACTTATGTTTCCAGGCGTGAGGTGAATGATTACGGTTGTATGATTGCCTTGGAATCTGGATAATTAGTAAAACAGCCCTTGACAGTTTGAGAATTTTAAACTTGGTATCTTGCTGTCAATTCATTTGGAGTCAGAGATAGAGCTTCTTAATCCAAAAGGAAGCAGTTTTAGGGGGTGATGAATTTATACTATCAAGTTCTAGCCATGAGTTGCTTCCCCTGTTGGTTTGTTTAGCTAAAAATTAAAGTCAAAATAATTGTTTTTGTCTTATTTTAATTTTTACTTACTTACTTATTACTTGGAAATTTATTTTAATGAAACAGTATCACTCTTACTAAGGATGATTTGCTAGATCTGTGTTTTAATTAAAACCCGAAAACTGTAGCGATAGAATGACTCTATCCGAAAGTCCAGAGAGAATAGTTTTGTTTATTTTTTGCGTGTGGTATTGTTGTCATTTTGCTTATCAGGACCCACTTTGGGTTGAGCAATTAACTGTGTGTTTCTTTTACTTATGGAGCCCACATGATTAAAGATCAAATTTGATTAAATGGACATGGAATTTTGGATGTTTGGAGGACAAATATCATTTCCAACTGGTTGTAAATTTCTTCTGACCCTACTTCCATGAGTTATCCTCATTGAAGAAAAATATTCCTATTCAGGGAACTTTATCCTTTACTAGAGGCCTAGTGCACAAAAATTTGTGCACTCAGGGGGGTCCCTCAGCCCGGCCTGTGCCCTCTTGCAGTCTGGGACCCCCCGGGGGATGTCCACCTGCTGGCTTAGGCCTGCTCCCCGGGGGTGCAGTCAGACTCAGACATCCTGGCAGCCTGGGAGCCCTCAGGGGATGTCCACTTGTCAGCGGGGAGCAGGCCTAAGCTGCAGTCGGACATTCTTAGCACTACTGAGGAGGTGGGAGAGGTTCCCTCCACCACCGCTGTGCTGGCAGCTGTCAGCCTGGCTTGTGGCTGAGCAGAGCTCCCCCTGTGGGAGCGCACTGACCACCAGGGGGCAGCTCCTGCATTGAGCATCTGCCCCTTGGTGGTCAGTGTGTGTCATAGTGACCAGTCATTCCCAGTCATTCTGCTGTTAGGGTCAATTTGCATTTTACCCTTTTATTATATAGGATAGTGTTTAGCACTCAGATACAATTAAGCAAATATAATAACTTCTTTGAAGTAGTTGTTCATCTTATGTAACTGAAACAAATTATCTCTGTTGAATGAAAGACACATTCAACAAGTGTTTGAAGAATGATTGCTTCATCTTCAGCAGAAATAAGCACCGATGTTGCCATTATGGTCAGAGGACCATTCTACATCCCACATTTATCAATTGATAACTCGATGTGGACCTGAAGGTAAGAAAGTGAAATTTGAATTGATATGTGTTCTGCAGTAGAATGAGATAGAGAGAAGCAAAAATAAAGAATAAGAGAATGACAGATGGAGTAAATTATCCTTCCAGAAAATGTTTACCTGTTTTTTTCAAAACCCTCCCCTTGCTCTAAAGGAGATTTTACTGCTTCAAAGACCTTGGCCAGAAACATACATATATTTTGAAATATTCTGCAGTGCTGAGCTGTGATAAATGTGGAGCATGACAATGATGGTGATGAGGGCATGGGTGATTTTGAAAAGGTAATTGGATAGTTTGGTAAGTAAATTTAATTTTTCAAAAGCAAAGGGATCATCTTGCACTCACTCTCTCTTGTGTGTGTTTCCCCCAATCTTGTACTTTGTATAGTGTGCTGTATAATTCATCACATTCGGAATCTATGAAAAATAGTTTGAAAAAAAGACTTTCATAAGGCATATGGTGTCAGCAGTCTGGAACACTTAAATCGATCATACAGAACACCTAGACGAATTCAATAAGGAATAGAAACAAACTAAGAATAGCCCGTGCACTGAAGTGTCAGTGTCTCTAAGGAAATCTATTATTTTTATTTTATTTCTGAGAAACTACTACTGAGAGACTTACCAAGTATCTGTGATATAATTTTTAGGTCACTTTTTCCAGGTCTCCAAGGGAAAAAAAATCCATTTAAAATATAAATGGAGGATTGCAGGAAAATGAGCAGGGCAGAAAAAGAGAACTGACAATAAAATATTTAAAACTTTGCTTTATTTACCACATTAACCTGAAACCATGTAATGTCAAACCCTGCCTCAAAGTATATAACCAATGGTGCATAAAAGTATTATAGTTGAAATATTTCAAATGCCTAGATGCAGAGAACCACAGAGAAAGGCTACTCTCTAAAAATAGGAGCTACTATTAATATTTGGCAAATATGGGGGAACACAACAGTCAGTAAACCACAGCCCTGGCTGGCTTTCTGTTAGGTCACTGTGTCTGCTCAGAGTGCAATGTCATAAGTGAGACAAAATGTACAGCTGTCACCAAGAGGGCATATGATGCAAGGAAAGTGACTAGGGTTATTTAACTTTACAGAACTTTCCCTAGTAGTAATTGAAGTATTTACATTCTGCTCAGTGGTTCATTGAGGAAAATAATGAGTTTTAATTGTATTCAGTGATGGCAGGGGTTGTGGGGGGGGGGTGTCCTATGAGGCCTGCATCCATAAGAGGAAAGGATAGATGAGTATAAAGCACACACTTACACAAAATGTACATACTCTCCAGGGTCAAATTAATTCTAATGAATACAAATGTAAATACAATGTGTTGTCATTGGTTTATCAGAAAATAAAGGAATGACAGACACAACAAGCTTACACAGTAGTGATAAACAGGCATGGTTTATTTCATACTTGTTGAAGTGAAATTTGATGCAAAGTTTGTAGTAAGTACAACAATCCCTAAGAGAAAAAAGTGATCATACTCTTTGACTGAGAGAATCCATTACTAGACATTTATCAGAAGAAAGTTAATAGGAAATTGTGTCCATGTATATATGTAATAATGTTGATAAGCAGTATTTAGATAGAAAAAATACTAGAAATAACTCAAATAATTAATAGTGGGAAACTAGTTAGGTACATTATGTTAAACACAATAATTGTATAATGTTCAGCCATTAAGAAAATATTTAATAGATTATTTATATTTACATAAAAATCATATATTAAGTGAGAGGAGGATATTGATGTGTATTTTCACTTCTATCTATCTATCAACTTATATAGATTATTTTATGAACTAAATTGTGTCCTCCCAAATATATATGTTGAAGTGTTAACCCTTTATGTCTCAGAATGCAACCATATTTGGAGATAAGCCCTTTAAAGGGAGAATTTAGGTAAAATGAGGTCATATGAGGGGGTTCCAATCCAATATGAGTGGTGTGGTTGTTGTTTTTTTCCATTTTGTGATTAAAAAATTATTTTTCAATTACAATTTATATTTAATATAGTGTGATGATTACAGGGTGTAGGGATTGGGTGGACGTGGATGAAGGTATAGAGGGTATAAATGGTGATGGGAAAAATTGAAGCCTGGCTGGTTTAGTTCAGTGGTTGAGGTTCAACCTACAAACCGGAAGTCAACGATCAATTCCTGGTCAGGGCACATGCCCGGGTTGCAGGCTTGATCCCCAGTGGAGGCCAAGCGATGATTCTCTCTCATCGTTAATGTTTCTATCTCTCAATCCCTCCTCTTTCCTCTCTGAAATCAATAAAAATAATTTTTAAAAAAATAAAAAATAAAGAAAAACATTTAAAAATGTATTATTTTGTATTAGTTTCAGGTGTACAGCATAATGGTTAGACTGGTGTTTTTATAAGAGGCGATTAGACACACACAGTACTGAGGGAAGACCATGTGAAGATATAGAGAGAAGAGGGCTTTGTGCATGCCAAGGAGAGAAACCTCGAATAAATCAAACCTCTGACACCTGCATCTGAGATGTCTAGCCTGAAAATTGTGAGAAAATAAATTTCTGTTGTGTAAGCCACCTAACTTGTGTTACTTTATTATGACAGCCCTAAGAAATTAATGTAGATAGGTATTAGTCAAATGTTATTTTAATTATTTTTTTTAAAGTTGAATTTATTGGGGTGACATTGGTCAATAAAATCATATAGGTTTCAGGTATATAACTCCATAACACACCAAATATTAGTCAAATTTAAAAAATGGTAATCTCTAGATAATTTTTCTCTTGGTAATCTGTACTTTTTATATTTTTAACGTAAATATGTATCACATATAATTTAAAAATATATATTTTAAAAATGAAAAATGCCAGTATTTTAGTTGTGAAACACTAAGTATTTGGTAATCACTCCTTCTAAGAACTGCATTAAGAATTAAGGATACAACACTAAATTTATCTGATTTACATGAAATCCTACCCAGAAACTAAACTTTGTAAGTGTTTTTGCTGTTATTTCTTGTTTTGGATGGAATCAGACAACATCTAAATTCACATAGTTTCAGTCATAGTAACCACATCAGAGTTGACTAGCTGAAAACAATTTGTTGCAAAGATCCTAAGTTCCTAACCAATAGAAGCCTTATGTTATGTCATTTAAAATCAGTTTTTTTATTTGACTTTATAGAGAGAGGAAGGAGAGGGAGAGAGAGATCGAAACACCAATGAGAGAGAAACATCCATCAGATGCCTCCTGCACCCCCTTACTGGGAATCGAGCCCACAAACCAGGCATGTGCCCTGGCTGGGAATCTAACCAGTGATCTCCGTGCATGAGATGACTCCCAACCTACTGAGCCCCACTGGCTGGACTTACAGCACTTTCTTTTCCTCATAGTAGCTAGCAGAGTTCTAGACATGAAATAATCCTTCATAAATATTTTCTGACCGACTTATTTAAGAAATGAGAATGACAATCTCATTTCAATCATTTACTTTGCTTCAGTACTTTACTAATTGATGTGTGTGTTCATTGTGAAAGGATATACCTAGAAATCTTCAGGCTGTTGATTTTAAATGCTACCCATCAAAACAGAGTCAGGAATATGTCACTTTTCCCTTAAAAAAATAAATGAAACCCTGAGTATATTGAGCAGAGAATTTGCCCTGGAAATGTCAATATCAGATGGGTGATAGAGAATAGGACATGGGAGTGACAGTCAAACTGTATTTAGTATGGTCATTTATCAAAAGTTTGACTGTCTTGTGCATAATATATTTTTGATTCTATAGGAGAATTTAAAGTAATCTCATCTTCTGAATCCAGCACATTCTCTAAAATCCCCATATGCATGTTGAGATTTAAAGAATGTAGTTTTATCTATAAAGGAAAAATATTTAAATATGTTTCAAATAAAAATAAATCATAAGCCTCCAGGAAATGTATCATTAAAGGCTTAGGTAAAATATTTCAGAGAAGAAAAATAATCTTTTTTTGACATTTGGTTGTTTAGTTTATTATAAAATTCTTTGTAACACTATATAATGGTTTATAACCTATCAGCTTTCAGTCTCAGACATTGTATAATTGTTTTGATTAATTATATATGACATGGTTTAAATTATATTTATATAAACTTTAAACTCTGTAAAAGTTAACTTCTAGAAAATAATGATGTCTGAATATGTGTGTGTGTGTGTGTGTGTGTGTGTGTGTGTGTGTGTGTGATCTATTATCTATATAAATGGAAGGAGGTATCATCTCCACAGGGTATCAGATGTCCCAATTTTGTTTTCAAATATTCATTCAACACTTCAAGTGTCACTATGAGAAAAAAATAATTTGTGCTTTCTTCTGAGAAAATAAGTGTAGAGAAATTTAATTAAAAATATAAATGAGCCCTGGCCATTGTGGCTTTGTTGGTTGAGCATTATCCATGCACTGAGAGGTTGCAAGTCTGATTCCTAGTCAAGGCACATGCTCAGGCTGTGGGCTCGATCCCCAGTGAGGGGCGTGCAGGAGGCAGCCGATTGATGTGTTTCTCTCTCTTTCTCTATCCTTCTTTCTTTCTCTCTCTCAAATCAATAAAAACACATTTAAAAATAAATAAATAAAAATAAGTCACATTAGAGGGAAAGTACATAAACATCAAAACCACATTTTTCTGACATGGGGATCATCAAGTTCCCCTGCATTTCTTTCTTATCTTTTGTTTATCAGTGATTTTGCCTGGCCAAATGGGCCAGCCACCCTGTGCTAACCAGCCTCACTCCTTCCTCTTCATGTCTCACAAGAACCACCTCTGACGTTCATGCCCCAGCTCATTCCCCTAACATCCACCTGCATGAATTTCAATCTTTCACCATTGGCCTGGCTTAGTTTAAGCCACTCACAAAAACTACATTTTCCGAATTCACAAAAACTGAGAGTTTGTATTAAAGGTGCTGCAAAAGATGTTATAAATATATTAAGAGGTTTTACAAGAAAGGCTTCAAAGTTTTGACTCCTTTAGTAGAATATAAAAAAAAACCTGCCTAGGTTTTAAACACCTTGTCCCACAAGTCTTAAGCACAGGTGCAGCTTAAGTAACTTCAGCCGCATGAATATTAAAACATATCAAAGATCACTTGAAAGAGCTGTTCTTTACATTTAATAAGCACTTACTGGTTTTGACAATCTTAGTGAAATTTTTAATATTAACTTTTGGTTTTAGTCTCTCTAAGTGAAAACAACCAACATCAACTAAAGGAAAAATTTTAAATGAAAAAAAAATAGTATTCAAAATTCAAAAAAATATAAGAATTATACCCAATTGAACTTCCAAATGCTGTTCTTAAAATAAATGCATTATATTAAACTTTTTGAAGTTATTAAAGTATAAAACTACAATAACACTTTTGGGATACCCTGGATTTCAAAATTCTTCATTAAAAAATAGACTTCTGTAATTCCCTAAACAAAGGAAAATAGTAATATATTATACCTTCACCACCTATTGTGTTTTACTCTCCTTTAGAAATTGCTGAAAATTTCCTTGCAGGACAGTGTCACTGGCTGCAGTCACCCAGAGACGGAATGCCACGGAGTCCAAGGGAGCAGCCTCAGGTCACAGTGCTAGTTCATGAAGGGAAAGATTCCCTGGGCTGCCATTCCTTTCATTTCTTGCTACATAAAAAAAATGAAGTTCATAAAGAACAATGGACTTGGTATTTTCATTATGGTGCCTGTATACCTAAGCTCCTTTGGCTAAAGTTGCCTAATCCATAACCCTTGCTCTGTAATGCAGCATCAGGCATTTCCTTTGCATAAAACACGACTCCTGCTTAGACTGCAGTTAGGACCTGTCCCGAGGGCACTACCGCCCTCGCCTGCAGAGTAGGCCCTGCCCTGGCCTTCCGCTGCTACCTCACTGCCCACAGCGAAGGAAAGTGTGGAAAGGGGACTCGGGAGCAGAAGAATGGGCTGTGATACTGTATTTGGTACTGAACACAGAGGATTACTGATAAATGCTGCTTCACAAAGAAAAGACTGTTCATTTTCCCCAGTAGGCTTTTGCATGCACTCTAAGATTTATTTTAGTCCTAGTCCTAAGTTATTTTTTGACTTTTGTATTTGAACGCTTTCTCGATCTATCTATTGTACTTGCTTTGAAAATGTTACAGTGCCACGTTGGATTCTCACAGATATTTCACCCAGTCAGTGACCTTTTCTCATGTGTTCATAAGCCTGTCCCTCTCTTCTCATATGCTGATATAATTTCACATGCCAGCTACTTTGCCTCCTTTTGTCTATTTTGAGAGGAGAGATGGAAATAACCCTTACCTTTGAAAAAGAAAAAGTTGAATTTGTATATGTCAGTAAGAATTTATAAAAGATATTCTAAAATAAGTGTGGGAGCAGTGATGCTCCCACATAAATTCATATATATGTGACATAATTATTTATACACACACACACACACACACACATATGTATACATGCCTCAGCTCACTATACAATTGTTTATAACCTATTAGCGTTCAGTTCAGACATTGTATAATTGTTCAGGACATTGCATATATGTATATATGTGTGTATATATAAAAATAAAAGCTAATGTAAAAACATATAACTCACTGGTTTCAAACTTTTACAGCAAATCACCTCAGGGCCCTTCAGAGGGTTAACTCAGAGGGGCACCATGGAATATAGGATATTTTAAATCAAGGGAAATATAGCAATATCAACATCTGTTAGACCTGGCACAAACTACTAGCTCCAGGTACATATTTTCCTCATTAGATTAAGGTACATTTGTTTCATTGACATCCCATCTTTATCACTGTAATTGCTGTGATAGAAGCAAATACAATTGAACTTGTGTCAGAAGGTGAAGGTGGTACTGCTCAATCTGATTTTGAGATCTGAGAAGTTGTTCAGTACTCAGTAAGCATATGCATTAGTGACTGCAAGTATATAAGAATAAAGTAAAAAATGTATCTAATCTATGTGTATTTTTTTCCAAAAGCTAAGTTGTTAGTAGGACAAAAATACTTCCTAAATTGTTAAGATTTAATAACTTAATAGACATTAGTAGTAGGTATTTCTTTTGATCTAGAGGTTCCCTGAAAAAAATTACTTGGACACTAAGGGAGCTATAAACTGAGAAAGTTTGTATAACTTATAAACAAACTGGATTAATGAATTAATTTTTAATTGATCTTTGTATGAGAAAGATCTATCTGAGCAAGAAGTACTATAATTACATTAATAGTAAAACTAATATTTATGTACTGAGTGCTTACTATTTAAGATCTTGTACTTAAAGGTTTATATGAATAATCCAATTTATTTATCACAACAATCTCTTAAGGTAGGTTTTATTTTAATCTCAATTGAGATTTAGCTCAATTAACTTTCCTAGGAAGGTATGGCTAGCTGGTATATCAACCCAAGCATTAAACTATAGTACAAGTCTATAGTACAAGTCTATAAGCTAATAATA
Organism: Myotis brandtii; assembly: GCF_000412655.1. Classification (NCBI taxonomy): domain Eukaryota; kingdom Metazoa; phylum Chordata; class Mammalia; order Chiroptera; family Vespertilionidae; genus Myotis; species Myotis brandtii. Next base: position 1,925,672 of record NW_005364031.1, read on the forward strand.
TAAAAAAGAGCTCTCACTTGATATTTAGAAAAGTACACAAAAATTGCATTAGAAAAATGAGTAAAATCCATGAATAGTTAATTCAGAAAAGAAATAATGTGGAAAAAATAACTTACTAGTAATATAAAAATCCAAATTAAAACTATAATGATTTCAACATCAGATTGTAGGCCCCATAATAGCAGCAACCATACATAGTCACCTCTGTGTTTGTCACATATCAGGCATCAATCAGTATTTTTCAAATGTCTAAGACTGCACTATTTAAAGTTAAAGGATAATTATTTATTCAACATTTATTTAGTACTTACTATTTGCAACATATTGTATCACCCAGGATTTAAGTTAATTAAACAATTATTTTATAATCTAATGAAATAGACTAGATTATTATTTTATAGTTATTTTATTGAAGCATAATTAATTGGAAAGAGACAATACTCAATTGGTCTCCAGCTGGGGCATAGTTAAAGGAAACATTTTTTCCTTTCTCCAAAATATTCATATCATATTTTGTGCAAAGATTATTCAAAATTTATTTAGTACTTACTATTTGCAAGGCATTGCATCAGTCAGCAGCCAAGTTAATTAGATAATGATTTCATAGTCTAATGAAAGAGACTAGATTATTATTTTAAAGCTATTTTAAATACTAGATTAGTATTTTATTGAAGCATAATTAACTAGATAGAGGCAGTACTCAGCTGGCCTCTAGCTCAAGGGAGAACTATAAGGAAAAATATATTTTTCTTTCTTCAGAAATAATTATTGCATATTTCCTGTAGGGATACTCAACCTTACTGGAAAGATAGGTAGACGTTCAACCACTGAGCCACACCGGCTGGGCTCACCTTTTATTTAAATGGAATTTTTTAGTGTTTAGAACTCAAATAGTCTTGGGAGAAATTTACAATTATGTGTAGATTGCATGCATTTTAAGTATATTGACTTAAATAGGAAGAAAATGTTTTAGAAGAGAAATAACAGATAAAGCTACTTTGAAAGACATTACTGAATAATTTGTGTAGTTTTCTAAAGCTTTCACCTTCTTTTTCTCAAAATAATAACTTTCAATGAATAGAATCTAGACTTTTTCACAATAGCAAAATTATATTAAAAACTATACATTGCCCTAACTGGTGTGGCTCAGTGGATAGAGTGTCAGCCTTCGGACTGAAGGGTCCCAGGTTCGATTCTGGTCAAGGGCACATGCCCAGGTTGTGGTCTTGATCCTGAGTAGGGTGCATGAAGGAGGCAGCTGATCAATAATTCTCTCTCATCATTGATGTTTCCATCTCTCTCTCCCTCTCCCTTCCTCCCTCTCCCTTCCCATAAGCCCCGCCCCCATGCTATCTAATAAAAGAGAAGCATGCAAATTGACCATAACCCCAACACCCTTCCCATTGGCTAATCAGCAGGATATGCAAATTAACTGCCACGCAGCTGAAGCGAACAGGAGGCTTGCTTGCTCCAGTGACGGAGGAAGCCAAGGTTCCCCGCCTGCCGCAGCCCAGCTCTGAGCTGCACTCTAAGCAACTATGTTGCAATTATAGAAGCCAAACAAACCTAGAAACCTGCTTTCAGCCAGCTTCAGCCTCAGAGCTTAGAGCTGCTGTGATGGCAACAGAGTTTCAATTATAGAAGCCAAACAGACCCAGAAACCTGATTTCAGCCCTCAGAGCTGGAGCCGGCTCTCAGCTCCAGTGACAACTATAGAAGGTAAATAAATCCCAGAATAAAAAAAAAAGAAAAAAAGGAGAGGCTGGGAGCTTAAGTTGCCCTCCAGCCTGCCTCACCCAGACTGGCCAGGCACCCCAGTGGGGACCCCTACCCTGAAGGGGGTGTGACCAGCTGCAAACAGCCTTCAGCCCGTCATCCAGGCTAGCCAGGCACCCAAACGGGACCCCCACCCTGATCTGGGACACTTTCAGGGCAAACCAGCCGGCCCCCGCCCATGCACCAGGCCTCTATCCTATACTACAGGCAGTGCGGGACAGCTCGAGCTGCCATCCGGGCCCCATGTGCAGCCCTGGACAGTGAGGCATAAGCCCCGCCCCCAGCAGGGACCCCTGTGTGCCACCTGAGCCCCTAGCCAGGAACTCGTGCTGCCTAAGCCCCACACTGCTAATCCCCACCCCCAGCTGGGACCCTATGACTATTGGAGAGCAGGAAAGTGCCGCTGGGCCCTGGGTCACTGTGGTGATCCGGCCATCGGTAAGTAGAAAAGTGCGGCCTGTAGGCAGCCCCCAGCTGCGCCTGATCAGGGAGCAGGAAAGCAAGCCTGGCCTTCGGACAGCCCCCAGCTGGGCCTGCTCCCCGGTCGCCATGGGGATCCGGGAGCAGGAGAGCAAGCCCGGCCTGCGGTCAGTTCAAAGCTCGGCCTGCTCCCTGGTTGCCATGGAGACCTGGGAGCAGGAAAGCCCGGCTTGCAAGCAGCACCCCCATCCTGGCTATAGCTCAAGGGAGAGTACAACATGCAGTGGAGGCCAGGAGCCTGAGAGATCAACACAGAGGGGCTCCTGCTCCAAGCCTCCATGGTGTGGCTGGGGGCAGGCCCCCAGCAGACACACACACACACACACACACACA
>NW_005364031.1:1928405-1944194 GCF_000412655.1 Myotis brandtii
GGGCTGAGGGAACCCCACCCCCCAGTGCACAAATTTCGTGCACCGGGCCTCTAGTATATATATAAAACTATACATTTCTGTAGGTCTCTAATCTTGTAAATATGAAGAGAGTTAGAGATTGAATAAGAAATTATGTAGTGAATAGAAATTAGGCATTGTATTATCCAAAATATGGTCTGAAAATCATTTAACATCTATTTTCTTTTCATGGATATTATCAGTTATAAATAAAAATTAGAGTTAAATACTAGAACTTACCACTATCACTCATAAATGAACTTGTTCCTTTGTTAGATCTTAACATAATCATAAATATGTTTTCTAAAAAAATTTTAATATTATTGCAACAAGTTGTATTACTTCTTGGGTGTTTAAGTATGAGAATTCTTCATGACTCAAATAAATTATGTCCCCAAAGATGACTAATAATTCTGTCAGAGACGCTATTATAGCCTTAGGCCAGCCCATAAATGCCTCTTTAACTCATGTTGCTAGAATAAAAGAATACTTTATAAAGAAAATAGCAGATAATTATAATACTATACTTAAAAAAGAAAAATAAATAAAAATAAATGGCAAAATGTTAAGATGATAAATGTATTCTTATTAAGATTCCAAAAGAAACATTTTGCCAAATGTATAAGCTTGAGAAGGGGAATGACATTTATGCTTTATTATTACTAAATTCATTTTTAAATCATGTGTGTGTGTTTTGTGATAGTTTGTATACAAATATGCTGCCCTGCCTCCCCCGCCCCTCCCCTTGTCCCATCTCCATGAACACATGCTTCTGGTACTTATGTTATCTCAGCAGTTCCCTCTGCCACTGAATCGGAAAGGGACCTGTGTAGCAAATAGAAAGCAATGGAAGTCATGCTCCATGACTTCGGAGGTTAGGTAATAAAAAGCTAAGGAGCTTTTGCCTTGGGCTTTTGGAACACTTGCTCTGGGCAGAAGCTAGTTCCCATGTAAAAAGTCCAATCACTCCGAGATTCACACGCTGTGAGGAAGCCCAAAGTAGCCAAGTGAATTGGTCATGTAGAAAAGGAAGGCGGAGACTAGGGAGGGAGGGGGAGGGAGGAACAGAGAGAAATGGCCCATTTCCTGCTGTTTGAACCATCATAGCTGAAAAGTCAATTGCATGAGTGGTAAGTCCACTTGAATGTCTAGCCCAGTTGAGACTTCAAATAACTCCAGCCCTAACCACCATTTTTCTGTAACTGCTTGAGAAGCACCAAGCAAGACCACCCAGCTGAACCCAGTCAACCCACAGACTATGAAAGGTAATAATACATTGTTGTTTTAAGCTACACAGTTTGTGGTTTTGTTGTTATAGTAAAAGATAAAACACCAACACTAAATTGCTTTCACTGACTAAGATTAAAAGGGCACAGAGAAAGGAAAATATTTTCCCTATTGGCTATGTTAAAGTTAAAAGGAAAGGTGGCCGGTCAAGAGGTGATGATTTATTCCCTGGGTGATTTAATTGCTGTCTAGACAGTCCTAAGGAACCATTTTATGGATGTGATGTTGATAAACCAGTTTCCAAAATTTTAAAAATGTTTCTATTTTGATTTATAAACAGCACTTTCAAAACTTTTCAGTAAAGACCTAGAGACTCATAACAAAGGTGTAATGTTATTATATTCTATGATATTCTCTATGTCAATGACAGGTCGTAGATAACCATCCGGATATATTTGTTTATGTATGCAAATACATACCTTAATGTAGTCATCCTTCAACACAAACACAATCCTGCACCCAAGGGAGATTTTAATTCAGTTCATGAAATGGGAATCAGAAGATTCAATTCAGTCCAACCTCTTTTTAGAAGGGAACATGGCTTTATCTGAAAAAATGTTAGACTATTGCATGTTGTATTAGAACATAAAATTAAATTCAGCTATCTCAGAGGACAGGTTCAGATTTAATAAAAATAAATGTGACTGTTCATTCATTCAAAAAAACACACTCATTTTTCTACAGATGCTTCAGTAAAGAGAACACTAATCTAATTATAGTATTTAAAAAGAATAAATTGTCTTTGTGCTTGCTATAAAATAAACAGCACAGCTGCAGGGCCTGCCGAGCTTCACTTATTAAAGAAAAATACCTTTTGATGATTAACAAAAGCAGATTTGTTTGAAGCATGAATATGCTCACTGGAGTCTCCTGAATGGAAGGGATTTTAGGAAAGGGAGGATTTCAGTGAATCGAGGAAAATGTAAACCTAGATAATTAGAGTTAGATAACTTTTGCTCCCTTTTGATATATGCTATTGGCAGGGGTGAAGGATAGGGGGTGGAAAAGAATAAAAGATGAAAGAAAAATATAGTATTGGTTTTCTAACAAACGATCTCTAATTATTTTTTGACATGGAACTTTTATATCAGAACCTTTTGGGTAAAATGGCTCAGTCATTGTAACAATTTTAAAAAGATATTGCCTACATGAGGCACTGGAGAGTTTGACTTTTAATCTGGGGTGAGGTTTAGCTACAGATCCTTGTGCAGGTAAATCTTACCTAGGCTCACTGCTAAGGGGTTATCAGGACAACACTCATGAGTTTCCTATAAACTAGACACTTGGCACAAAATATCATCCAAACTGGGCAAACTGGGCAGTTTATGAGTGCAAAGGGGGGACAATTAATAAATAATTAATAAATAATTATGCTGGGCCAATAGGGATCATTTTAATTTGTCACTGTCTCCTGGAAATATAGTTACTTTACATAGAGATAATGTTGGTAGTAATTTGTAGGGTCTCCCTGTGTCTAAAATGGTCTGACCAGTGTTCTCTTTTTACAGATAAGAACATAGAAGAGGATTAAATCCTTTGTTTGAAGCACAGTTCACCAGTGGCAGAATAGAACACAGTTTTCCCATTGCTTTCCAAAGCCACTGCAGCCAAAGATTCCCACTACTGGTCCACCTGACGTATTACCTAAAGGCTTTGACTTGGCAGACACACATTATAAAAGATCTTGCCCAAAATAGAAATGCTATCTCTGAGTGGTTATGTATTAAGCCAACAACACTAAATAACTCAGAATGCATTTATCATATTAGTAATTTATTTCCTTGGAGAGCAAGGAACAGAGTCCCAAAGAAATGAGTCAGAGGACAGACATTTTTTCGTGAGAGCATCAATGTAAAGGAAGTGCCCAAAAGCATTGGTAAGAGCCACAGTAGTAGCGGAGCAAACACAAGGATACCTCAAAAGCCATTTTTCCCTCTCATAAAGCTTACCAGCTACCTAAGAATAACCTTCCTCTAACCACAAAAACAAAATTTCTACGGCAAATTTTTATTATTGTTGTTTACAACTATTTCTATTGGGTTTATTGTCCTCATCGCACATAGACCATAACAAATCTCTCTACAAATATTTGCATTTCACTGCAGCATATTTGCAAGAGTGAATTAAAGAAACTAAAACAAAAAATCTGAAAAACAAGCACTACTTCTTTGGCTACCGTGCTAGGCTTGTTATGCTCTCATATACTCCCTTAGTTATATTTAAGGGGGAGAGTTCACTGTGGGAACATCTGTGGAAAGACAGAAGGGAGGTATGCACATGGCTGGGCCTCACAGGTACCTGGAAAAGGCTATGCAGCTTTGTTTCACAGGGAGAACCAAAACTACATATCACCAGACCTTGTTCAGGATGCCTGGTGGGTATGTCAGAAAAGTTCCAAACAGGGAGCTTCCAGTTGTCCTTTCCCTGTGGAGTCATGGACAGCATTGACTCTCCCAGAAACAAAGTGGACAACACATAGGCATTACTGCTAACCAGGGAAGTTCACCTGAGCCTTGAGTCCAGAGATTTTATTGGGATCTGATCCTGTAGACATGGTTGACTGATCATGCAGCTGACCTCAGTCTCCACCTGCTCTGGAAGTCTAGCTGATACCTGGTGACCTAAGGTTCGCCACCATAAACCACACGGTTAGACTATTTGGGATGGACCAAGGCTTCTGGATAAACAAAGACACTTTTATGAGGCTCCAAAGGCTTAGCAATTGTCTTGCAGGAACATTAGGCAAGGGCTGACCTCTCTTTGGGCCAAGTTAAATTCTTTATTGCATACCTCTCTACAGACATTTCTGAGATCCCCCTTCAGGGCTCTGCATTGTTGGAGCTCTGCTCTCCCTGCTCCCCCCACTCACCCACTCACCCACTCACTGCTTCTCCATATATTCATCTTCTGGTGCCCATATCAATTGGCAGACTTTCAGAAAGTCCACCTCAAATTTCTAAGGGAAAGAATTGGTTTAGTTTATGACCATAATTGTGAGAGTTTAAAGATTTGTTAATGGCCCCTTCATGGGCTCCTGACTAACCCAACTAAGCCTCCATTTGGATTGTCCTTAGATCAAATCACAACTCTCATCCAATCAGCTGTGGCCAAGAGCAATGCAACCCTCATAAATAATTGTTTTTAATGCTTTCATTTGCATAAAACTTGTCATAAAATAACTTATTTGTTGGTGTCAGGTATGAAAGATCCAGTGTAGATAGCATCTGAATTTAAGATTAATAATAAAAGTAGTTTGATTTCCTAGGCCACATGAGAAAACATATCCTTTTGCTTTGTGATTCCCATATTTATCACTGGAATCAAAATTATGCCAATTCAGGATCAATAATTCTTTTGTCACACAGCAGGTATAATATTTAACTTTTAACAATCTTTTACAATGAGAGGGATAGAAAATCGTATGTTCTATCATGAAATGTGATTTTGTTTTATAATGATGAGAAATGGGTATCCTAGAGCTATGGACTGAATGGTATCACCTTAGAGTTCATATGTGAAAGCCCTAATCTCTAATGTGGCTATTTGGAGATAGGGTCTCTAAGGAGGTAGTAAAGTTTAAATGAGGTTAAATAAAGTTTAAATGAGTTAAAATAAGAATAGAGGTGGTGTCCTTCTAAGAAAAGGAAGAGACACAAGCAGTTTCTTTCTCTTCACATACCATAGAGAAAGGCCATGTGAAGATTCAGCAAGCAGGAGGCCACCTGTAAGCCAGGCACAGAGCTCTCACCAGAGACCAAACCTGTCAGAAACTTGATCTGAGACTTAATACTCTTCAGAACTGTGAAAAATAAATGTCTAAGCCACCCAGTTTGTGGTATTTTGTTGTGGAAGCCTGAGCAGACTAATACACCTCAAGTTATGACTAAATAAATAACTGAATAACTGACTGTATTAATAGCATTATTGAATATGAAATGAGTAAATAACTCAATAAATTAAAATAAGAATTCAAGCATATTTTACTCTCAGAAAAATCATTTTCACTCTTCAATATAACTCAAAATTTCCCAGTGAAGGACTTAGAATTTAGGAAGACTTTGATTTGGCTTAGGTCTATAAAATTTATATGACTTTGTGTCATTGATATATTAAGATTTTTTATCTTTTGTATAGACAACTGGGAATCTTTCATTTGCCATGCATTATGAATGAAACTGAAGTCATCTGAAGATCAAATATCAGTGAAGCAGCAGAAAGCATTAGTGAGCAAGAACAATTCACCATGTGACCATCTGTCCCACATTCTGATTTCAAGAGGTTTGGCAAGTCTATAAAAATACCATGGGTATACCTTCTTTAATGGTATATTTTTACTGCCAGATATATTAACTTTTAATTGCATTTAACTGAGGCATTAGTGATCATCAGTTAGACAAATCCAAGATCCTAATGGGTATATATACCACAGTCTTCTTTTTCATGTTTAAAGGTAACATCAAATTTATACCACCTGGTTTAGGAATTCATTTATTTATTTTTCATACTCTATGGGTACTGTAATACCTCATAAAATTTCATATTAGCTAAAGTCTCCTGCGAGGAAAATAATATGGTGGTTAAATTTATTTGAATTTCTTTACTGCAGATGTTTAGCTTTGCATTTTTTGTGTCACTATATACATTTTCATGCATTTTATAAATCTTCCTCGCTAACAGGAATGAATTGAAGTGGGGAAGTCAGATCATGACCTGTTATTTTTAATGATTTGCATATAGTTACAGAAAATAGAAGTGACTTAGAATTATTTTAGGGGTGTCTGGAAAAGTGTTCTGATATGAGAAACATACCAAGGCATTATAATTACATGGCCAAACATCTGCATCCTGCATCTCCTCATGGCTTCCTGGACCAGAACTTGGGTTCTAGGAGGGAAGATGTCACTGTTCAGAGGTCAGGAGAGATGATTAAACTTATTTAATCTTCTTGCTTTGGGACTCTAAGATTTATAAAAGCAGGGACTTTTGTCTATTTTGTTCACTGTTTTATTTCCAGCGCCTGTGTTTGCTCCACACATATCATAATTATTCAAGAAATATTTGTTGACTCGTTGACTGGAAGGAAATGAAACCAAATGCCATTCCCACTGCTCTAAGAAGGAAAAAGAAAAGAAATAAACTAAATTGTTGAGATGTTCTCCTCTCTAAGCCAACTGTCTTCTCAGTGGGAAAGATCCCTGAGAAAAAGCTGAGAGATATGTGGGACATATATGACAGCTTACCAAACTTTGGCATGGTTTGAAGTATTGATAGTGATGCCATGGATTAATTGACATATAAACTGATGGGTATAAATAATTAGTTTTTTAATAATAAAAGTCATAGTTAAAAGCAATTTGATAGGGAACCAGAAATGACATGTAGAGTCACTTCCAACTAAAATCTTTTGGAAATCTAGATCTAGCATCACTTAAGTGATGGTGGAAATCCAAGTAAAAATGTGGTTCCATTTACTCATTGCTTTCTCAGAAATATAGTCATTGTATACATTCAGTTATAATGTTATAAAATGTCAGGAAAGTAAGAATTGCACTAGCATAAATACTAAACATATCAATGTGACAATTCTAAGAAAGAAAATATAATGCTTTGATTGATGTTCAATATACATTGAGCTTCATTCTATTCTTTTAGGGGATACATAGACACTCTGAGACAGGACAACCAATGGAATTATCCTAGCAAATATGCAATCTTTTCTACTTGACAAATTTACAAAGTTCTGTCTCCAAATATTTTATGTGCAGGGGTGGAAAAAAATAGGTTAATAATAATATATAATACAATAATTAATTAAAAGTAATCATACAAGAATAAACTCTGTTTCCTGTACTCACAAGTATAGACTTACTTTTGCCAACCCCTGTACTTTATGTTGTTGGTAGCTAGTACCTCTTTGTTGAGTTAAATTGATTTCGTACATATATGTGAACTCTTGGGATAATTGAAGGAGCCAGATCACTTCATTTTATTATTATTTACCTTGTTAATTTACTTTCTTTTTCATCATCTTAACTCTTTTTTGACCCAGAACAAATCTATTTCTAGGAATTTTAACATAATTGATGTTTACTGGCTATGTTGAAATTTAAAAATATTTTGTTTGCCTATATCTGCCCAGGCAGATGGAGATGGAAGTCATATACATATATGATTATGCCACAACTTTCATCATATATATGTATATATTCTTTTAATCAGTTTATTTTGCCCTCAAATACCAACTACCCTATTTACTGATTGCAATCAATTATAACTAAATGTTTAAAAACTGAATTCTGATTCAGACCAAAGCTTTCTCAGTAAATATTAATGATTTGATGTTAATTATTATTAATGTAACTGTGTATTGAGAGCTTAATATATACTGCCAGTTGATGAAATCAATGATTGATTTTAGGTAGCTTGATGTTTCAGCAACTACTAAAATAACTTCAAATGAAAGGGAACACATTTTGTGTCACATTTTATTCCATTAGGGACTACTTATTTTTAAGCTTCTGGAAAGACAAGTTAGAGTTAGAAGAAACAGGTGGGAAGGTTTTATAATCAGAAGAGAGTGTTCAAGCACAAGAATGTATTTCACATTTAGTTAGCCACAAACTGCTGAGTCAAAATACACAGGAAAGTGAGAGGATGGCACAATAAGAAACTAGAGATATAGATGATGCAGAGCTAAGGAACTGGGCTTTATCTTCTGAGGAAAGAATTTATGCTGGGGGAGTACAATCAGATTTGTATATTACAAAGATCACTCTGAGAACATGTAGATGGTGTATTATTGATGCAGGGACATGAACTGCATAGGTAATTATGATTGAACAATTTCATTAGTCCAGTCAGGAGATAAATAGTGCAAGAGAAGATAGATAACAAAAAACAGATATGAGAGTCATTTAGGGGACAGACTGACAAAGACTCCCACGTTTCAGGCTGGGGATTTCAGTAATAATCAATATTTATCAAAATTGGACATTTAATGAGAAGGAAGAGTAAACATAGGGAAATGAGGGTGAGAAAATGAAGAGTTCAAAGCCATGTTAAGTTTGTGGTACAAAGGGAGAACTCAGGTACAGTTGTTCAGGTAAAGAGTCAATTTGATAGATAGTAGACGAAAGTCTAGCCTAGAAATATTGGGAAACAATGCAAATGAGAAATAAAGACAGCATGAACAAAAGCAACAGCAGGGGAAACAGTGAAAATGGGATGGAATTGAAAGGCATATTGAAGTTAGATTCGGTAACACTTGTGCTAAATTGATTTAACATTAGAAAAATCCATTGCTCTTTCCAAGCACCAGAGCCAGTGCTGTTAAAGGTATGTCATTCTGTAGGTAGAACTTCTAACCTTTAAACATAACTTTAAAATACAGTTCTATAGAAATGTTTTTTACATTAGCTTATTAAATGTAAATTGTAGGTCAAGGTACATGTTATCCATTTTTACTATCCAAAGCAACTAGTACTATGTATTTGGCCAATACATGTTTGCTGAACAACTCAAGAGAACTTCAGCATTTCACGGATACATTAAAAAAAAGTATGAAAAATGAACTGAAAATAAATACCCAGAAAAGTAGAAGAAAGAGTAGGAGACAGAAAGGCAAAGTTATCAAGAGAGGAAAGAATTTAAATAGAGAGAGAGTGGTCAAAAACATTATAAGTTCCAGGTTAGTTAAGTAAGATAGAAACCATTGGCTGCATTCTAAAACTTTTAACTATTTCAATTTGGCATGAACTCATGAAATCATTTAAAGGGTTGAATAACCTTTAGGAAAGGGACTATGACTGTATCTAGAGCAATACATTTATTGATTTATGATGTCTCAATTTGTTTTAAATTCTAACCTGTTAAACCTTTTAAATAACAATCGCTGATATTGTACATGAGCTTCAACAAAAGCTTTAAATCTCATCTACAGATACATTTCTCAGATGCGTTTTGTGTATGATGTCTTTCTAAAAAAGATTAAAAATCAATAAAAACTACTACTAATTCATTTTAAATTTTATGTTTATAATTTGCCTATTTAACTAGGGAACAGAATATATATTATGCAGTCAGATAACAGCTCTTTCTTATAGATTCAAAATATATGTAAAATATATTTGTATATATTCTTCACATGTATATATTTATATATACATCTACATCTATCTACTTCCTCATGGAGATGTCTAACTAAATTTAAAATAGTGACAAATAAAAGCAAATTATATAAATGCCTTGCCAAACCTCTCAAAACTATGTTTTAAATTATGAAAACCCTTGATACTACTGTTAGGAAATTTGTGTAGTTTTAAGGAGCAATAAATCCAATAAAGAAAAATAAAACCACAGGTATTGTCTCATAGTGTATGCTTGGCATTATAGTCTGTGGTTCATTTGGTTTATTTCATTAAATTCTAGAGGCCCAGTGCACAAAAATTTGTGCACTGGGTAGTGGGGGTGTGTTCCTCAGTCCTGGTTATGCCCTCTCCCAGTCTGGGAGCCCTCGGGGGATGTCCAACTGATGACTTAGGCCCACTCCCCATGGAGAGTGGACCTAAGCCTCAGTCTGTCCTCCCACTGCAGGAGGCGACTAGCGAGCCAATTGGGGGACAGCACCGGCCAGCGAGCAGCCAGCCCTGCCCTCCAAGGTGACCAGAGGGCTGATCGGGGACTGGTGCCAGCTGGCCCCGCCCCCAATCACCCCTCCGCCACTGGTCACCACCCCCTCCCTCTGCCCGCTGGCACCCACCTTGGCTGACTTGATGCTGCCTGTTTTCTGGCCCCATACCCCACCCAGCAGTCATTCCGCCATTCGGTCAATTTGCATTAGGCTTTTATTATATAGGATAATTGCATGAAATTAGCCTATGCACTATGAACTCTATATATTTAACCATATTTAATATAGAAGAAATATATACAATTTCTTAACTATCTAACCTAAGGTTTAAACTCCACTTTGGTAGCTAAGCCAGGATATAGGCTCAAGCAGACTGACTCCAGAACTTGTGTTCTTAACTATAGCAGATTGTGACCATTTTATTTATTTATTTAATTTTTTTGTTAATACTGACCTGACGATATTTTTCCATTGATTTTTAGAGAAAGTGTGAGAGAGGGAAATAGACACACAGAGAGAAACATTGATGTGAGAGAGACAATTGATTGGTTGTCTCCCACACGGACCCTGACCAGGGCTGTTATGCCAAACCAGCTGGGGTTCTGAAGTAATTTTTTTAAAAATAAGAAAGCTGAGGAGTGCTCTTCCCTCAACCCCACAGTATTTGTGAAATTTAAAAAACATCCTCTTTTTTTCCATTTCCATGAGTGATGTCAATTTTCTACAGGGATCTCAAAAATCAACAGACAAGTTTGAATATGCAGTTTATCACATGAAGCAATGTCCTTTTTTTTTTTTTACAATTTACAATATTAAAAACAAAATTCCCTAAATGTTAGAGTTATTATGACTTTGTTTCTTATCTTTTAAAGGCAGGAACAGCCCTAGCTGGTTTGGCTCAGTGTATAGAATGTCAGCCTGGAGACTGAAGGGTCCCAGGTTCGATTCCGGTCAAGGGTACATGCCTGGGTTGTGGGCTTGATCCCCAATAGGGGGTGTGCAGGAGGCAGCTGATCAATGATTCTCTCTCATCATTTTTGTTTCTATCTCTCTCTCCCTCTCCCTTCCTCTCAGAAATCAATAAAAACATAAAAAAATACATAAAGGCAGGAACAAGAAACAAAAAATGCAAATGACACAAGAAGGTTATGTGTCTGCTGTCTTAAAATGTGAATCACAAAGACCTTTGAAAATTGTCATAGATTCTCAGTCTTTTCAAAGTCAGTGATTTTTTAATCACATACATATTGTACATAATTAAGGTATTGCAAAAATTATCATCTCTCACTATCTCTATCGGGCCCTTATTTTTTTCTTTACTCGACTGAGATTTGACATTCATCACCATAATCTATGCCTTGTTTAGTTTTCTTAGTCCAACATCCCACCTTCTTTCTTCATTGTATTATGTGTTTGAACCACATTACTTTTTTAATTTTGTTTTATTGCTTAAAGTTTACATATGTCTCCTTTTTTCCCCCTTGACCTAGTTAACCCAATTGTTCACTACCATTACATACACACACACACACACACACACACACACACACACACACAATGTAATTTCTCTAGCACCTGAAAGATTGCCTGGCAAGTAAATAGTGCTTAATAACCATTTGTTAAGTGGATGAGTGCTTTTTCTTTATTTTCTCAAGTATCTCTCATGGAAAATGTTTTCAAACCTTTTTAAGACCTTTAGCCCGTTGACTCCAACCTTTTTTTTATTTTTTATTTCATGGAAATGGTCCTATTTCCATGATTTTTCCTCCCTGGAAAAACCTCAGGCAAACCTCTCAGAGGCTAAGTCATCTTCCCCCACCAACCAGTGCTAGACAAAAACAGGCAACTGAGTTGCCATTGTGTAAAGCAGGATCACCAGCCTCAACTATTCACTCAACACCATCTAACAATTTTATCATATTTTGCTAGTAAGACTATTTCCCCATCTTCCAACTACTCAATAGATGTTCATTTCCCAATGTAGAACAGTTTCTCTGATACTCTCCTCACCTCAGATTAACAGACTCTCCTCAAAGGAGCTCATTTGGTTACCAGAAACACCCACTGTTTATTCTTCCAGTATGAATGTTCTCCCAAAAGGAATTTTGTGGGCAGGCTTGAAAGTAACTACTTTTCCTCAACTCTACATGGAGGAAAAACAGATATAACAAGTTAGAATTTCATAATATTGTGAATAATGTACAAAAATTATTTGTCAGCTTGCACAGAGTCTTAAAATGATGATGAATAGTACATGTTGTGAAATGTATCTATAAGATCAACATTTCTTTAATGATGGTGATTAAAAAAATTATAACTTCATAGATGTGCAAACCCTAGAGATTCCATTAAAATACTTAACTATTGTAAAAGATGATTTAAATCCAAATTATGTCAGTCTTACACTTAGGCTAAGAATCAAGCTTTACATTTAAAATATTGTATTTTCTTTTCATCCCCATCAAAGTTCTTTGAGAAGTTTTGTCTAAACATTATTTTTTCTAATTCACTGTAATTTATTAAGACATTAACTATTATTTGTGTCAGTAAATATAATATAAAATGACATTTTAAAAGATAATAGAATTTAACCTTCTAAAATAGATTTATCATCTGTTAGAGATAAAAATGCCATGTAAATGCTAAAATAAACTATTTCAATGACAAAATTAATCTGTTACTGATGAAGTAACTAATCAAATTTCCAAGCTGAAAATAATCAATGAACATTACATGATCAGAACAAATTTGCTGCAAGTGGCATAAATGGACTTCAAACTACCTCTATCAAACAAGAGTAATTTATTGGCAAACATAACCAAAGTAAGGACAGAGTTAATAAGGACTCAGGGATAAATATGATCTCTTCACTCATCTTCTCTCTTTCTGTTGAATTCTCCCATACGTGCTAGACACAATGTTACTGGCAGCCTCAACATTAAGTTCCCTAATATATGAAACCAAAGATGAACTAAAACTTCTTCCATATTGTCTTAAGTTTATAAATCCCCAGGAAAGATTCTTATTGGTCCTGCCTAAGTCAGATAGTGACTCCATTAACAATAATCACCATGAACAGGGTATCAGATTCTGTAAAAAATAAATGAAGGGTTCCTTTGGAACTACCTAGTTAGTATTGGGGCAAGTAAATTGCTAGAATACATTGGTGGGAGGCTAGTGCACATGCGGTGAATTGTTCCACTAGGCAGACAAAACGACAGATGTTTTTAAACAACTATTTGTTTTGTCTTTCTACTTTCTAATGGGAGACCATTGTCCTAGAAGCTTAATTGGACTTATACTTTTTTTTTTGGCAGCACAATGAAAGGGCTTCCATAGTTTGATGGAGGCAAACAGAACAGTTTAACTCATGCATATTGTTAATATTACATAGAGAGGAAAACTCAGCTTAGTTTCAAAGAAAAGCTGTTCACTTGAAGGAACTTAAGGGGGTTATAAACCTTTCCAAAGATAAATAACTTAGTGATGAGGTTATGGACTAAATATTTGTGCAACCAGCCCCCAAATTCATATGTTGAAATCTAATCCCCTTGGTGGTTGAGCTTTTGGGAGGTGATTAGGTCACAAGGGTGGAGCCCTCATGAATGGGTTTCGTGCCCTTACTAGTATAAGAGGCCAGAGAGTTAGTTGCTTCTTTTCCATCATGTGTGGACACAGAAGTCAGCAGTCTGCAATCCAGAAGAGGACTCTCATCAGATCTGGCCTTGCTGGCACCATAGTTTCATATTTCCAGCCTCCAGAACTGTGAGCAAATACATTTCTGTTGTTGATAAGCCACCCAGTATAAGGTATTTTTTTTATAGCAGTGCAAATTGACTGAGATGATAACTAAATTGATATTATGGAAAGTAACATGGAGATTTCACTGTCAGGAGGTTTTCATATGCACAAATGCTTAAAAATATGTAGTAGCTTAAAAAGAAGCTATGATACAATGTGCTATAAATAAGTATTTTGCTACTGAGGTAAGGCTCAGAAAATATTATCTTTCAATCCTTTCAAATAAACAAGATACTTTTCTTTTCCACTTTGAATATATACTGTTTATTTATCAACAATTAATATTTTTCTTTTGTGCCTGAACTTTGTGAACTAGGTCTGTGAGACTCTAGAGAGACAGGTAGCGGTTTCAGGGATTTAGGAATCAGCTACAAAGATGATCAAATATATTTAAGAGAAAACAGAGATGATTCTTTCCTTTGATCTCATTGCTGTTATTTAAAAAGTTACTTTAAAATATTTTAGCATTACTTTTGTAAATGTTATTAATATTTTATTTTGCTCAAAGCAATTATTGAGTGACACGGAATGCTGCTATGCATACTTAGGAAGCATATATTAGTTATGCCTTACTGTGTACGCTCTATGATGGCTGGGGTTTTGGTTTGTTCTGTTCACTGCTTAATCACTGATGCCCAGATCAGTGCCTGGTTCATAGTAGATGTGTCGTGACTTTTTAAAAAATAAATGAGCTAACCTTTGTCATATTGTAATTCTAGAATATTTTTAGTGATATATATTACATTGTGTCTGGCCATAATGGAAGGAGAATTTTATACCAGATCATCATGCAAACATATCAGATGATATGAATCTATTCTTTGAGAAAAAGCATTAAATTTTAAGATTGGATATTTACAAGAACTTGAATTTATCAACAGAGAAGTTATATATTAGAGCATCACATAAATTTTTTTATTTCATTCTCAAACAATGTAAGTCACAATTTTAGAAAAACTTTTGTGGAACTATGTTCAGTTATTTTGTGTCTTTGAGATGTCTTTAAATTATCTTTGTCAACAAACATCATGCATTCTAGAAGTACTGGTATGTTTTCCACCATTAAAACAAATCTCAAAGAAATTGGCTGCTATGTCGTTGGCATACTGCTTTCAACTGAACAAAAATATAGGTGTCTCTCAATGAAGCCAGCTCCTACCGTTTATCTATTGTGTGCACATTGTTGCCATCAAATAAGAACTTGCATTTTATGAGCCCATTTTGGGACCTGGAAATAAGTCAGTGCCTTCAAAATGGTGCAAAAGCTTTTTTTGCCAGGGCAGGCTTCTACTGGAAGACAAATCTTGGTGTTCCTGCACAGGTGGAGCATCTGCGATGCCTGGCAACACATCTGGCTTGGCTGTTTCTGAAGAAACGCGCTCCACGTGTCCTAATGACTCACTGCCTTCCGTACTGCCATGCAAAGTCATAGAGACTCTGCCAGTGATTCTGAGAGAAGCTTCGCCCACTGCCATGGAAAGAACAACTTTATCAGAGCCAAGGATTTAAATCTCATGTTTTACCAAGGGATGAAAGGAAAAAAAATAAACTTCTTTACTACATGTTCCAAAAGAAAACTTTTAGTGCTTGATTGCACTTTGGGAAATATTATTTCTTTCTTTCTTTCTTTCTTTCTTTCTTTCTTTCTTTCTTTCTTTTTTCTTTCTTTCTTTCTTTCTTTCTTTCTTTCTTTCTTTCTTTCTTTCTTTGAGGGGGCGGACTATTTGCTAAGGAGGAGTTGGTTCATATCCTGGTTAAGGAAAGGATACTTTCTGACAATGAATGATGTAATTCATTCAAGACAAAACCTTGAATTATGTTGGGGTCCTGCCCCAGCAGGTCCAGGGGTTCCCAAAGGTGTGGACGGAGTTGGCGAAGAAGAAATGACATGGAGACAGCGTTCAGTTGATCAGCAGCCTAGCCAGGTTCTAGCCAGGTTCGGTCTTTATTGTCCTGTTACATCTGTATTTATACCAGTTGATTTTAATCCTATCCATTCTATTCCAAAGGTTGGGGAGTTTGTTAATCTAGTTCTGTTGAGTTTAATCCTGTCT
>NW_005364031.1:1944569-1960668 GCF_000412655.1 Myotis brandtii
GAGAGGTGACCTTGGTTAAAACACATAGCGCTAAGAAGGGGAGCAAACATATTAAGAACAGTATGCCATATACGCCAGGTCCCTTAAAACATATGCTGTGCAGATGTTTCTTCCCTGCAGTGACTGTGTCAAGCAGCAAGGATGGACCAGCTTCTGGCAGAATTATAGATGCTGCTAAAAACAAAACAAACACACAACCCCCATCCATACTTCAAACCACCACCATAACAAACCACAATCTGCTGCTCACCCCATTACCAGGTATCAGAATCAGGCAACTATCCCAAATTTATAAATGCTAGAATCATGATGTTTGTAGTCTGTGCTGAGGCTGACAGAGGATTGCCAAATTCTCTGTGGGAAGAAATCTACAGATCCCTAGAAAAACTGCAGATGCTTCCCAAAGTTACTTCTGCTCAAACAACTTCAATATTGAAACCTGGGTTCATGATCATCTTGCTGACACAGAGAACGTCACTGTGACAGATTCTGGAGTCCCAGAGAATCCAGTTTTCACTTGACAATGTACACGGACCTGGCAGAGCCATTTGTGAAAACATTGATTCCACTCATACATCTTTGTAAAGGAATCCTTAGCACATGAAGTCACCTGCACAAATCACCAAGAAATAGCAAAATTAGATGTCAAAGATAACATGCATGATTTCAAATGAATGGCAATTCCATTTCCAAAAAGCCGAAAATGTCAGATTCTGGCTGAGATTTCCTTTGGGGAACATTTTATTTGTCATGTTTGTAACATTTGGATCATAAAGTTTGGATGCCTTAAGTTTTTCAATAATTAGCCTTGAATAATACTTAAAAATACATGAGAGCAAGGAAAATATAAATCTTGGGAAAGATTTCTTTCATGCTCTTTTGTGATTAAATAGTTTGGTACAAATAAAGTTATTGTTTCCAAACTTAACTAGGTGCACCAGAATGACCAGCAATCTGACCCACTCACTTTCTCCATTACGTTATTTCCAGTTCTCCATGAAGACAATGTAAACTTCTTCACATGTTTGCTTTATAACCCTGCCATGCCCCCTGGCTCTCAGTAGATGGTCTTGATTTCTCTCTTACAGAGAAGTTTACTTAACTTCCATCACCAAACCTGTAAACTATGATGCATCTATAGATCCACTCTTTCTCCTTTCTGTCTATGTATGACAACTGGTACAAATGGCTGGAATGCAGAGGTGGCAGTACTCCAGTTTCAGTCATGGTAATAACACCTCTGGAATCACCCAGATATATGTCCCTAAGTGCCTGTGTAGAGTTAAGCTATTCTATCAACTTGGTCTTTATGGCTGTTATGGAAGAGAAAATGAAATTTCTTTTTCCTCCAACTCAGGGTATTATAAGGTCCTTTTGTTACAGTGGTTTAGCTTTCACTCTAATTCACTAAAGTTCTATCACTCTTTTGTATGATCTCAACTACTCCTGTGGCTTCAATTATTTTCAAATAATACCAATTCTAGTATCTCTTTTCGTAGCCTGGAGCTTCATATTTAAATGCTTGGATAGCCCATAGAAGTTAAAATTCAACAAATCCCAAACTTGATCTCTTCTTATTCAAAACCTTCTTACTCCTCTGATGTCTATCTGAATGAGGGGCAACATCAGCAGCTCTGGCTTAGAAGAGAGATCTTAGATTAACTTCCAACTTTTCTCTCTTATACTTCTCACATCCAAATAAAATCATATCTATTCTACTTATAAATATCTCATAAAACCAATCACTTCTCTTTCTGTCCCTTGCCAAGAGTATGGGACACTATCATCTCTTCCTTGTGTTGCTGCAACGGGCTCGTTACTGCTTTCCCACATTCCAGTTTTGGCCTTCTCTAGTCCATTCCCCACAGTGTTTGGACGCTTATATTATTTCTATAATGCAGCTCTTACTCTACTTAAAACCCTGCAAAGACTCTCCAGTGTGCAAGAGTCAGGATTTCTTAACAGGGCTTACAAGGTCCTGCATGATCTGGCACCTGCTCACTTCCTATTGTTATCTCTTATTCCTATCTTCCTGATATGTCATATTCTAGTTTTTCCTTGCTTCTCAGAATTCTGCAATTACTCTTGTAACCACACCCTCCAATGATCGGTTTCCTATGCTAAAATCAAACCCTTTTTCATCAACTGGTTAATGCCTACCTCTCCTTCTGGTTTAACTCAGAGGCCACTTTTCCAGGAATTTTTATTTGTTATTTTTTCAAGTCTGGGCTAGATGTTCCTCCTATGTGAGAGAGTGCACTGTACTCCCAGTAAATAGCCATGTTGCATGATAATGTCTCTTAATAGTTCCATCTCTCACTGGAGAGGGACGAGGCTTACCTTATTTCTTTTCATGTGCCCTACACTCTGCAACCCCTACCTCTATTACTGCTACTAGCACATAGTAGGGGCTCAATAAAGACTCACAATTGGAATAAATTGCACATAATTATTTTGCTTGAATTTATTTTAACACACTTTCTTGGGAAGCATTCATCACTTTTACTAAATTCTCAGAAACATTCATGGCCTTAAAATGGCTAAGCACGCTTGCATGTTTACAGTATGCTAACTGTTAAAACATCATAAGATACAATCCTTCAGATTCTAAAAGAGTATACAAAAATGCACTCTCCCTCCCCCCATATAGCTGTACAAATGGTCAATTGAAATAACCACAAATGGTTATCCCTTCACTTAAAAGTGATAAATTTATAAATATCACTGCTCTCAACATAACACACACACACACACACACACACACGTGTATGCACATACACACACAACACAATACTCCTTTTGAACCATTCTTTATAGCAATGGACATGGGACTTGTATGAAAAATCTGAAGGCTTTCAAGAACCTGTGGTTTAAAAACACAAGAGGGAAAAAAACTATGAAAATCAAAAATAGTTCAGTAAATTTGGCTCAGAAATAAAATCAAGACTCGGTTTGTTACTTTTTTTAACTTGTTATTTTGCAATGGATTCACAAGAAATTGCAAAAATAGTACAAAGACGTTCCATTTACTTGTCACCCAGCTTCCTCCAAGGGAAACAATTTATATAACTATAATATATTATCAAAACCAGGAAATTAGTTACTTTTTATAAGTGTTCCAGGTAGAAAATATTCTTTGCCATTACTAAATCTGTTATTTTCACTATAGAAAACTATTTAAAGTTTGAAATTGTCAATTCAAAAATCATTTGAGTTACATTTATTAAACACTTTAATTTCTATCAGCGAATATATTAAGTAAGTCAAATTAATCACATGGGGCAAATACTATTATTACGCCAACATGTAGATGATGAAATGAGGCCCAGATAAGTTGAGCAACAGGCTTAAGGACACACAGGAGGTAAGCATCAGGGCCAGGTTTTTGAATGCGGTTCTGTCTGACTTCAGAGACCACAGGCTGAACCACCCTCTGAATGATGATCCACTTCCACAAATGCTTTCCACCTCTGGAAAGTTACAGATTGATTGGCCACCTCTCATTGGAAATTAGATTATACTGCCTACACACTAGCTTGCATTCTTCTTAAAAATACCTAAGAAGGAAGGAAGGAAAGTAAGAAAAGAAAGAAAAAAACTAAAGATCGAGTTTACCAGGCCTGGGTGGAAGGGCAAAGGCAAAGAATCAAGCAGAAGAAAGCCTGGGGGTGGGTTGCTTCTAGGGCACCAGTGAGTGAGGACCTTTGAGGAAGATAGGTAAGTGGTGAGAAACTGAAGGCCAACATCAAATAACTCAAAATATTGCCCAAACCAGGTTTTGAATTCAGGAAGTCTTTTCATCATGCTCTTGCAATGCAGTGCCTCCAGGATCCAGGCTCAAGACTCTATCAGCTCATTAATCATTCATTACTGATTTTATGGGTCAGTTCTAACTCTGATTATTCTGGTCTCATAGGTTTCAGACATAAAACATAAATTCCCTGGAAATCTCAGTGTTATGCATTACCTTCACAAAATTCAGAAATTATGTCTCAGTTTTTCATAACTGACGATTTCACAGCAACTCCGACCCACATCCTGGCCCATACCCTACATCTACACGCTTTGTGCCTTCTGCTACCATAGGTCAAACTATGTAGATTAATTTGATATTTTATCTAAACATAGAAACAGTTACAAAACAGCCCTTTCCTATGAAGACACATTTTGAAATCCTAACAACTGCTTTCTATATTACTTTGTGGTTCAAATTGTTCAAAATGCAGGCATTGCCTGTCCTCTCTGGTTTGATTGTAAACACCTATCCTTAAACATTTTCTTGACAGAGTAGTTCATGGTGAAGAAATCATTTTTTTAAGGCTAGTTTGTCTGAAGTATACATTGTAAGGCAAACTCCTCCTTCCTCCTATTCTTGGCAAATGTCTTAATTAACCTTTCTTTCATATTAATGAAAGACTCAACCGCAGGACTTACCCAACTCTTTTGAAAAACCTCCACTACAGTTAATAACCTCAGAGAGTTTGCAAAGCTGGTATGGAATTTACAGAACAAAGCTGTGGAGAGCCATGGGCCTTCTCTAATAAAGACATAGCTTGTTTCTACTGCATAGTTTTGCTTACACAGCTTTATAGATATTCTCTGTCTTAAGGGTACTAAGCCCATTCAAATGCCTATTTTTCTTCTAATTGCTTTTCTGCCACTGGCTTGTTAGCAGGTCTCAACACACACACACACACACACACACACACACACACACACACACACACACTTCCCCCTCTTCATTATTTACCTCCATCCCAGCATGTCCATCTGCTTCAGGATGTAGGAAACATGCTCCTTAAAAAGCAGCAGAAATGTGCATATCTGAACCTTCGTGCAACATTTATAAGCTCTGTCAGTTTCTCCTCTTTTCTTCGTGTTCTGTGATATTCAGCACTTTCTGCAAAGAATGTAATGCGGGGAAAAAAGATCAAAAAAGGTGCTTATCTCCAGCGACATGTCCAAACAGACACTCCGGCCCTCTCGAATGTGCTCATCTAATTTGCTCCTGAGCCCAGGCCTGGAAGAAAAGCATCTTGAGAAAGTTTCCTTCCATGGGCAGAGCCATCTGCTAATGGGGGCCTGTGCCAGTAATTTACAAGTAATGGTTTACAGCTGTGAACCCTGGCTTCTGAGCTGTTTTGGTCATTTAGTAATTACAACAGTTTCATTAACATTTAAAGGGAATCGCCTGCTAGTATCAATTAGGGACTATCTGCAACTGTGTAGCTCCATTTTCATATTTGCATTTGACATTTAATATTCTGCACACATAAATTCTGGGTCTTAAAAATGCATTGCCACAGAAGGTCAAAATTAATCCAGAGCCCATTCCTACCTAGCTCTACTAAGCTTTAGGAAATATTTCTACAGAGAGTGGGGACATAAAAGGTTATTTTGGGGTGGTTTGCCACATCAGAACATTTAAGTACTTTTTCCCCACCACTAAAGTTACAGAGTTCTCCTAGCTTCCTGTTATGTCTCCTATCTTCTGAGGATTTTCCAAACATATGTGAGTCAGATTTGGATAGTCTTAAGTAGAAAGATGACATCTATCCCTTGCAAATCTTACATAACTGTAGTGATATTTAACTTTTAATATTTGAGTGTATTGGGGTGTTGTGGATTTCAACACTTAATAAATAGAATGAGGCGAATACAACCAAGGGCTCCCTAAAATCATTTACATCAGGGAAAAGGTTTTGATTTCTAGTTAAATTGTTGAGCGAAGAGTGGTTATGCTAGAATTTATTTAGAAGAAACAGCAGCCCCATGGTAATTTGAATTTTATATGGCTGAAGATGGTCCAAGGATTTTATCTCTGAAGGTAAGTGACTTAGGTAGAGGGTAGAATGAGAAAGAGAGCAAGTGTCAAGAGAACTGAAGATTTTTAAAGCAATAGAAAATCAGAAGCTCCCATCAGGAGAGAGAGGAGTAGTTTGAGATCATTAGGGGCAGATCGCAGAGGGTGTCACTGTGAATGGTTTGAGTAACAGAGGTTAAAAACAGTTCAAGCTTAAGTCTGGGGTTTCTTTTGGCTTTTGGTTCCCAGGATCGGTGTGCGATATGAAGTGAATCATCGAACATGGACCATTAATCTAAGGGTCAGAGGTAGGGAAGAGTCCACTGAATTAAGAGTGATGAAGAAGGTGTTGAGAGAGACTCCCAGGGGTCTATGTAATTGGGTTCCATGCAGGTATGTACAACTGTGAAATCAGGACATACTTGATTGGCAGAGTCTGAACTTTGAGATGATTCACTAGAGTTTCATTTGTCTGAATTTTAAAACTCAAGCAGAGAGAGTGACTTCAGTAATACAGATAAAGCAAAAATTGAGGTAGGGCGGGGAATTTGTATGTCTGATGGCCTTGAGGTTTGAAGAAAAATGTCTTATTTCCCACCTCCCAGCACGTCAACCTCAGATACCTTTAAGAGGTGAAAAGGAGGTGCCCGACCAGTGTTGCTCAGTGGTTGAGCTTCCAAGAGGAACCAAGAGGTCACAGTTTGATTCTCGGGTTGCAGGCTCAATCCCCAGTGTGGGGCATGCAGGAGGTAGCCAATCAATGATTCCTTCTCATCATTGATGTTTCTCTCTCTCTACCCCTCTCCCTTCCTCTCTGAAATTGATAAAAATATGTTTTTTAAAAAATGAGGTAAAAGGGAGCAGTATCAGCCAGTGGGGAAATATCCTGATCAGATCATTTAGATTTTCTTCAATGCGTATATTCTATATGCATGTGATCTACTAAAATGAAGTATATTTTAGAAAATAACTCACTCAGGGTCAGTTTTATTCAGCATACATAAATGATATTGTATCACATATTCCTCATTTCCTCCACAACTTACTTGCCATGGCTTCCTGTTGCTTATTAGACCAATCCAGGACATTCATTCTATCTGGTCAACTACTTTATAGCATCATCATTTCACTAGGCATCTCCAGAAGGTATGAATATTTATCTTTCCCCCCAACTAGACTACTGGCTTCAGGAGTCTTCGAATTTTCTATCCTTATAATTAACAGCTGGGCTTAGGAAATTAATCTCAGGTTTCTATATTTGATCAGGCAGGCAAAAAGGAGAATTTGTGATCTGAGAGATCAATGAAAATAGAAGAAAATTTAACCTCAAAGACTGAAGGGCAAGGACAGGACTTTAGTCCCTAAAAGTCTAGAGTAGAGAACTGCAGATATGGGAATTGGGGATCTAGGTTGCTAGTTTGCAGAGCTTGGAACCAGAAAGCAGCTTCCTCTGTTTGCCAGGTAATCAAATAAGCAACTTATTCCATTGTCTCACGCTTATGGAGAGAGGTACAGAGTGTCTCTTTTTGGGACTTCAAGCATTTATGTGCTCAGCAAGTGGTTGGAACCAGTGCCCCAGACCCAAAGGGGGTGGTCCTGGAACACTGAAGAAAGGCATATTTCGAATAAAGAAGAAATAAGAAAATTACAGAACATGTATACAATTGACATTATATTAGAAGACTTTGTCTGGATGCCATACACCTTGGTGACCATTAGGCTAGTTCCAATATCTTCAGTAAAGCTAGTCACAGGCCTGGGGTCTTAGGAAGTTTGTTATAAAGAGGTCCCACAGTAGAAAGTGAGAATCAATTCAGAAGCTTGGATTGTAAAGAAAAAAAAATATTTCAGCCCTGGAAGAAACTGAGAGAAAGAAGTCAAGGGCTCATTAATGTGACGGGAGGAGAAGAGGAGAAGATCCAACACTTGGGAAGTAAAGTATTAGGTCATTACAGAAATAATAATGCCCCTGATTCTCACTACTCAAGTTTCCTGTGTCTCAGGTTAGGGTGTGCTCACATCATGGTTTAAGGCTAAACCTATACTTTAGTGGCTTTGGCCATGCTGAAGAGAGAGCCGATAACTCATGACCATAATAAATGCATTGTTGATCAAATTGAAACTTTAACCACAATTTAAAAAGCAACATTTTTAAAAATTACAAAATTTGTGTGTGCTTGCATTTTCCTCTCTGTATTAATTAAGGTCACTAGCTGTGGAGCCATAGAAATGCATGTCTCAACAGGTTAACAAAATAGTGGCTTATGTCTTATTCTTGTGTAGTCCACCCGTGACTCCACACATTCATATACAGGGACTGGGCTTTTTCCAGCTTTGCGTCTACTTTTCTCTGCATTCAAGCAGCACTGGGTGAGGAGTGAGAAGGGGGGATCAGTGCCGTTGGGCCAGGGAAATATCAATCAGAACTCAGCAGGTAGTTGGAACCAGAGCCCAAATATGACAATGGGGAAAAGATATTGATTTCTGTCTATAGGAAATAGAAACTGCGATATATAGTCTATCTGCGTACAGAAGAGGGAGGGAGATTGGTTTTATAAAGAACTAATGCATTCTCTCTTGAGATCATGGACTGCAAGATGACTAGAGAATAGAAGAGAGAAAGAAGAAACCTGTGTTGGTTTTTATGAATTTTATTTCAGATTATTTCCCAAAGAATTTCAAAGCAGATATTAGAATCCCCTACTCTCCAAATGGGGAGACTAAAGTCCAGAATGTTAAATAGGCTAAATGTTATATGGGTAGTAGTTATCAGAGCTGAGGTTGAACTCAAGCCTTCAGTGAGTCTTGACATAATGGGGTTTGGGGATCAGATTCAGACCAGTACATATAAGTCTATGTGCACTTGCCACTCACTTGTTTGTCTCTGAGTTAGTAACTTCTCTGAACCTGTGCTTTTAACTGTGAAATGGAACAGTCATTATATTTTCAATTTTTGTGATGATCAAATAAATAACTCCCTATCTCTAAAACTTTCCTGAATGTTGGAATTACCTAGGATGCTAAGGTTATTAGCACAGTCTTTATCACCAAGTTTAGAGCATAATGGCTACTGCTGTTATTATTGAAGTTTTCAGCCTGGTTACTTATATTTTGAAATATCAATTGCTCCAGTAGTCCTTATCATTAATCACGGCCTACCCATCAAAATGCTCCTATTAGTTCACATTGCTTCCTCTGAAGCCCTCTTCAAACTTGGGTCACAGGTTATCTGCTTTCTACTCTGGGAACAGTGAGTTTTGTTTTACAGATAGATTTTATAACTTGAGGCTGAGCCCTTACCCATAAGAAATCAAAAACTAGATCTGGTTAATTTAGGTAGAAAAATAGTTTATTACAGAATAATGGATGATTTAGGATCTCACAAAGGGAAAAGGCATGGACTAGAGAAGCAGGAATTTGTCCAATATTCCTTACCTTATAGTGCTACAAACACTCTATTATTTCTGGGTCCAAACAGCACCCCCTGTGACTCTGATTCCACCAAAATGGACACCAGTTGCTGATGGCCTAATCCCTAGTATTACTTGTCCTCAAGTCACTTGCCTATAACTTAGCTGCAAAGGAAGCTGGAGAAGTGAGACTCCATGACCTCTGCCTTATAAGGTTTGAAGAACCCAAGAGGTAGCTAATAAAAAGAGTGAGAGCTGTCTACCATACCATCCTTTTCAATAGCTACCTACTCTGGTGCCAGACTATGGAGATGCTCTAGAATTGAGGACAGATGAAGACAGAGAAACACCAAATGAAGACATGCTGCAGAAAATGTGTATGAATCTGAGAATCTAGTATTGGTGCCAATACCATATATATTCAGTATTTGTTTGCTCAAAAATTTTAATGAAGGAAGAATTGAAGGAAGGAAGGTTTCTTGAATGAAATTCTACATCGTGCATGATCTCAAAGGAACTGGATTTCTGCCCTACAACCAATCTATACTAATCAAAGGGTAATATGCTAATTATACTGGATAGACCAGAGTCTTCTGGACATCATTCCAGACGTCCTTCCTGACAAAGCCAGGGCCTGGCCCTGGGGAAGCCACCCTCGGTCCCGGGTGCCTGCGGCTGGCCCAGGCAAAGCCACCCAGGGTCCCAGGTGCCTGCAGCTGGCCCAGGCAAAGCTGACCCAGGTTCTGGGTGCCTGTGGTCAACCAGAGGTCCCGGGTGTGGGGGCCAAGGCAGAGGTGGTTAGGGGTGATCAGGCGGGCAGGCAGAAGGGTTAGGGGTGATCAGGCAAGCAGGAGAGCAGTTAGGGGCAATAATGCAGGCAGGAGAATGGTTAGGAGCGATCAGGCAGACAGGCAAGCAGTTAGGGGCCATCAGACAGGTAGGCAAGTGGTTAGGGGTGATCAGGAAGGCAGGCAGAGGGGTTAGCGGCAATCAGGCAGGCAGGCAAGCAGTTAGGGGTGATCAGGCAGGCAGGCAAGCAGTTAGGGGCGATCAGGCAGGCAGGCAGAGGCAGTTAGGAGCCAGCGGTCCCGGATTGCGAGAGGGTGCAGGCCAGGGTGAGGGACCCCCCCCCCTTGCACAAATTTCATGCACCGGGCCTCTAGTTTTTTCAATAAAATCTGCCAGTGATACAGAACCTAAAGGTGGGACACTATTAAGTGACCCAACATATGTATTAAGGGAGTTCCAAAAGGAGAGAGAGAGAAAGGGGCAGAGAGAATATTTAAAGAGATAATGCCTCCCCAAGTTCTCATATTTAATAAAAGACATGAATATAAACATCTAAGAAGGTCAACAAACTCCAAGTAGGAGACTTGTGGAGACACATCATGATGCAATTGTTTAAAAGGGAGAGATATAAGCATCATAGGAGAGTTCCTCAGTTAAAACCAAATATTACCTTCTCATATCCCAGTTTCTCCTCACCTCCTCTGCCATTATTGACCTCTCTCTCTCTCTTTTTTTTGATAGTATATCTGTGGGTCTTCAATAATTTCTTTCTTTCTTTTTTTTTTTCAATTACCAATTCCCATAGGGTGGGACACTCCCTGAAAACATTACCCACTTAGAGCTGTGGGAATGGTAGCTTTCATGGAAAAAAAGTCAGTAGGAAGGAAGTAGCCTTGCATATCCTTTGTCCAGGATAATTAGTGGATGAACAGCTACCAGCAATTCTGGAAAGAGGAAGCGGTTTGAAGTCGGAAGCAGTTTTTATTAATCTTTTTTTTAACTTCTTTGCTGTTTATTCATGCTAATTATCCCATAGCAAAGAAAGGGCTATGTTGTGAGAGCCCAAGCATGGCAATTTAAAGAGCTTACGTGTAGAGACAAGCTGAGATTACAATTCTGAATTGATTTCAACTTGATCAATAACTAGTCAGATGAGGTTGGGGAAGCCATTTTAATCTCTCTATGCTTTTCCCTAATGAATAAGGTGCAAACAGTAATATCTACTGTAAATGAGTAAATTTATTACCTAGAAAGAACCCGTCCCATCTCACTGCTTGCCTTGCGTGTGTCCTTTGTATGCATGTGTACAGATGTACTTGTAAAAACAATTACTAAGTGTTTGGTATGTGTTGGAAGCTGGACTCTGTTCTTTATATACATTTTCATATTTAATAGTTAAAACAACCTTACACTGTAGGCTTTTTAAAATTTTTATTTTGTTGGTCACAGAAGGAAGCTGAAGACTTAAAGAAATGAAAAATTTCCCCAAACTTCCCAGCTAAGGATTTCAATAACTGACTACAGAATCTACACTCTTAAATCACCTTATTAGGGTACAGTTTAGATTTCTATTTTTGGGAAATATATTGTATATGTCCTGGATAAATCAGTAAAAAAAACAACTAATTGTTAGTGTGTATCAGGTGGGGACAAATAAATTTAAGGAGTTCCTTTTAAGCAACTAGATAAAGATATATGTATGATGGACAAAGTGAGAACTCTGGTATAATTCTACCCCCACTGCTCACATCCTAGAAAGTGATTTGAGCCCCTTGGATGGAACCTCATCAGCAAATCTCTTACTAAGCCAGGCTGAGTAATCATTAACACTTATGCTTTTGTACCACCTCAGAAATACTAGGAAAAGCTGATTTTACACGTATGTGGCTGCCACAAAAAAATTGAGTGAATCACCCTAAAGATAGTAAAATATTTAGGACGATCTGATACAAACACTAACTGCACATCAAGCCCGTGTCTCCAGGCCCTTAGAAGTATTCCCACCCCAAAACTACACTGGGAGCAAAGAGTCTGTAGTTGACGGAGTGCAAGGTGTCTGTTAACCTGTGGTGGGATGGCTCAGGATGCCCAAGAATCTGCCACACTTGAGTCTGGCAGAAAAACAGCAAATGTGAGGAAGACTCCGTATCCTTGGAGGTAGCTGTGTTAATAAAAAATGACTGAGGGCTGAGCAAGACCCTATTTGCAGATAACAAAAAGCGAGGCTCATTTTAGCATTTCCTATGACTTCAAACAGGGCCACTGGAGCAATGTCCTCAGACCTCAGAGTTAGAGACCACTCTGCACCTCTCTTTAGCTACCTAAGCAGGTCATTCTGACCCCCCTGTTCTTCAGGTTTCTTGTGGTGTTTAGAAATATCCTTTGTAACGTGCCTAGAGTTTACATACAAGCAGGCATTCAACAAAAGTTTCATTCATGTTGTTAAATTTCAGCAAAAATGTAGATTTGCTTTTACATTTATGTGACACTTTAATTAAAAGTAAACTCTTGTATGCTCTCACTTACCCTCCCCAGACATGACTGTCATTCTCATTCCACGTGTGAGAAACTCAGGTATTGAGAGCCTGCTCAGTGTGACATAGTCAGGCCCATGTGTAGTCTGATTCCACTAATCCCCTTTGCCAGGATGAAAGCCGGCACCACTTTGTCTCCAACATATTAATGTATCGAGCAATCCAGCCATGTGGCAGATACTTTAGTCAAGAATAATACCCAGATTCTGAGATTTGAGCACCAATTATCAGGAGGTTCAAAGCACTGATTTATCCCAGTCCCTGCACCTCCTCCAGCTGTGAATGGAGCTCTAATGATGAGCAATTGAGGAGCAGGGTCTTTCCTCCTGTTCATTACTCTCCAACAAGATCTTAACTTGATAAGGCCACCCCGAAAAGGCTACATCAGCTCTAGACAGCGTAGCAGGTGCATTTATCAACTGCTTTTGTTTGCTGAGTCAGGGATTGCTGTGGTTTTTAACTGTGTTTTTTTCCCCCTCTCTCTCTCTTTCTACTAAAGAAGTTAGTTACTCCTTTTTTCTTTTTTTATTTAGAAGATTGCTAGCCCTTCATGACAGCATTTCCCACTGTAGTACCTGAAGAAGGTGTTTAACCTTTTCTCCAGTTTCTAAAATCATGTCGTTTTAATACATTGTATATATTATGCAATGAAATGCTAGAGAATTGTCTTATTACCTCTCCCTCCGAAATACTAGCATATGCCTAATTAATACAAGGATATTCCATAAATCATAGGTGCCAAGGAAAAACTGTGTAACTGGGGAAAACTTTGCAGAGAATATCAATCAGATGCTGGTACTTGTCATTTAAGTAGAACACAATTCTCTCCAGGTTTACCAGACTCTCTCACAGCACCAGCCAGAGCATCTAGAAATATTAACTCCTTGTGTTTGCCATCCTCAGAATAAATGAACTCTAGCGGGCCCTCCTTTTCGTTTTTTATTTTTTGGGGGGAGGTGTATTTTTACAATATTTTGCAAGTCAAATGAGTAAGTTCAAAAGAGAGGAAATGCTGAAAACAAATCAATGCAATGTCCTTATTTGGCATCCGTTACTTTGGCTAATTACTGGGTACGGGTGGGTGAGAAACGCATCTAGTAGGGCTTAACAGATGGAGAGGGGTACAAAGCTGTGGGTTCTTCCTGTGCCTGCGCTGTGACTTCCTGTGGTGTCGAACAAGTCATTCAACCTGTTTTTGATTTACTTCCCTTTCCCTGAATTATGGATAATAATGCCTACTAGGTATGTCACACACTGTTGAGAAGAATGGCTCATAGGAAGATAACAAAGCACTTTCAAAGAGTTGAAATGCTCCATAGGCACAGGCTCTGCAGAATCAAGCTGAACGGGAGGCGGGGCCCCTTTCAGTCGGGTCCTCTGTTCCCCATTTAACAAAGAAATGAATGCAAATCTGAAAGTGACTTTGCATTTGCCACGCATCCCCGCAGCCTCTCAGGCATTCTATCACTAACTGATTGTAACTATGCAAATGATACCGTTATCTGGGACTCACACTGGCGATCGTGCTGCAGCACCAGCAGTTTGAAATGCTTGATGAATCCAAGGCTGATTGGCAGCTCCAAACTTATCCGTGACCTAATTTGTGGTCAGGGAAGTACATGCGGATTTGGATAAGGGCAAAGCCAATGACAGCAGGCTTTCCTTGGGGTTTTAAAAGACTTGAAGTTTGGTCACCAAGGATTTAAAAAAATAAAAATTTTAAAAAAAGTCTGCATCTGGGATCTGGGTTGAAAGCAAGATTTGTCAAACACACCAATAATTTTGAAGCTTTAGAGAGCTCCCCAGAGCAAAAGTAATCCCAAGATAAAGACTGGGAACGATTTCCGCTGCAGCTGAGATGACTGCGGAGGGATGATGGGTGGTGATGATTTCCCACTGTTACAGAGAAGGGAAATCTGCTGGGTCCCCATGCCGGAGAGGCAATGGATTTACTTCAGTAGTTCCCAGGTGCTTTACGCACGGATCCTGCACCAAAATAAAAAACATACAAATCCATAAGCCAAACTTTAAATTATGTGGGCATGGAAGAAAATCAGAGAAGATCACTAACATGCATTGATTGCTGGCTGGGTTGCAATATCACTTCATTTTATGGACCGTGCTACTAAACTACAGAGGTCAAATGACTTGCTCAAGGTCACGGAGCTGGTAGGCGGTGAAACCGTGAGAAAGAACACATAGCTTCTGCTCATTTCACTCTCCCAGGCTGTCTCTAAAAATTGTCTGGATCTACTAGTATATACCAACCACCGGGAGAGAGAAGACCAGCTGACCTGAGCAGTACCCCAGGCCAGAGAACAAGGGGAGAGCCTTTGATTGACTTGTCCAGGGGCCCTCTGTTAGGAGTTCAGCGAGTCTGGCTCATGGGAAGCTCAGCTGCTGCCCTTCCTCTGAGCCACCTCTTCTCTGACGGGCCCCCACCAGCACTGCCTGTTTGCTCTTCCTACTTTCCAGTGATCAACAGCTATTTCATGTTTCCTCCCATTGTGCTTCACTGCACCTTTGTAGTCATTCTCCCCACCTTCTGCGTGCAGCTCACCTTCATGTTATTGAAGGGCGGTTGTGTTTGTGGCTCGTTATTATGTTCTTGAACAGAACTATGAAACGGAACTTAAAGGGGCAAGCTTGTAGAGGAACACACACTAACCATCACTTTTCTCTGTATCTCGCACTGTCACTAGGACCTTAATAATTGTTACATATTTGGAAGTTCAAACCCAAAGTTCGTGTTTTTTTTGTTTTGTTTTTTTTTTTAATGATCGGTTAAAATACCTTTTAGCTAACACTGATTGAGCACTTATCAGTATGGTGCTATGTTACATTAGTTACATAATTACCTCACTTAAATCCCAACATCACCCAATGTGGCAGGTTTAGGTGTAAATTCCATTTCACATACCAAAAAACAGGTATACAGTGATGAAGTGGTCTGCCCAAGGTTGTAACCAGGTCTCTCTACCTTACATGTGGCTCACACCATAGTCCTAAAAAGTCCACTAAAATCTTAACTCCATGCAATTCTTAATTTTACCAATTTTGTGCATCTCTGTATGTTAATGTAACTCTTGGAACCTTGATCTGTTACATCTCCATGTCCACAGTATTTAATGCACTCACCATGATGCAGTTGCCACATCTATATTGCGATAGAATATTTGAGAATCAAAATGCAAATTTTACATTTACCATCACAAATCTGA
Organism: Myotis brandtii; assembly: GCF_000412655.1. Taxonomy (NCBI): domain Eukaryota; kingdom Metazoa; phylum Chordata; class Mammalia; order Chiroptera; family Vespertilionidae; genus Myotis; species Myotis brandtii. The sequence continues at coordinate 1,960,327 of NW_005364031.1, forward strand.
CACCTATTTGTTTGGTCAATTTATGGACCAAATTCTTTATTGTGATTGTTTTTGTTTTTATGTTTGTTATGGTATCCTCAAAATCTGTAATCAGACAAAGCTGGTTTTAATGTCTAACAGACTCAGGCCCTTGCTGTGTAGACACAATTTAGATCTGCCCAATGGTACGCTGTGGGGAGCCGAATAGGATTAAGTCAGAGCCGGACTGACCTGTTGGCAAAGTCACAAACAAGTCCCAGCTTAGAGGGCACAGTCCTCTTAGCATAATTAGGCTTGACCTTATAGCGCTCCCTAGATCTTATCTGGGAAGCTAATGGGCTGAGGGAAGTGCAGCAAGAACAA
>NW_005364031.1:1960826-1962496 GCF_000412655.1 Myotis brandtii
AGAGATCCACGGAGACTAAAGAGAGCTATAGAGTTCTGAACGCTGTCTCCGTGTAAAACATTCTTCGCCGACTCCGTCCACACCTCTGGGAACCCCTGGACCGCTGGCACTGGACCCCGGCAGTACGCTGGGTCAACAGAGGGAAGTCTGCTGTGGTTCTGATGTGCTTGCCTGAGCCAGAATGTGTTCTGCAGAGCAGAGCTATTGCACTAGAAATAATGCACCAAGATGCACATTCTGGGCAACTTTAATAACGTTCCCATGGGTGTTCTTAGCACTATATTAAAAATCCCCTCAAAATAGCACTTAGAGCTTTCAGAAAAATAGGTGATTTTTTTTTTGTATGGCTGGAACTGTGGGTCTCAGTTAAGGCATGAAGGTAAATAAGAGATGAATGGCTCCATTTCTATTTACTCCATTTTACTTATTAAATTTCAATAGCATTTTATAAATATCAGATTGCACTATTATTTTCAAGCAAGCGGTTTTCTTGCAATTGCTTAAATGCAGCAACCTGCTCTGAAACTTACTTTCCCATTTTAATTAGTAAAAATGCCTCTGACTTATTGAAAACTTGAAGCACAGCAATGATCTACCTACTGGTAGTAAGAAGCACTGCTGAATACTGTCTGTGTCTTACAAACATACCTTATTGTTTTGAGCTATTAAATGCTGATATAGTATTGCTGGAAGCATGCTTAAGCAATAAGCCTGGGCAGAAACTCTCCTGCTGCATGCTGCCTGGGCTACATTGTTGGAATTTTCTTTTTTTTATTAAATTTTTATTGTTGAAAGTATTACATATGCCCCCCTCCCCCGCTTGACTCCTTCTAGCTCCCCTGCCCCCCACCACCTCAGGGAGTTTTCTAATTGCCCAGAAAGGAGCTACTCCCAAACATATTGCACTAACTGGCTGATCCTTTCCCATGTTATGATAATCTCCTGGGTTATTTATCATATATCTGTTAAACATTACTATATATGTGAAGTCAATAAAATATTTGTGGGCCTAAGCAATTAAAAGAAAAAACGGTGATCACAAGTGCATATTCTGCTTTGGATACTTCCAGTTTTTGTTTCATTATTTCATGCCCTCATCTCCCTCCCTCCAGGGCTTTTGTCCCTCTTGCAACAAGGTTTCTTTCACCTCTGTCTGCAATAACACTTGCTTCTTTATTTTATATTTTTAAAAAGCTATCTCAGGAATTTTGGTGTAGCTCCTGATTCAGCTGCATTGATGGTAATTGAGAGGGGGTTAAAAATTGAACTCAGGTACAGCTCCACCAAATTTACTTCCCCTGAGAAGAGAATTTCCAAAGCTGCCTGTCCAAAGGATTCTGTAAGATCTGTGTGTGTAAGAGCAGCCCTTAATTATATTTTATTCTTTTTGAAATGATCTAGGGTATTATCAATATGATCACAGCTTCCAAAGGAGGCAGCTCCTGCATTGAGCGTCTGCCCCTGGGTGGTCAGTGCGGGTCATAGCGACCAGTTATTCAACCTGTCGCTCTGCTGCTCAGTTGATTTGCATATTAGACTTCTATTATATAGGACTAGAGGCCCAGTGCACAAAAATTTGTGCACTCGGGTGGGGGGGGGAAGTCCCTCAGCCCGGCCTGTGTCCTCTGGCAGTCTGGGACCCCTTGGGGGATGACCACTTGCTGGCTTAG
>NW_005364031.1:1962969-1972650 GCF_000412655.1 Myotis brandtii
AGCCTGGATGAGGGGATGATGGTTGTTTGCATCTAGTCGCACCCCCTTCAGGGTGGGGGTCCCCACTGGGGTGCCTGGCCAGTCTGGGTGAGGGGCTGAGGGCCGTTTTCAGGTTGGTGGGTGACTGAAGCTCCCAACCTCTCCTTTTTTTTAATTCTGGGATTTATTTACCTTCTATGGCTGTCACTGGAGCTGAGAGCCGGCTCCAGCTCTGAGGCCTGGTTCCAGCTTGAGGCTTCGGCTGCTGAAAGCAGGTATCTGGGGTTTGTTTAGCTTCTATAATTGAAACATAGTTGCTTTAGAAGCTCAGAGCCGGGCCGTGGCAGGCGGGGAACCTTGGCTTCCTCCATCGCTGGGGCAACCAAGCCTCATGTTCGCTTCAGCTGCCGGCCGCCATCTTGGTTGGCAGTTAATTTGCATATTGCCCTGATTAGCCAATGGGAAGCGTATTGGAGGTACGGTTAATTACCTTATTCATCTTTTATTAGATAGGATATTTTCTTTATTAGATAGGATATTTTCTTCCCCTTTAAGTGAAATCATGATTAGGACAACTAGCCATTTCTAAAGTAGTTGTCACATATATGACCTACCCTGAGGTATTTTTAAATGAATTCCATTATTCATATGAAGTGATAATAAGGACATTGGATCACAGAAAATATATCCTTGGTAATCTATTTTTTTTTGTAGGAGAAATAGGAAGAGGGAATACCAGAAAAAGAGTGAAATTGATCCACAATCATTCACCTAGTCATTCCACTGATAAGTATCACAAATTTTTTGGTAAAAAGAAACTAAAGACCAACAAAAACCACCATGAACTATTTAGGGTTTATTATATACAAGCATGATTCTCATTAGAGAGTGTAGGGAGAATCAATATCAACAAATTGTTTATTTCTGAGTTAAAGGAGCCCTTGTCAGTAGTTCTCTATGCATTTAGCTGGCCTTCTCTGACTATTACAGTCAAGAGCCTCTACTCCAGCTGCTGACCCTCAGACAGAGCTGTCTTAGTGAGGGTTTTTGTTTGTTTGTTCGGATGTGGAATAAGTTAAACTATAGAATAATAGATAAAAAGGAAGAAAGATTCAAGGCCCTATGGTTAAAAGATTTAAGAGTTAATACTTTTTTCAAATCATCAAATTGTATTTTTGAACTGTAATTACAGATATAATAAAAACTCAATCAATAAAATAGAGATAACAAGACTCACAAGACCACCACTTATTGATTTTGTAAGCATTACACTAGTATATCTGATGTGCTTGGTGTCTCCAAGTATTACTGATTCAAGAATCTGTTCAAGGTGGAGAAATGCTAAATCAATCTTGAGGATGGTGACATTTGTACAGAGTGATTGGCCTTGGAACATCATTTATATCTCAGAGAGAAAACACATTTTAGTACTAAAAGCTAAGAATTGGATGGGTATGTATCAATATAAAAACAATTCTCACAAAAAAAGCAATTTAAAGAAACATCAAAATCATCTTAAATTTTTGAAAAAAGCAACTTACAGAGGAATAACACTATGTTTCAAATATCTCTTATGGTTAGTGTTTATATTTGCTATTCATCAGGCCCAGTAAGGAATATAACTACATTATAACAATCAAAGTACAGGTACCTGGCTTTTTCAGCATATTTTTCCTCAAACTCTTTGAGTAAAGACCTCTGAATAAAGATTATGAGACGCGTAATTATTCTTATCTTTTGTTTCGTAATTACTTTGAGGGGATATAATTTTCTCTGAAAGATGTTGAAACTAAGATTTTAAATAAATTGGTGAGGGACACATAGTTTCTTAGTGTTCTTTTTTCCCCCCAGCATGCTGTATTTAAATAGTTTTTTATGGCTAAACCCTTTTTGCTACAAGAAATTATTCAAATAAGGGAAAACACACAAATATTTCTTGTGCACCATCTATCTGGTAAGCACATTTTCATATAGGTTATAAATTGTTTATTATCCTCATTTTGTAAACATTGATGTTGTGATTCAGTATAACTCAACTCGCCTAAGGTCACAGAATAGTTGGGAACTCCACGTTAAAATCTAGTTATATCTGACTCCAAAGCCCATGCCCATTCAATTGATTAAAGCGTTCCCTGCCAAAAAATTCACCTGGGCACCAGTCCTCTATCTGTGTTAATGTCATTCCTGCTTCTCCTCTCCCAGGGCAGCCATCAGCACTCAGCAGAAGAAATGTCTGCTCTGATATTTGACTCTCCTGCTCTGATTCTTCACTAATGGAGTATAAAAGGTGAAAGCAAGGGATAGAATTGGATACATTACAAATGTCAATGCACTGTTTGTGGGCCTGGTACCTCATTTCATGGCTTCCTTCTCCAGCACCAGAATTATGCTGCACACTCCGTAGGGGCTAAATTAGAGGTGATGGAGGCCACCAGCGCCTCTCATCCGGTCACACAGCCTTTGTCCCCACCTTGGCAGACTGCTCGCAGGACCAGGAATGACATGACCAGTTCTGAGAATGTAAGTTGTCCTTTGGCTCCGCACAGTACAGGATTCGGTCTTCTTTCTTCACGTCCTGCTGGAGGCCCCTGCGGCAGTCTTGCTAACTACACTGACAGGGCTCTGCCGAACTTCAGGGAGGGAAGCATGACACTCACCTACTTCACAGGCGTTTTCTTGCCAGCTGGTGCGGCCACCAGGGAGATCCCAATTAGGACAAACCACTTTTTGATCTCCCTTTTATGTAATGTTAGGGAAGAATGTTTTTTTCCCCTTTTCAAGTTACTTATTAAATTTTTTTCTGTAATTTTTCCATAACCGTATTCACTTGTTTATTTTTCTGACTTAGACATTACGGATGAAGTTTTGTCTTTAAAGTGCTATAGAGGTTAAGAGCGGGGAAAAGTTATTTAATTATTTTCTCTTCAAAAACATATACCACAACCACGCCTCGCCCCCCCCCCCAAAAAAAAAAAACAAAACAAAAACAAAACAACAACAACAACTTTTCTCTTTGACGCATGTAATGAAAAGAAAGTGAACTTTAAAGTCAGGCGAGACCAAAGCTTGAGTGCTGCCTCTGCCATATGAGATTCAACATTTCAAACCCTCTCAGTTTATTATTTCTAAAATAGGAAAAATTCTGAACCTTGCAGAGTTGCTAGAACATTTGAGATGAGATGATAAGGTGCCCATCACAAATACTCTATGGACAGCATTTAGTTAATTATGGCTACTATTATTTATCTACTACCATTGTTACTTCTACACTGACCCATGAAGAAAGCTCCTGGATGAGAGGTTTATGGCATGGAAAGCCAAAAGCCATGGAACCCGGCTGAGATGGAACAGGCCAACCCGGGCTGCTATCCTCCAGGCAGCTCCAAGGTGTCACGGCCCTTTTGCAGGGACTTGCCAGAACTGCACTCCTTGGATTCTTCTCTCTCTTCCAAGTTTTCAGTCCCCCAATCATCTACTTGATAAGAGAATAGTTTGGAACTTAAAATCAAAGTCTCTTGGTTGCAAATATTCTTTGTATTGGTATTGCATGAGCAGGAAAGCCCACCAGAGGCCGGTGGTGCCCCTGCTGCCATTCTGGAGCCACAGTGTCCTCCACACTGTGGCTACCGTGAGATCTGAAAAAGTTTACTTCATGTCACTCCTTGCTCAAATGTATCCCCACTTACTGTTAAATCCCAATTCTTCATTACGGCCTAAAAGCTTTTTTATGACCTGGCAACTGCCTGTGTCTCTACAGGCATCTACCATGGGACACCATGTTCATCTTGCTCCAGTCCCTTCTTTCCTTCTGTTAGGGACTTGGCTTTCCTGTTCCCCTAAGTGAAATGATCTATCTCCATGCTTCAAATGGCTCAAATATTACTTATTTCATGAGACCTTCCATGGCCTTGTATTCAAAGGCTTTCCTCTCCCCCACTGACAATTTTCTATATGTTAAATTGTCATTTATTTTTGCTGTGTAGCTTTCTGAGAATATGAAGCTATAATTTATTTAATATCTTTATTATGTCCTACAGAGTAATGCATTTGAAGGCAAGAACCACCACCAGCCTAGTACATAGAAGGTACCCAACAAAATAGTTGTTAATTAATCCCATATACCTGGAATGTAGGTGTAGGAGAGGAGAATGACAAAAGATGAGACTAGAGAGGACAGGAGCCAGGTCATAGCAGGTTTTATTCTACATACCAAGCTAAATATTTCTTTCTCTTTCTTTTTATTTTCTTGGAAGAAATAGAAGTTGAAGGACATTGAAAAGATAAATGGTGTATTCAGATGTGTATAATTTCTCACAGATTTGACTTATGCCTTGATGAGGCAATGGTATGGTAGATAAAGCAGAGGTAATGGAACCAGACATTTAAAAAAATGCAGACTTTATAAGACTTGCAATTTCTTTGAATAAGGAGAAAAGAGGGTGTTGGAAAATCATTTTGATCATGAATTGTTGATTACTTAAAGAGTTCTATTTATTCCCATAATTGATTTAAAAATTAAGTTTTAATGACTGATCATATCTTTTAAAAGGTAGTCATATTTTTTCACTTATCCAGATATAAGCTTTTCATATTTTACTGAATGTCACCATTAGGGCTGATTTTAAGAATATATGGGAATTCACATATATATTTTAAACGGATCCAATATCATAATATCCTTCCAAACAACCCCACAAACTCAGCTTGAGCCATAGTTCATTTTCATACCTTTGCATTGATTTAATACTCTATTATTTCCTTTCAAAGAAGAACTATTTCAGTGATTTATGATTGAGGCCAATGGCACTCGCCACTGGCCTCTACATACAATGGCATCTATGATGACAGAAATGTTGACAAATTTTCTGATGCCTATTGCTTACATTTTAACTCCTTAATTAATTATTTCTTTTCCAAAATTGTAAGAAAACACACAAGCAAAATAATCAAATGAACAAAATTTAAAAAATGAACTTATCAAAGAAAATTTTATGTTGAAATTGCTGCACAATCCCAATTGCCTTGTCCCTCTCTTGGTCTCACAGGATTTGTTTTAGAGATGATTATGTATTGGCTTTATAACTGAGTGTAGGAGTCAGAGAAGTATAATTCTAGAGCCTCAGAGAGTGCTGTTACAGCAAAGGAGAATTTAGATTCAAACTTGGGGTCTTTATTTGGGTTCATCCAGCCATCAGTTACTAGTACATGGGCATTCATTGTACAGTTTAGGCCTGAACAGGGACCAGTCTTGTTTGAATATTGTTGTGCCAATGGTTCTCAACCTTCTGGCCCTTTAAATACAGTTCCTCATGTTGTGACCCAACCATAAAATTATTTTCATTGCTACTTCATAACTGTAATGTTGCTACTGTTATAAATCGTAATGTAAATATCTGATATGCAGGATGATCTTAGGCAACCCCTGTGAAAGGGTCGTTCGACCGCCAAAGGGTTTGCGACCCACAGGTTGAGAACCGCTGGCTTATACCATTACTTTGAATTGCTATCCCTTATATTACACATTTATGCTCCACAACTTTGAATTGCTATCCCTTATATTACACATTTATGCTTTCTTTGTTTTCATTATTTCCATGACTCAAAAATGTTCCTTCTTTGGTGAGTAGAAAACACAATATTTTCTTAGATCAAAAGTTCATGCCACCCAAAAATTACCCAGTGCATTCACATTCTGTGACTGAGGAACATGCTTGGTTTTACCTGTAAGGACCAGGTATACCTAAGAGACAGTGGCATCCGGTGACATTACTAACTCCTGCCACTTTCGTAGATAACCCTTCAGGAGTCATCCAATCTCACCTCCCTCCTCTTCACTACAAGGGGCAAGTTCATAAGTGCTGAGAACCTGTAAGGACTTTAAAGTTAGGGCCATAACGGCATTCCATAAGTACAGTAGTAACCTGGCTTTTTAATAATTTACCCCCACCCCACTCTAAACCTTATTTTGAACACATATTAATGAAGAAAGCATTATTATTTGTATTTTAAAAATATTCTTTATCTTATAATGAAGGTGATATGTATTATTTTTATATTGACATATTTGGGAGAAAACGGGGAAAAAAGAAATTACTCTATGTCTCTCTGTGGCCTAACATCTTTCACTCTTATAGTCGAATTGAACTTCTTACCAAGACTTGAGACATAAGTTCCCACCTCATTGAACCACTCTGTTCTAGTTTTTACCATTTTCTAGGACTTGGGGCTTGTTCTTTCTGCCTTGAATGTTTTTTCCCCAGAACTGTATAAACATGGTTAATTCACTTCCCAGTGGAAAATACACTCCAAGACAGCCTTATTTGTCTTATTCTGGGCTGTATCCTCAATTCCTCTCTTGCAGTAGGTATTTTCTTAATTTTGGTTGAACAAATGATTCTTAAAACCTGAAGATTACATTTTAGTATCTCTACATTATCTTTTCCTACAGATACACATTACTAAGAACAATAATATTTTTACAGTACTGTATACATTTTCACTAACCTGATTTCTTATAATTTAGCATCCAATATTAGCATGTGTTTTTCTACATTGTAGACTCTATAATATGAAGGTTTAGCGGCAATATAGAATTGCCAGAGGAGTTTGTTGCTGCTTTCTACCCTCATCTACCCTCATCACTCCACAGGCCCTCAGCACTTACAATGCACTATGAACATTGTCTATTGGCTGGTGTTGAAATGGTAGCTCCTCTTGAGTTTGTTTCATGTGCCCCTAATTTTCCTGTTTAGACTAGATATTCTTCAGGAGTCCAGAACCATGGTCTCAAATATATCTGTGTGTGCAGATAGAGTAAATTAAGGGACAATTATAGTCTGGTACAGGCATTGTTGACTATCATTTACAAAACAAAACACAACCTGGGCCGCTTTGGAGGCCTGAGTTCAAGTTGACCAAGTTACCTGGGTTCTCATTCCAGCATTGCTATTAGCTACACAGATAGAAACAATTTTTCTGGCTCACCATTTTTATCTGCAATAAAGAAGCTAGAGTAAATTGTATCTGAGGAAACTCACACCCATTAGGTTGGTTACTATCAAATAAACCAGGATACAACAAGTATTGGCAGAAATGTAAAGAATCTTGGGAACTTTTTAGCATGACTGATGAAAATGTAAAATGGTACAGACACTATGGACAGCAGTATGGGGGTTCCTCAAAACATTAAAAATAGAATTATCATATGATCCAATAATCCCACTTTGGAGTGTATATTTAAAAACATGAAAGCAGGATCTCAAAAATAAATTGGAACAGCCATGTTAATAGCAACGTTATTCAAAATAGCCTGAAGGTGGTTACAACCCAAGTGTCCACATGGATGGATAGATAATCAATTCAGTCTTTCAAAGCAGGGGCAGGGGGGGGGGGATTTTGACACATGCTATAGCATGGATGAACCTTAAGGATATTATGCTAATTGAAATAAATCAGTCACCAAAAGAAAAATACTGTATGATTTCAGTTATATGAGGTACCTGAGTAGTCAGTCAAATTCATAGGGACAAAAGTAGAATGGTGGGTAACAGGAGCTGTGTGTAGGAAACGATGGGGCCTTATTGTTTAATGGGTCCAGAGTTTTAATTTTGCAAGATGAAATAAATACTGGAGCTAAAGGTAATGATGGCTGAACAACAATGTGAATGTACTTAATAACACTGAATTGCACACTTAAAAATGTTTAAGACAGAAAATTTTGTCATGTGAATTTTTACACAATTAAAAATAATTTTAAAAATTGTATCTCAGGATTCATCTTGTTAGGATGCTCTATAATTCCAGAAGCTCTCATAGAAACCATGCTATGAGCTCAGCCAGACAATCTCTTTCCTAAAGGAAAACCTAGTTCTCTGGCAAATGGCCCTCACCTTCAGTCATCTATACCGCTCAGTTGTCCCAGATGACAAAAGAGATTTATTTCTTCTAATTCTCTCCACCCAGATGATATGTTTCCATGAAAATAAATAAGGCGTTTCTTGTAAATTATTTTTCCTTAGACTTTCAAATTCGAGGTTTAGTTCCCCCTTTCCCACTTTGACTATGACATTTGTGGGCCCTCATCTTCACCACCCACCCCGCAGGATCATGGCTATTTTTGTAGGCATTTTATCCTTGCATCTCAAAGAATCAATCTCTCTTCTTTCTGCTCCTCTTGCACATTCAGTTCCCCTGAGCTGTGTTCAGCTGTCAGCCTCAGAGATGAGCAGCACTGATTCCCCGAGTTATTAGGGAGCACTTGGAGCGTCTCTGCAGCTCTGATACTGACAGTTGAACACACAGGAACAGCTGGCTCAGTGGGGAAAGAAAGGGGAGGGAGGGAGAGCTATTCATTGCAGTGTATTTATAACTTGGCCCCGAAAGCAGGGATGGCGGTATTCAAATAGGAGAGGGTGAAAAGACATTTTATTCTAATTAAAAAGGTAATTAAGTAACACACCGAAGAATTTAAATCAGTGCTCTTGGTTTTTATGACAGTTCTGATGGTAGTGTAACTACCCAGAAACCTTTCTGGAACAACAAATGCTGCTTCTTAAGCTCTGTTGCTTGCTGAGTGGCCAACTATGGATGACAAATTACAGTAAGAATCCCAGGCAGGACTGTTTCAGATAAGTAAAGGTCCCTCTCAAACGAAAGCAATGCATACAGGCATAATATCTCCAGCTAGACAAGGTTAAAATTCTGTGCTCGAATCACCACCACCACCAACACCCCCTACCCGCCCCTGGTGCAAGCTGGCCGCCTCAATCTGAGCCTCACATGGAAGATCTAGACTTGCCACAGCCCGCTTTTTCTGCTACCTGTTCTAACTCATGGCCTTTCCTTTTTGGCCCCTCACCGGGTTTTTGTTTCCAAATATATTCAGATTAAATGCAGTTTTACTGTTATGTACATATTTATTTTACATTTAATGTTATATCTATCTTTCTGACTATTGATGTCAATATCACGTCCAAGTGCATGACAGTTCGTAACCAAATGCTGGCTAGACTTTGAAAAATCCAGATGTCTCTTACAACTTGGCTCAAGGACTTGAAACAATTTATTTGTATCTTGCAAATGAAGTTATTTTAATTGGGTGTACTTGTAAACTTCTGATGTTATACAATACCATAAGCATGTTATTTCTTCATTCATTCAATTTTTAACTCAATTCTGTTTATTAGCAGCATTGAAATAGTTGTTTTATTTAGATTACTTCTATAACAAGTGTATAATTATCTTCAAATTTATCTGAAATAATTGTTCTATATATATAAATAGTCATATACTGAAGGCATATATGCTGGGACTGACCATCGGACCCTGAGTGATGGATGAATGATTACTCTGGGACATGTTTCTGTGAAAGAGAGGGCTAAGGGACTGCCTGGCTAAAGGGACCAGACAGTCCCATTCGCCTGCCTCTTTAGGCTTTTATTGTAACAACAGCTTGAACTAAAATTAACTATTAGATACAATCATCAGGGTAAGCATCCTTGAGAAGACACATACGTCTGTAGTGTTTTTTAAGCAAGGACATCTAAAGAATAAACATAAAGATTCCAACTAAACACCTGGGGGCTCAGACTTATTTGGAAAAGTCAAGGCAGGGTCTGCTGCCTTCGGCAAGGTCCCCCTAGAGGCCTTCGGCCTTTCAGAGAATCCTCCTTACAGACTTTTCAACCAAGTTCCATGATTTTG
>NW_005364031.1:1972695-1977414 GCF_000412655.1 Myotis brandtii
TGTCAGGTTCAGTATAGTTATATATAAAAAATATTTTATCTTATGCTGTTTAACATAAAAATATGGAAGAATTCTTAATAGGCCAAGATGATATGACAATAACATCTTAATGTGACTTACCTAAAACCTAAATAAAAGCCAATCAAAACATTTGAAAGATAATTATTCCTGTCAAATGATAGTTCTTATTAATTAGCATTTTGGAATGTTCAGGCAACCCAAAAATGTTGAGAGAATGCTTATATATTGTATTTGTTTCTTATAAGAAATGCACCAGAACATAGCATACAAGGGTTTTGGGTTGTGATGAATACTGAATTTGTAATTTGATAAAGAAAACAATAATATTAACAATTCAAGTCTCCCCTAAGAGAACTTACATAAAAAAATACAAATGGTCAATTCTTATCATTCATGGTAGCTATATCTTATATATTGCCATGAACACTGATTTAGTGAATATGAAACCATTGCTTCTAAGGGAAATATAGGATTCAGTTCCTGTGAGTCTCTGGTCATAATTTTTCATCAACTGATCAATACATTACCTTGTTTTATCTGTGTTTCTGATTAAAGGTGCCTTATTTAATATGTATTGTTGATTCAATACCAATAAACTTCCAGTCAACAACACCATAACTTATTCCTGAATGAAGTTTATTTAACATAAGTATTTTCTTCATAAGGCACATTGCAAACTTCTTGGAGTTAGGAACACTAGATTGCACTTCTGCACTAAACAGTGAAATAACCAACATAAGACACAAAATGTGAAAAACTGGCACTAAATAGACCTTGGAAAAGACACTTGTGTGTAGTCTGAGAGCTGAAACATGGCAAAGCCTTGTTCAACCTCAGCTGAAAACATGCATGCACATTAAATTTTTGTCTAATCTATCCATGAATGCAAATGACTGTGAAACCCTTATGAATACTGGTTGGGGGGGGCGAATAAATTTTAGCAAGTAGGCAAATTTACAAATATGGAATCCATGAAAAATTAGGATCAACCGTACCTTCCTTTTAAGGTTTTGGAAAACTATCAACTTACCATAATGAGCATTACTTTTGTTAATACACTAAACTATTATATGTATCCATTTAAAATTATTTTGATTTTATTATAAATGCCAAATGGACAATAAGAGAAGAAAGAATATAAATATTTGACAAATGAAGATTATTGATCCTAATGAGAATCAAAGCTTTTTTGGCTGTAGTACTGCATACAGAATTGATTCCAACTTATTTGTCAGTAAGTATGTTGTTTTTCCATTTTCAGGATAGTTAAAAAAATTTTTGAGAAATATAAATGGATTCTTATTTTTGCAGTCTGGGCCAAATGTCTGAATGGCCTCAGTGGACACACTTAAAATACAGAGATTTCAGGGGATTCAAGAAGCTGAATCTCAACATATCTTTAAAATGAGCAATTTCACATAGTCTATATATTTAATAGATAACTTTTTATGATTTTAAAGATAAATCTGTAATGTCTTTGTCAAATGTTTAATAAATCAACATAAAATTTCTTAAATGATAAAATATGGGTAGTTATAATATTAAAAACTAGAGGCCTGCGGTGTCCCTCAGCCTGGCCTGCGACCTCTTGTAATCCGGGACCCCTCAGGGGATGTCTGACTGCCAGGGATGAGGCCAATATCGGCAGTCCGACATCCCCCGAGAAATGTAGTAGTGCACCAAGCGGCAGGCGGCCGGGGAGGGGCCCAAGGACAGGCGGGGCGCTGCACCACTCCAGCTCATCCCGGCCCTGCTGTGCCTGCCACTGCCGCTTGGTAGTGCTGCTGCCGAGGCTGGAGAGGCTCACGCCACCACAGCTGCGCTAGCCAGCCATGAATGAGTCCAGTGTCTGGCGCCCGTTGGTCAGCTGAGCGGCGCTCCCCCTGTGGGAGCACACTGACCACCAGGGGGCAGCTCCTGTGTTGAGCATCTGCTCCCTGGTGGTCAGTGTGGGTCATAGTGACCAGTCAACCAGTCGTTCAGTCGTTAGGTCATTCAGTCGCTTAGGCTTTTATATATACAGATATTTTTCAATGATTGGGCATTATTAAAATCCTTTGATTCCCAAGACTGCAAGATATGGTTCAATATCCTTTATTTATAAAACTATTTTAATATTTAATTTTGTGGTCATAAGTAAAATATATGTAGTGCTTGCTGAAAAAGCTACTTTACTTGTAGTGTCCAAAGGTGTATATAATTAGAATAATGTCACTTTTGAGAAATCTGCCTTAATTTAGTTTTACTGAATATTTCTATGGGTTATAGTATACGGGCTATTGTAAAAATTGCCCATGGCTTTTGCTTTATAGGCCACCATTTTAACTAAATGTTACTTTGGAGGAAAATAGTGTTCATATTTTTCTTGGCTTTTTTTTCAGTAATTCTGTCTTGTAGGCAGTTTCCATACCTATAAATTCAATCAATTATGGATCAAAAATATATTTTAAGAAAATCATAGTGTTGATGACATATACTATGTAGTTAGGCCTATGATGGTACACTTGTACTGAACATATGCAGACTTTTTAATCTTGTCATTATTTCATTAACGATACAGTATAATATCTATTTACAAAGCATTTATATTGTATTGGACATTATAAAGTAATCTAGAGATGAGTTAAATTATATGGGAGGATACATAGGTTATATGCAAATACTGCATCCTTTAATATAAGGCACTTGAGCATCCTCAAATTTTGGTATCTGAAATGGGTCCTGGAACGAATCCCCTGCAGATACTAAGCAATGACTATATTTGTGCCCTTAAAGATGCTCCATATTCTTTTCAAAACTGAGGAACTAGGTGGACAGCTGTTTCTTTGTTTTTCATTTCAACCTTATTTTTATTCTCTGAACTTAATTTTAAAATAGCACACTTTCCAAGAAAAAGCAAACAGAACTTGCACATAGCTTTTCTTTTTCTCTTATCCACCAATCTCAACAACAACAGCAACAACAAAATCATTAAACCTTCTAAATTCTAAAAATACAAATATTGGCAGTTTTCAGTGTTGTTGTTTTTTTCTCTCTGCATCTCAAGCTTAATGAGGGTGAACAGTAGTGACTTCATGAGCTTCTCCAAGTGAGCCTAGAGGGTCGACTTTATCCCCGATGAGCTGTTCTCTGAAGCTCTGGTGTTTACCAAATGTGTCAGATGGATAATGTTCATTAATGAACCTGAATATCTTGAAGCAGAGCTATTCCTCCAAATATTATGATGCTTTAATGACACTTGTAATAAGACCGCCAAGGACTACCAGCCGCTAACAAATACACATTTCCAAATGTAACATTAGTAAATGTTTGAATGCAGCAAAATCTTACAACTGATACATGAAAGTCTGCGTACTGTGCCTCCTGAGGACCTCAGAAATGAATAAGTGATGAGCAAAATGGCCCCGCATGCAGCATTGAGGAAATGGGACAGCAATGGCATTTCCAGCAATTTGCATTTAATATGTAGAAAAGGGAGAAAAAAATAAACTTACTGCTGGACATATAAAAGTAAGCAGAGACAATAAAAAAGGAATGAAATGTATCAAATTATATTCTTTTATGAGAAAGAAAATGAATTCCTGTATAGTCTCCCAAGAATCATGAACATGTTATTGAAGTGCCATTGTCCGGTGCAGCTTCTATTGACCTCCCTACACCAAAGCATTGCCCTGGGACTGTCTGTCCGCTTGTGACATTGCTTTCTTCTTTCTACCCAACTCTGCTGTTTTGTTAAGCAGTTTTTCAGTCAGTCCTTCCCCAACTTCATGGACAAAAAGAAAGTGTGTTCAACTTTTCAATGCATCCCTGTGGAGTTCCATGGGCAGCTTTTAGATTCTTGAGCCTGTGTTTTTGCACATCAATTGAATATGGTAGTTTCTTCTATTGTTAAGTAACTGACATGATATTTCCTGGAATTCATGTTTGTTCTTTTTTTTCCACAGCAATTTTTACTGTAAAAATACTAAAATCTAATTTGTGCTTCCCCATAGAAAGATTAGTGAAATGTTTTCTGAAGGGTAAGTAAGGACATGACTATTAATAATGTGTAAGATGGATTTCATAGTCTTCTTACTATTTTATTTATCCTCCTTGAAATAAAATCTATTGTAACTATCATTCATTCATTCAATATATATTTAGTGAATGCCTATTCAACTTTTAGTGATGTGTGTATGATTTATAAATTACTTATAGTTAACATTTATTACAGAGTATAAAATGCCATGAAATAATTATTGTACACTCTAAAATTGAACTTCTTTTAGAAAATCAAATTACTATCCAACCAACTTAGTGAGATTTTCACATATAATTGTATGTGCAATGTTTTCTAAAATGACACAAACCCTGTTTCTTATAAATGTAATACCATTCTTTGTTCTCTCCCTCCCTTAGCTCTTTTCTTTCTCTGTAATCTTTAGTGATTTTCTTACATGCAGATACCAGAATATATTATTAAAATGTTCCTCTGTTCTCCTTATATTATATGGATTTGAATTCTAATTTTTACTCCTATGTATATCTACCTAGTTACTGATTAAAATATACTCATTGTACAAATTATACTTAGAGATTATGGTAGACCCAGACCATCCAACACTTGCCACCCAGTGTTCTACTCTGATCAAAGTGTGCACTTACCCAGGAAAGCTGCCCTGAATCTTCCATGTGCTATCATTAAAGACTATGATATAT
>NW_005364031.1:1977535-2002125 GCF_000412655.1 Myotis brandtii
ATATATATAAATATATATATTTAATAAAAACAAATATTAATTATGCAAATAATGTATTATGTTTCTCACTCGTCTCTAATCTGAAAGACAGCTAAAAATAACTAACAATCATTTGGCAGTAAGTATTTACATTAAATAAACATTTTTTATACTCAGAAAAGAATATTAAGTTTATGCTTTGCCAGTAAATTTAAAGACAAAAATACTGTTTATAAATTTACACTTTGTTCTTCCTTTGTATCTTTGCTTTTAAATGTAATACATCTAAATGTAATACCATCAAACTAATAAGATTTCATTTTTTGAACTCTCAGAGAAATGAGTTAAGGCATGGTATCTAATATCTAACAACAATTACTCCCAAAGTATATTTGAAATTAACTTACAGCTTCAGTCAATAGAAATATGTCTATACAATATATATCTTAACTTCATTCGTACTGTTATAACAGTCTAATTTCAAATTCAGGTATGACATGAGTCCTAAAATCCATTATTAAAGATTCTAAATTCTATTTCTAAACTCTATTTTCAGTAATGTGGCAAGGCATTGGCCCTAACAAACTTTCATGTCTCACAACTATGTTCTTAGCTTATACTCCTTTTCAACCTTTTAGTCTTTCCATCGCCATTAGAACTTCCATGTTTATACTGATGCCTCTTAGCATCTTGCCTTCCCCAGTTCTTACTGTCAGTCTTCCAGTGATCTCTGTCTCCACTCAGTCACCCACTGGCAGAACTCCTTCTCACAACTCCGTTGATAAAAATGACTTCTTTTCTAATATCTTGCTTACAATTGTTTTTCTGTGGACTTCTCTTTTTATATTTTCCATCTGTTAACCACTGAATTGTGGGCTTAGAAGGCATTTGACTCTCATGTTTTTACTTTCTCCTAGTTTATTATATCCATCTTAATTTCATGTCCCCTTCTCTCTAGTCTGAGCCCCTCTCAGTAATATTAGTTCCTTCTAACCAATTAGTACTGACTCACTATTTTACTCTCTGCCATTCCAAGCCAGACATTGTGTATCCCCCACTTTCTACTTTGTTACCCAATACTCACTTCCCAAGTACCTCTAATATAATATGTATCTTACTTTATTTGTACTATTATAAGGGCCTAATTTTAAATTCAGATCTACTCTTTGTGAGTTTTTCTTGTCTTCTCACTTTTAAAGAACTCTTATATTACTATTTCAAAGATCTGCCAATGGAATACTACGTTGCGGTAAAAAAGAAGGAATTCTCACCATTTGCAACAGCCTGGATGGAACTGGAGAGCATTATGCTAAGTGAAATACGCCAGTCAGAGAAAGATAAATATCACATGATCTCACTCATTTGTGGAATATAATGAACAACCTAAACTGATGAACAAAAACAGATCCAGAAACAGAGAAGCATCAATCAGACCGTCAAACTTCAGAGGGAAGGTAGGGGAAGGTGGGGGGTAAGGGGGAGAGATCAACTAAAGGACTTGTATGCATGCATATAAGCCTAACCAATGGACACAGACACCATGGGGGTGAGGGCATGAGTGGGGGGATGGGGGACAATGGGAAGATAAGGACACCTATGTAATACCTTAATCAACAAAGAAAAAAATAAATTAAATTCAGGGCTATCTTCACCATACATCTCAGATTTTGATTAGCTAATGACATCATTCACCAAGAGAATTTTAATTCAATATTGTTCTCAATATGCCATAAAAGTGTTTTTGAAAAACAAAACAAACAAAACAAAACAAAGGGCGATAAAAGTTGATCCAGTAGAGTTTTTCAACTTGAAAATAGAAGCACTAGCTAGCTCTTCACCAAAATTCATTTTCATCTCTTTTCAGGCCACAACTAGGATGTATTCCCTACCTCCTTTTACACGTAGGTTTGTCCTTGCTATTCAGTTCTAACCAAAGGAATATGAGTGGAAGCAATCTGTGCTATTTCTGTTCCAAGGCTTTTAAGAATCAGGTGAAGGGGGAGGAACATACCACCTCAAAGGTGCCACTTTGGCATGTGGAGATAAAGGCAATCAAGCCCCAGAAGATTCAGGAAAGGATTTTTACCTTCCCTTCATTGCCTGAAAGAATTTAGAAAGGGGCCTGCCTGTACCAGGAAGAGTGCTATTGTCAGAGAAAACCTTTTTCACCTGCAAGATGCATCTGCCTGGCAGGGCAAACATTTCTTTACCAAACATTTGCTCGTCTCACTTTCCTGTGAATTGTCTCCCTCCCCTTTGCAATCCCAGGTCCCTATCCTTTTCCTTAGCTCAGGTAGTTTTATAAACCTCAATTGCCTGCTTTGAGTCTCATGTTTTTATGGGGCTCTCATATGTATGAAATTAAATGTTTTTCTCCCGTTAATTTGTTTTATATCCATTTAATTATTAGACTAACCAAGAACCTAGGAAGGGTAGAGGGAAAATTATTTCCTCTTCCTCTACACAGTTATGTCTCCTGCACCTTTCCGTTCTCCTTCTGAAAACAGATCCAATGACAATGAGACCCTAAGCGATGGTAGATCCATTATATGTAAAGACATTGTACCTCTAAATTTCCATATGCAAGTTCTTCACCTGATCTTCACTTTTCTGTGCAGAAGAAATTATTTTCTTTTATGTTTGTACCATTATACTTTTCTGCTTATTTTCTATTAGCAAGATCCTAACTAATGTCTCATTTATTAACAACACATAAAAAAAGGTGTCTCAAAAAATTTTTTAACTTTATATTTTGTACTTTAGTCTTTTGTATACTTATAAAATTTTCCCCTACTATATTTTAAGTTTCTCAGTAAAAAAATATCTTTTTGGACTGGATCTATTTCATTCATAATAACTGATCCTACATCTATAGTATTCCATTAAAAACATCATTATGTTGTATAGAGATTGTACTAAAATTCCTTAAGATTATATGTTAAGAACTGTCACATCTTAAACATTCAATGAAAACTGGGTAATAAATTATTTTGGCCTAAAGTAGTATTCATGAAAAGTATCAGATCCAAGAACTATACACCTGGAAAGTGCTTAATGGTGTCATTTATTCTTTGCCATCTATTCTAATTCGTGTGTTTTTAATAGTTACCTACCATTTAAAAAAATCATTAGGGAAAATATGATATGTGCATTGTCTAGGTTTCTAACTATCTATAGCACTGATCCTATTAGAAATTATGAAAAACTCCAGCAGGCCATTTTACTTTACAAAAATACTGCAGCAAGGCACCTGGATTTTGGTTTATATATAATCTTGCTCTATTCTTTTGGTAAATGAATTCACCTGGGCTATCTATCATTAGGATTTTGTTTATGAGGGATTCAGAAAGAAATAGCCAACATAAAGCAGCAGTGGCAGATAATGAAACAAGTCATGGAGCATATGACAACAAAGGTTTGAAACCAGCTTATGAATGATCTGCTGTCTGGGAACCCTTTCATCTAATATTTGTAAGCACATCGCTGGCAAAGCGTCCTGTATTTTTCACAGTCTTTATTGATTGTGTAGGAATAACAAATAGGACCCATGGCAAACATTCTCCTAAAATGGTGTTGATATCCTAAGGGAATAGAAAGTATCTCTTGTTTTGTCTGATTTGGGGTACAATCCCCTTACTGTGTGAAGCATTAAGTGCCTTTGAAACAAGCCTCTTATTGACCACCCTGGAAATAGGAGGAAGACTACTTCTGGTAACAGAATCATTCTGGAAAATTTGAGACTTAACAGCCCATTAACCTGCTATTAAAGACCACTGATGGGACTTTCTTAGAGAAATGAAGTTGCATTGTGTAAGAAGTTAGCAATGACACCACGAAGGAACTTGGCAATGGGAGGAGGAGAGAAGGTAAGATTCTTATCAAAAGCCATGCTATTAAAGAAATGAAATCGGAGCTACACAAAGCTGAAGACACAGATTACAGGTAATGGTGCAGAACCAGGTTACATCAGCACTGAGTTTCAGGCAGTTCCCATTTCATTTTACCTGCATTCGCAGAAAGTTGAGCCAGTGTCAACTTCCACTTAGAATGCAGTTGATCACAGTGCTAAGGAAAGTCAAATTGACATTTAAGAGGAAGCAAAGGTTCAGGGTCATGTCTCAGCTGGGTTTTAATTTATTCTCATTAGATACAGTAATACAGCCGAGCATACAGTGATCGTATTTTTTTCTTCCTTCCTTTCTTTTCTTTTTTTTTTTTTTAAGACCACAACTCATGAATATTGATGCAGTTCTGTTCAGGTTGCCACAGAGTTTACAGGATGGTGGTGGAGGGGGAGGTGGGCTGTCACATTATCAAGTTATTAGATTTATTTTTAAAAGATTCCCAGTAAATTTAATTAAAAATAAACAAAATAAAACAAAAACCAACCAACCGAACAAACAAAAGGTTCCTGACACCGTTCTCCAAATGCAGCTGGGTGAGCAGCCCGCTCGCTTTGTGTTCCATAATGCCCCATCTGTGCTCACGGAGTGTGGCTTGATGAGGATGCCATCAGGTGATGTTTCTGACTTAATGGCATTCTTTCAGAGCCGGCGCAATAAACATTAAGGGGCCTTAATTGTATTCTTTGCAGTGGGAGCAATAAGCATTAGGGGCCCTATTGTATCCTTTCCCAAAATGTCCCCCAAGCGCAATTTGGGGAGTGTCTTGATAGCCAGTTCTAATTTCAAGTCCTCCCTCCCATTCCATGTGCTTTGAAATCAGGGACTGGACAAAAACAAAGAAATTAAATTAATAGGCATATCTCCACACAACCAGTTTCTGGAGAGATGCTGCAGTTCCTAATTCCCTGACCCATCAGAGTCCTCATAGAGCACAATTAGATGAGTCCAGTGATCTGATTTGTTTTTGTAGTGCCAACTTTTGATAAACTACGGGTACCAGCCACGGTGCTTCAGGGGTAAATTTTTATGTGGTACATAAAGAAGATCCATGGGACAAAGGATGACATTGCCTTGAAGATTAAGATGATGGTGGGATTTTAAATTGGATCAGGCATGAAGGGATAATTCAGGATAAGCCCCAACTCTGTATTTCATCTGCATACATCTGCCTTTGGTTGTTTTGCTCCTGTGATGACACTGTCCACTACAGTAACAAACTTCCCATGACATCAGAGGAGCCCCACTTTATTATGTGTAACATCGGATGGTTAATATGCTAGCAAGGGAGAAAGATCGTTTGTTGTGTTCATCCTCACCCGAGGATGTTTTTCCATTGATTCTTAGAGAGAGTGGGAGGGCGAGAGACAGAGAGAGAGAAACATCAATGTGAGAGAGAGACATCAATTGGCTGCCTCCTGCATGCACCCTGAACTGACCCTGGCACCCTTCAGTTCGAGGGCCAAAGCTCTAACCACGAGCTACTGGCTAGGGTACAAGACAGTTTTAGAATTATGATTTTAAGATCTGTACCTGACATATTCATATCATTAGATTCTAGTGATTTTGCCAGAATTAATGGTGCACTTGTTTTACTTATTTTGTTGTTCTAATTTTACGCTTCTCTTTTTGCCACTCACGTATGTGACTGGGGTATAGTTAGGTCTATGAATTGGTGAGTGTCATATAATTTCAAGTCATGATCCTATCATTTCTTCTATTGCATATTTTCTCATAATTCCTCATAGATGAGATGCTTAGCTAAGGAAAACTGCACATGGAAAATTCACAGAAGAGTCAGCATCAGGTCAGATATTATGTACTATGAAGAAGCTTGTGGTTTGCGGCTCTAAGTTAGCAAAATTAAATTAACATAAGCACAATCAGATGCTATATTCTGAAGAGTTTAAATTATCTTAATACTATACTAGTTTAAATACTATACTCCAGTATTGTATATTCCAGTATTGGGAAAGTTTTGCAGTGTTTTTTTTTTTTAAACTTTAAACAGAATTTTAACTTCCTACAAAATAGGGAATGAGCATGTGAGCAGATGTGAGCAAAGAAAGTAGAAATAAATTCCGGTTGGTTGTTTTACTTAGCACTGTGGTTTCTGGCACAAAGACATCTAATTTCAAAGTGTTTTGACTTGACCACAGCCGTAATTGTGTATAATATCCATTATCTTTTAATTGGAATTATTTTTTATCTTTGGCTACATTTATCTGAGGATCCCTTCAGAAAGCCCACCAGAAGCTCAAATTCCAATTTGTTCTCTCAGCTTGACTAATGATAAAAAGTATCAAAAAGGATTATTATGTGTTTATAAATCACCTCTTTTATCCTGATGCAGTTCTGGGATTTTCTGCTGTTAAGTATTATTTCTCTGTGAAATGTAAATGCAAAAATAACAACAAATTCAGCATAAACAATGGCACAAAGTAAAAAGGAACAAAACATCTTTAAAGGAAGCATTACAAAAGCAAATATAAAAAGAGAACAGCATAAAATATTGATGGGAAAATATACTTCTCACAGATTAAAAAAAAAACCCACAATGAGTCGAAAATTGTTCCCATTCCCTTATCACCTGACAGTTCCATTTGGAAAAGCATAGCATCCGTGGCACCAAGGCAAATGCACCTGGACCCTCTTTCATCCACCTGCCACAGTTTCTTTTTAGTCACATTGCATTGTTTACATTCCCTTGCTAGCACATTAGCATTTATTGAATTTTATAAAATAAGAAATACAACCAGTTTAAAGTGTTGAAGACTCAGTGGCCAAGGAAGTTTAGTCAGCTTGTGGAACATATATTTCTCACTGTGAAGTATTACCCTTAGATCATAATGGGCTACTAAACATCCTCAATTAACTAAATCATCCACCCAACAATTATTTATTGAGTGCCTGCTGTGTGCCAGGCAGTCTGCTAGGAATGCAGGATGAGAAGTGCACAGGGCATAGCTTCAGCTGCATTTCCCCAGCACCTCCACTGACCACCTAGCACAGTTCTTGCCGCCACAGCTCCTGGTCTTCTTGACCGGGGGGCTCTGAGTTTACATAAATATGGACAGGATGCGACCTCCAGGGACCATCAGCACCATGTTTCCCACAGCCTCTGAGGCGACATGTTGAATCACCTACTCAGTGCCTCACTGATGTTCGTTGGGCTACTGCATTGTTTCTGACATCCCCTTTATTGTCAACTAGACATATCTGTTGCTGCCAGTAAAGACTATGGCACTTGAGATACTGCAGAGAACCCTAGAGCAGCAATCGGCCTGAGTCTCTGGACCTCACAGGCAGTACTGAGATGGATCTGCAAGGCTTGAAGTCATAGGATTCTGCCTATTGTAACAACAGAAGCAGCTTCCTTTGCTTCCAAGAGATGGACTCACAAGTCCAGGAATGGGGTCTTTCATTCAGTCTCCACACGCCCCCAGGTAGCCACCTTCCGATGTGATGCGTTCAGATACAACCAAACTAAGCCCTACTATCCCTCTGGCCTCATTTTTGGGGTTACTGTATGTCTTATCCCCAGCACAGCATGACACCACAAAGTTAATCTCCCAATACAACAAGGTACACAATGTCTCCTCACTCATCTGGTGTGTTGAGCCTAATCCCTCTTTCTTTAAAGTGTGTTTGGTACTTGCTATAGCTTATCTTTCACATATTACACTCATGATTTTCTGTTCTCTCTCCTATTCCCGATTTAAGATTCTCAACAACCTGTCCCTCTCCCCCAAATCATAACTCATACCCCTTTGTATCCATGATGACTGAGTATAAAGGCCTTGGTTCCAACCCAGAAGTTTCATCTGTCTCAATGCAGTGTCCCCTCTGGTAGACTGTAGGACCGTCCTGAGGCCTTGCTTCTTGCGAACTGACATCTCAGATGATGAGGTTTTGCCTGCTCTCAGTGGTACCTGCACAGGAGCATACCTATGTGAGCTTCCTAATTCCTAGTATTGTATTATTATCTCACCTTGACATCCTGGTGCTAATCGTGGGCTGAACTTTGCTAGACTTCAAACATGGACCAGAGGTGTTCTCTCTGCTCTACCTCCACATGCAGACTTGCTGGTTAACCAAACCACTAAGCTCTTTGTTGAAGGAATGGGTGGGTCTTGTTCTTATTCCCAACTACTTCCTCTTTTCTACTTGCTTGATTACCCCATCATGTCAAATTCTAAGACACAAACTTTTGAGTTGAAAAATGTTCATCATCCTCTCCACTTAGAGTGGGATCTGTTAGAATGTTTTCATCAGCAAACAATAAACCTTGACTCAGCTGGCTTAAATAAGAAACACTTACTATTTCACATCATATGAGCCTGGAGGTAGAGCAGTTCCAGGTTTGTTTAATTGGACAGTTCATGATGTCATCAAGAAACCACAGACTTTCCATCTTTCTGTTCTGCTCTCTTAGCATGTGGGCTTGTCCTCATGGTTGGCTCCTTTTATGATTACCAGTGGGCTGTTTCAGTTTCAGGTACAGTGACATCAAAGGCAGAAAGATAGGAATGTTAAATCCACTGCATATATTTTTATCCACAAGGTAAACCATTACCAATAGTCTCTCAGAAGGTAACTGTTACTGAATCATTGGTTAGAATTACTTCCCATGCCCATGCCTAAAACAGTTTTTGATAAAAGGAATTATCAGTGATTGGCTTTGATCAATCATAGTTTAGTCAGTATATCCAGGGAGGAAATGATCCTCTTCAAAGACACATGGAGGTTCAATGAAGAATGAAACTTCTGCTATCAAGAAGGAAGGGAGTCATGCTTATTAGGGAGGTGGCCAAGTAAGTCAGCCACATTTGTCACCCATGTATATGCTGTAGAAGCTAAAAGAAACCTCTGCTCACTCACTGTCCAATTGCACATGCACCGCCCACCTTTCTCAGGGTTTGCTCATGTGGCTGTTGTTTGACATGACTCCATGATACACTAGGACAGGGGTGGGCAACCCCTGGCACGCGTGCCAAACATGGCACGCCAGTAACTTTTGCTGGCACGTGAAACCCTCTCTTATAATCTTCCATTTACAATTTTTTTTCTTAATATCGACTTTTTTATTTTTCAGATAAATTCAGTGTAGGTGCATCTTAGATAAATAAATAATTTTACATAACAACTTATCTTAAAGACCATAGACATGGATTGATGAGAGAGGGGAAGAGCAATTTCTATGCCTCTGCCTTAACTCTCCCTGCCTTCCTAGATCCGACCAGTGTTTTGGTTTCATCCACATATGCTTGTGAATCTTTGTTCTCAGTGATGAATTTTGTTAAGTCTCGTAATAGGAGTAGCCTGACGGATGAAAGTAGTAGCTCGTGCATATCTCTGAAGGTCACGAAATATAAACCTGATGTAAAATCTCTGTCATCAGTGATGCAGCAGCAAAAGTCCCACTGATAATATCAAATGGAGTCATAAAGTTTCCTGTCGGACTATCAGTGTACATGTATACATTAAAAAAATAAATGTATTTTTCATCATCATATACTGTGTTTTTGTCGCTCGAATGAATTTTATTATTTCTTCAAGGTTCTTCACATACGTACACCTTAAGAGATATCAAGTAGGCGTAACATGTTCTCAAAAAATTAGGGTTGGCACGCAGAAGAATTTTGAGTCAGAGATTTTGCTGGTTTTGGCACGCACTCACAAAAAGGTTGCCCACTCCTGCACTAGGACCTTTCTCCACTGCTCCTCGCTCAGAGCCTGTGTGGTGAGACAGGTTGTTTTTCTTTCTTTTTTTAAAAAAATATATTTGTATCAATTTTAGAGAGAAAGGAAGGGAGAGGGATAGAGAGATAGAAATATTGATTAGAGAGGACCATTGGTTGCTGCCTCTGGTATGCCCCCCACACTGGGGATTGAACCTGCAAACCAGCATGTGTCATGACCTGGAATCGAACCAGGGACCTTTTGGTTCATGGATCAATACCCAAACACTGAGCAACACTGGCCAGGCACAGGTTGTTTTTCTTGATGAAGCAGTAAGCTTCCTACTTTTTTATAATGAATGTGTTGTAAACACAGCAAAGGGGTTGCTCTCTTTTTTAAGTATTTCACTTTTATACAGAAGACTATTGACCATGGGGGGGGAGGGCGCGCGTGACCTCTGCGTTGGTCAAGGGTGAACTGTACATATATGTAAATGTAAGATACTTGTTTCTAAATATGATTTATAAATCTTTAAACACAAATCAAAATGGAAAAACTGGCTCAACAAATACCTGTAGATTCTCCATCTAGGTTCATCAATAGTTAACATCTTAGAAACTGCATATGCATAATCACACACACAAGATGCACATATGTATGCTGCAGAACTATAATACCCCTGTGTATTTCAGAATGCATCTCATATGAGTAAAGACATTTTCTATGTAACCAAAATGCCATTATCGTATTGTTAAAAATTAACAATAATTCCTTAATGTTATTTATTATCCAAATTATATACAAATCTTCCATTTGGCCTACATATTTTTATAGTATTTTTTTCCTGAGCTTGAAGAGTTTGCATATTGCATTTGATTACCATGTCTTTTAAGTCTCTTTAATTTTTCTTCCCAACTATCTTTTTACTTATTTTTCATAATATTGTCTTTTGAAGAGTCTAAGCCAGTGGTTTTATAGAATGTCCTCTGTTTGATCTTGGCTTGATTATTTCCTCATTGTGTTTTGTTTCTTCATCTCAGATATATCTTGTTAACCAGAAGTTAAGTCTAAAGGTTTAATTAAATTCAGATTAAACATCATTGTGTATACATTATATTGCATTATTTATGAACTGCATAATTTCAAGTTTCCCTACTTTTAGTTATGCTAACTTTGAACATTTGAATAAGGTGTGATTTTCAAATTTTCCTATTGTAAAAATATAGCTTTGCCCTGGCTGGTGTGGCTCAGTTGGTTGGGTGTTGTCCCATGCACCATGCACCAAAGGGCTGCTGGTTCGATTCATAGTAAAGGCACACACCTGGGTTATGGTTTTATATCCCATTTTTTATATCCCATTGGGGGTTCTCTAAAAAACACCATTGATGTTCCCCTCTCACATAAATGTTTATCTATTCCACTCCCTTACTCTCTCATGAAAAATTGTTGCATAGAGAATGCCTACTGAATAATTTTGAGTACCTCTTAAACCAGTCCTGGCTGGTGTGGCTCAATTGGTTGGGCGTGTCCTGTGCACCGAAATGTTGCCAATTCCATTCCTAGTCAGGACACGTGTCTGGGTTTCAGCCTCAATTCCTGGTTGGGAGCATGAAAGAAGCAGCCAATGATTCCCTCTCACATCAATGTTTCTCTCTCCCTCTTTCTTCCTCTCTCTAAAAAACAATTTTTAAAAATATTTTTAAAATTATTAAATGATTACACTCTATTTTTCATATTACCCCATTTTTCATATTTATAGCAAAAACATTTGAAATTTTACATGAATATGCTATTTTTCAAGAGGGCTTAAAATGTTATTTGTATTTTTATTCTTTAACATATTACTGTAGTAATTCTATCTTTTAAAAAAGCTCCCTTGCATACCAAAGATAAATTTTCTTGCTTTGGAGAAAACATTAGTAGCTTTCGCAGTTCTTCATTGATTTGTGGTTATAATTTTTCTAACAAGGTGTCCTGGATGAAGTAAGTGGTTGGTGCACTGCTCAGCAGTCTCAGCGTGAACCTCATCCCAGCAGGAAACTGCACAGAACAGTTTCCACACCAATTGCTCACGCTGCTGAAATATAAATTATAAGGGGGGAAAATTATAAAGTGAGTCAGTATTTTAGCTGGGAAAATATATATGATTTAGATTCTGAGGGAAATTAGTTTTAACCAAGAGAAAAATAGAAGTCTAAATTTCTGTATAAGAAAGCTGAAATCAAGAGACCTGTGGGATCCTTCCTGTGATATTTCTCCATGACATAAGCAATGTGTGCACTTCTGTAGAGAACTACTAAACATAAATAAGTGCTTGAACATTTTTACCTATAAGTTATTCAACATTCAATTTGAATGGTAGGATTTTTCCTTTAAAAAAAAATCTTACTAGTTGAAAGGTCTTAGTTTTTCTCTTTGGAAAATATATGACGAGCATTATAACTTCAAAGTCAGTTTACTCAAAAATGAAAAATGATGATGCTGATATCAACTGTAATTGGCATGCCTGGGACTCTTGATTTTAGAATGAAAACATCTTATTCAGAGAAACCACTTCTTCAGACTTCCTGGTCACCATTTGGCCTTTGCATTAATTTTTCATTAGCAATATGTGTCCTCTTTGAGGGTGAACATTGTATTAAGTATTAAGTAAGAAAATATGGGTGGAAGTTTCTC
This sequence comes from Myotis brandtii, assembly GCF_000412655.1. NCBI lineage: Eukaryota > Metazoa > Chordata > Mammalia > Chiroptera > Vespertilionidae > Myotis > Myotis brandtii. The sequence goes on from NW_005364031.1 coordinate 1,989,775, forward strand.
TTCACACTTTTGTCTATACATAGCTTTTTAAGCTGTATTGACTCTCATATAAGGTTTGCCAAGACATGAATATATTTCTTCAATTGTAATAAAGAGTACTTGCTTGATGCATTTTATCCTTAGGCATGACAACAACTTTTCAAAACATTCCTTGTTATTTTAGCTGTTAGACCTTTGTGACCATAAATGCTCACTGCTTGATCCTGTTATCTCCATGCAATTTTCTGAAGCTTCAGCACAGGCATGCTAATACATTTACTCCAAGTCAGCGGACTTCACTGGGGCTGAACTTCACCTCTGAAGTGGAGAAAATATAGGTTAATTAACTTTGCCAATTACATTTGCTGTGCATGTCTTTTTGTTTCCTCTTATAAACATTGGGAATTGTAAAAAAAATATTTTAATTTTGGCAATAAAGTTAAATAATAATTCTAAAATGGTATTTAAATGGTGCCTAAGGCAATTTGTAAACTTATTTAGCAAACAGATGACTAGCTAGTAGGAAAAAGTATCTGAGTAGTATATTATTTACATTTTCCTTAGGATGGCTTTCTCAGCATTAACTTTCATCATGTAAAGCTTTCCCTCTGCACTCCCGCGTGGATACTCTCCACACCTTCTATGTCAGCTTTATATTGAACATGTTGAGACTATTAGGCCTTAGAGCAAGGAAACAAATGTTAATGACAATGTTTCCAACTGGTCAAAAACTTAAAAGCACATACAATGTTCCATGCTTCATTAATGTCTAAGTTATTTATAAACATCTTTAAAATCATCCCAGTTGGGCATGATACACTTCCATAAATATTCTTGTAAAGAAAAGAGGTGGGTCTTGTTTTTTCAATGGAATTGTTTCTAGTGATCTATGAGCTATGGGCAGAAACATCTAAGTTTTGTAAAATGAGTCTTGGTGTTTTTTTTGTTTGTTTTTGTTTTTATATATTTTTATCGATATCAAGAGGAACAAAGAGGGAGAGAAAGATAGAAACATCAATGATGAGAGAGAATCATTGATTGGCTGCCTCTGCACACCCCACACTGGGAATGAGCCTGCAACCAGGGCATGTGCTCTGACTAGGAATCGAACCGTGACCTCCTGGTTCATAGGTCATTGCTCAATCACTGAGCCACGCCAGCTGGGTGGTGTCTACATTTTTGGACATGGTACTCTAATAATAGATGGTAACATGTTCCACTAAACATGTTTTTGAAAATTAGAATTATAGAAAAACATTTCAGTTATAAAATACATTAGATATGAGACTAAATTGACTCAATATGTTCTAAAAATCTGTAGATGACAAATACACTTTGAATTGCTTTAAAGAAATATATTCTTTAATTTTTAAGGCCTTGCCTCATATTCTTTATTGAAGATTTTATAAAGATATTTGTTAACACTGGCTTGTAAACCATATAAACTATTAAGAAAGCCATTATACTAGGCTTCCACTGTGATTTAAGTGACAAAGTGATTGCTAAATATTCTGAAATGAAACTCTTCCTCTAGAAGTGGCTCCTGTTTTGAGAAGCACTACTAAAAGATCTACTATGCTCAGCACACAGACATGCTTCTGGGAGGTGACTATTGCTCCCGCATGCTCAAAGTCACTGTTAGAGAAATGTTTAGAGTATTGTGCAAAGATGCAAAGATACAAATTAAACCATATTAGTGCACATTATTATGGAATTTCAGATCTTATTTTATTGTCAGATATGTAAAATCTGTCACAGTCATAGTGGATTTCAATTTCAGCACCATAGTAATTTAACAAATATAAATGACATTTATATAAATATAAATAACAATGCATATGTATTAGAAACAAGCTCACTCCTTTTGAACTTAGATTTTCAGTTATATTTTCTTCATATTCTTTTACCAGAATGTAAATTAAAGTAAATATCAGAATGTAAAGATGTACATTAAAGTAAATATAAAAAATCTAAATTATTTTTTCATTTGCTCAAAAGTAAATTTTCTCTTAAGCACAGATTTGCAACTGTGTGACTTAAGGATTTTCTGACTTTAGGATAGTACAAAAGTGACATGCATTTAGCAGAATCCAAAGTTTGAATTTTGTATTTTGATCTTTTCCTGGGTTAGCAACTGTACATACTCTCTTTCCTGATGCTAGTGGCAGCTCCTATTTAGGCACCCTATCACAATAGTAAACAACCAATACTCCATAGTGTACTGTGTTACCAGCATTTGCGCTCTGAGCTCCTTTAAGGTAAGCGAGGCTTAGTGATGATGTTCAGTAGGTTAGATGCATTAAATGCATTTTGACTTACAATATTTTCAACTTACAATGAGTTTATTGGAACGTAATTCCATCATAAGCCCAGGAGCATCTGTATTCAAAATTTATCAGCTGCCAGAGGGGAGGGAGTTTGGGGGACTGGATAAAAACAGTTGAAGGAATTAAGCAAAAAAACCCATAGACACAGACAACAGTGTGGTGCTAGCCAGAGGGAAAAGGGGGTAGTGAGTAGGTGAAGGAGGGCAAATGGGGACGGAAGGAGACTTTGCTTGGGCACACAATGCAATGTGCAGATGTTTTATTAAGTTGTGCACTTGAAAACTGTATGGTTTTGTGACCAATGTCACTCCAATAAATTCAATTAAAATAATAATAATAATGACAAAATAAAAGGCTCACAGTGATCACAAAACAATTTTTTATGTGCAAAATATAATTTGTAATTATTAAATAACAAATTACATAAATAAATGTAAAACTTCAATACATTTTTGCAAAATTAATTAACTTTTATATGTTTAAACATATAAAACCGCTTATAGTTCTGGTGTGTCTCTCTAGGTGGCATTTTCATAAATTGGTGTTCTACTTCATGCATATAAAATTGACACCAACATACATACAAATTCAAGAATAATAAGAATTGTCTAACATTGCAAAAGGTTGCTCAACTTCCAAGTGCATCATGAGCTTAGTTTTTAGTGTTCTGGAACCATGAATCGGAATGTGAACAGAAGCAAGAAAATGGATACTCAGCACTACTGGGAAACCAATTTTGTCATGCAAGAATCTCTTGCATTGCTACTATCTGAGAGAAGGGTTTGACAAGTTAATTAATTTGAATTTTTCTTACCTAAGCACATCTGCAGCTGAATTACCTGCCCTTTGAAAATTGTCCATCTCTAAATTGGGCAGGGATATAAGCCTCAACTCTAATCTATTCAAATATGAATACCTTTTGTTTGGAAGAAATAAAGACAAAGAGGTGGAACAAGATATCCTTGGAGCTACAAAGATGTTAGTCGAACAAGAGGGTGTGTGGGGTTCCAAGATGCCCTGTGTGCCCATGCTGACTGCTAGAGGCTAGTGAGAGGGATGTCTATAGTCAGAGATATGTTTATTTTCTGTGGGTTTGTGACACGTGAGTCCCCTAAAGCACAAGATGGCAAGGGATTCATTTGCCTGAGTCTGTAGTGGTATTGAATCAGCACACAATCCCATAACTGTTGAAGTGGCTTTCTAAGGCAAATTCAGAAGGATCATTTATTGACACTACTTCAATATGGATGTATATGAATATATATGCATATATGTGAACATATGTATGTGTAATCTATTTATAGATTTGAAATGATTAAAGGGCTTTTCTCTTTAAGTATTGTTTTAGACTAAGATAAAATACTAACTGAAAAATAAGCATCTTCCTTAGAAATAAAGGATAAGATTAAGGAAGGAGACGGGTTATAAGAGGAGAAAGTGTTTCTCATTGAATTTGTAATCCTAGTATAACCTATACTGTAATAGAGTATTTGACCCATATGCTTAAGGGCAATACAATCAATTCCATTACAGTTATTCTCATAGGAAATACAATTAATTTTATGACATTTATATTCATGTACCTTCTTTTTGAATAGAAAATTACAAAAATAACTTTAATTTTTTTTCTAATTGTATATTTAGAAGCATCTTTTTGAAATATAATAGGAAAACAGAGGTCTTGTTATTTAATGCTAGTGGTATTTATCACTTATGCTTTATACCAACAGTATACATATGTATATATAAAATAGTTGAAAAGAAAAACTGAAGAATGTCTCAGCTCCACCCTCAAAAGAATTATAACACTTATTATCATCAATGGTCTTGGTCAAAGGAAGCAGAAAAAGGTATCCTTGTGGTGGGTAACGCCAGACCATTACATTTTAGCAGACAAATCTGGTGTAAATGTTCTGCAGGCTGTAGGCTCTAGGTGGGGAATTTACAGGTAGAGGTTGGGAAAAATTAGAAAGCAATTCTCTGAAACTATTAATGCAGCTTTGGGGGAGAAAATAATTTTAAGCAAGGAGTTAAGTGAGGCATGACGATCACAGGAAATGGCACGGTAGCTGGTATAAATGAACTTGTGAATTTAACCTATAGTTAACCTTTGGAAAAGTTATATAATCCAAGCTCCATGTTGTACCTCTAGGTTTATTCAGTCTGGAAGCATTCTAAAATCTTTGGAGGATGGCATTTTTTTTGCCAATATTTGCATGCTCAGGCAGCACCACAAATAAGAAATAATAGTTTAATGTTACATTGGGGAAGCTAAGCACTCAAATAGGTGAGCAGGGATTAGCTGCCTTCTAATTATAAAGAGAGCTCTTAGAGCTTAATCCCCAGGAGCTATTTGCTCCAGTGTTTTTAATGGCCCATAATAGCTCCAGCCTGCATAGAGCACATATGCATGTATTTATATTTATATTGATACATATTTCATGTATCAATTTCTATTCCCTAGCTAGAATTTGTGCTGTGAATTACTATAGTACTCTTTTGTCTAAAATGTAATTATCTAATTATGTGTTCTGGGAGATAACATAGCTAGACTCATGGAGCACCAATTCACAAGCATTTAATTTTTGTTTTTAATAAGAGACAATGAGAAAAGGGATCTTTTTCCCTCTGGAGGGGGACACAGTACTTATGCCTAAGTGGTACTTTCAGAATTGGAATTTTCCTTGCCAGCCTCTCTGGGCAACTCATTAGGTGTTTCTCATACTTCTGGGCAGTTTTGCCCTCTGATATGACCCTTAAAGAAATCCTGTTAGTAAATCACAGATTAAGAAGTCATACAATGTGAACCTAAAGTAGCCAATAATGCTATCAAGATGTAGTCTTTAATTTTTTAAAGGATAATAAAACCCCTTTAGGTTTACTAAATAATAATATAATGAGCCAGTGATGATTCAACCAAATAATTTGGTGGAATCAAAGGAAGTAGTAGAAGCTTATGTGATTGGCCAGTAATCATAAAGGAAGATGTAGATGGGCTTCATGGAAGCATGTTCTCCCCTCTCACTTGCAGTGGACTGTAGTCACTGGTGCTTTAAAGAGCCAAATGTTGTAGGTCCATTAAAGCTATGTTTTGGCACTCTGATAAATGAATGAACAACCTATTTAAAGCTGGTATATCTAATATTAAATGTCACATTTTACTGGTTGGCACGCATTCATCACTTAATTTCCCAGTACAGTAAACAACTTATAACTCACCAGTTACTTTGATTGACAGCAGCCTTGGGCATTTCTTAGCACTCATGTACTGTATTGCATGGAGTCAAACTTCCATGGTAATTGGCTTCAACAACAACAATAATAATAGAAATAATAATAATTCCAGAGTTAATTTAAAGACTCAAAGAGAAGTTAAGTCAAATATGAGGACAATAAATTATAAGAATTTCTCATTTAAGTAACATGTTTAATAGCTTTCTCTAAGTACTGAGATCATTCAATAGAACATCTGCTTTCCAGCTGTGCAGATTGATATATTACCAGGTTTTTATTCCTTTCTACTCTAAATGCATCCATAAGTTTTTAGGAGTTGCACTACCTGACTTTTTGACAAAGCCTTGATTGTGAAAGATATAAAAATGTCAAAAATTCTGTAGGTCATATTATACTCAGGATATTATTTTTCAATTGAATCCAAAGACAGATGTCCATGAACAATTAAACCATTCTCCAATCACACCTTGTTCCAGCTGGGATCAGAAAATTAAAAAGAAATAAGCCCTCATAATTTACTTATTGCTGGAGTTCTTATAGTTTTCTGTTAATATATTCTAATTAAATAATTCTATCAATGGAAAAGCTACATTGTACATTGCTTGGGTACAACTTCTGACATTGGCACTTTGATATTACATTTAGTATTCCTTCTCTAATAATAATTCATACACTGAGCAACTACTTTCAGAAAAATACCATTAGATGGAGATTAGGTTCTCTTAAGCTTGCTAAATCCCATGTCAGGTCTTAAAGAGTTTAGTCATAAAGTACTGTACTAAAAAAGAAAAAAAAGAGAGACTTGCTAATCAAAATGGATGTAACCCAATATCTTTGCTAATAGGGCAATACGGAATGTGTTCTCCCCTTTCAAAAAAAAAAATTCCAAATAAGATGCTATCTTCTTCCAATCAGCCTTTATCGTTATTGTCACCATAGCAACTAAATAGCTCAGAGTTGCAACCTAAACAAGGGACCAAATAACATGAGCTTATGAGCCCTTGCATTATTGCCTTATCAGTGTTCATAAGATACTAATTCAAAAACGCTCAAACCATACTCACAAAGGAAAAGCCTTTATTCTCTTTATCTGATCAAAAGTATGGTTAATAAAAGTATTTCTCCATGTTCTGGGCTTTATGGGTTAAACAGCTTAAGGTATGGGGTGATGTAACCCAAAGGGACCATGTATGCATCCCAGTCCCAAGACTCACCTCACAATGGCAATCTGCTGGCTGGCAAAGTAATTCACAACTGAAGATGAGATTTATTGATTGATTGGTTTAATTTTATTAAATGACACCAAAGAAACATGGGTTGGTTTTTTTCTTAACAACATATGTAATTAGGAGAATATAAAGTAGGACAGATTTGGACCGCTCCAAATGAGTTCTATAAATAACAGACCCTGGAGCCAGCACAGCTCTTCAGATTCTTAAAGGAAAGCTCTCATTTGTGAGATGTATGTAAGATTCTCTACTGTTGTTTAGAGGGCAACATGTTTCTGAGTATCTAAACACTTTAGGTGTATATCTGAGAAAGATTAATAGTAGTAATAATAACAATAATAAAATTAATAATAGTTCACTAATAATAGTTAATAGCTAAAATACCATTTGCCATGTAGTATGTCTTTTAATTCACACTATTGTTATTCTCATATTAGAGATGAACAAATTGATTCACAGAGAGAATAAGTAACTTCTTAAGTCTAGGAAGAGGAAGAGTTAGGGTTTGAGCCCAGGCCCTCCTACTCCAAAGCAGGTTCTCAAACCCTAGGTACTGTTCAACTATTTTTATGTTATGCCCAGAAGGCCCAGTACTGTGGCTAAAAATACAAATTGATGTATATCTCTTGATCTCCTTTCATCAATATTTATTAAATATGCTATCTTTTCTATTATGACTGCAACTTCTTCATGTAAAATTTATATCTAATTTAAGCTCTGTGTCTTTACATCATTCTCAGCAAGATTAACTTTCGTTACCTTTCACAAACTTATCTTTATAAAACGGTAGCCTTTGAACTCTTGTAGCTTATTATGTCCATGCATTTAATACTTAACATATCCAACCTAATATATTTCAGCTCTTTAAGGACAGTTGAAGACCCTCTCGCCTCATAACTCTCAGAAAACAAACATATCCATAGAGAGAAGAGATTACTACCTGGATAATCTCAAAGGGTCCTGGTCAGAGTGCTTGCCAGAAAAGTCAATTAAAGCCACTGAAATTTTTGGTGATGAGCACCAACTACAAAAGAAGGCAGTGATTCCTGAGGGTAAATCACAGCATGAGTGAGAGAAAAACAGGCCAACACCAGCTCCATCCCAGCTTTTCACATTGTGTAGCAAGAAGAAGAAAAACCAGAGTCAGGGGTCTGGTGCACGGGGGTTCCTGCCACAGGCAGAAAATAAGTATTTCCCTGTGGTTGACTGGGGACAAGTGGTATCTGAACTACTGAAGTCCCCATAAAGGCAAGAAAATCCTAGCCTACTGGGAAATCAGATAAATAAGTATGAGGGTCCTAGTTGCATGGTATAGTTATGGTACATAAATTACACACTGAGATAATATACGGAGTCAATTTGCTTCTCTATAAAGTTACACAAAATTCTAGATAGATTCTCAGACACTTACTAGCCCAATTGATTTTTTTCTCCTTTTACAATCAACCAAGATACAATTAATAAATAATAAAATAAATGAGAAAAACCTTTGTGCTTTTACTTGAAAAGATTAACTTTCTTCCTGATAAAAAATTCTGGAAACATGCTAAGCTACTCAACCCAAGGTAATGGTCATACTAAGACCTATAATGGTCATCGTGGGCAAAGAGGACCAGCCACATTGGGACCAACATTGGAAGCTTAATGCAGATGGACTGTAAGAAGAAACACTTCATTAAGTCCTGAAGGTTTTGAAACTTAAAGAGGAAATGAAGTATGGAGAGCCCATGTAGTTACAATACAGTGTGAAAAATCCTATGTTAAAAATGTAAGTGCAGGATACATAGAAAACTTCTATTCCAGCCATGGTGGAGGAAAGAGGGCTGAGGAGGAAGAAGGCAAAAAAACTAATCAGGCAAGCTTCTTGGTGGATGTGGCCTGGCAGGTAATGCGTTTTGAATAAGGAGAAGAAATTGGTAGCCAAGGGGCTGGCTGAAGAGGTGATTCTCAGCACACCGGTTCAGCACGGCACTTTCAAGGATCCTTCAACAGTTGAGAACGTCTGGATCGTAAAGCCTCATGAGTCAGAGAAGTTGAGTCTGGGGGCTTTGGCAGATGCCCAATGATGAGAAGACTTTTAGCCTGAAGGCATCGGAGAGCAATGAAGGGGTTTTAGCAGTGTAGTAACAGCTCTTTAGGTTTTTCAGGTGTTTGAATATTTAATTCATTTTTCAGCAGGTGGAATATAAAAAGGATCAGAAGTCAAACCATCCTGGGGCCTGGAAGAGCAGTCACAATAGTTCAGATGAGACATGATGCAGGTGACAGAAGAGAGAAGCGGTGAGGGGCAACGGGAAGGGTTGCAATGGGAAGGGATGCAGTGGAGCATGATTCAGAGTCAGAATTGACGAGACTTGGTCACCACTGGGTTGGGAGAGAGAAGGGAGCAAAGGGACAGATAGGGAAGAGCGGTGTGGTGAAGTCCCACTAGTCCTGGACACATGGCTTTTGCAGCTCCCGAGTCACTGAGCTTTTAACCTGTTGTACAAAATGTCCACAAGTGAACATAGCTCACTGCGGGCAAGTTAAAACATATGTAGTAACAATGGCTAATGTAGTCTAGGAAATTCTCAGGATGTTAGCCATGAGCCCTTGCAGCTTCTCAGAAAAAGGAGGAGGATGAAGATAGCGTTTTTCCAACACACTATCCTCTCCCCTTTTGATTCAGTAGGAAGAAATAAAAGTCAGAGCCTACAGTCAGTGTTCAACTAGAAGAATATATCCTAAGAATAACCCTGGCCTTGTCATTGTGCAAAAGCGTACATTACAATTTTAAGTATCTTTTCTTCTCAGCCAGATATTTCAGGGTGTCCCGTGTCTTATACCACAATAGCCTTGGAAATGAAAAAAAAATATGTTGCAAGGTTAAATCTTAAAAACAATCTTCTTTAAGGCATGTGAACGCCACTCAGCACATAGCAATGTTAATACAGCATTTCTAAGTTGTAATCATTCACAGAGCAAGTATTTACTGAGCCTGTAAAATGTGCCATGCACTGTCCTAGAGCCTGAGGATACAGCAGTGAAAAAACAAAAAACACAGGAAAAAATATCTGTCTTCATAGAGCTTACACTTCAGGGAAGGACAAATAATCAATAAGATACACAAGGAAAATGCATGGTATGTTAGATGGTGGTAAATGCTGAAGGAAAGCGTTAAGCATAGAAAGAGAACAGGGAATGTCGGAGCTGGCTGTGGTTTTAGATGGAGTAGCCACATCTATCTCACCGAAAAGGTGAGATTTGAATAAAGATCCAAATGTAGCTAAAAAATGAAGGGGTCAAAAAGTACAACTTCCAGTTATAACATAAGTAAGTCACAAGAATGTAATATACAATGCAGTGACTACAGTTAATAATACTGTTCTGCACATTTGAAAGTTGTCAATAAAGTAGACCTTAAAAGTTTTCATCACAAGAAAAACAATTGTGTTGGTGACAAAGGCTAGTTAGACTTATTGTGGAGATCATTTCACAAAATATACAGATATTGAAACATCCTGATGTACATATGAAACTAATATAATGTATGTCAATTATACCTCAATTATAAAAAATGGATGTGTATTTAATCAGGCCTGTCCTACCTACTTTAATAGCAATAGAGTTTGTTGTAGAGCTGATCTGGAATTTGGGTTCAAGCATTACCGTAAAGGTGCAGTATTGAATAGAGGATCTCAACATTTTAGTGTATTCTGTTCTGTAGCCATAACCCCAGGGCAGGACAGAATGAAGGAAGTAGGAGGTTAGAGAGAAGATGCAAGCTTGCTCTAGGGGAGACAACAGTAACAGACTGAGATACATTACCTAGTAGAGAAGACTGTATCTCTTTCCATACTCGATACTGAATATAATATGCAAAATGCAGTTAATTTTTATTTTATGTATTTTAGCACAGGAAGGGTGTTTGGGTCTGAACCCATATAATGGTTTTTGAAAATATAGTAGCATAACATTTTAGATGCTGACCTTGATGTTACATTAACTGCCTTATTGGCATCAACCTCTGTTTGAAAATCTACCAACAGATGGTCAGGGTATGTTGGTATGCTTTCTAGTCCCTTGTCTATTTGTGGATCATTTGACTGGATACTTCTGAGGCAGCAAAATTTACCTGAAGATGTTATAGTTCATTGTTTCCAGCAATGGTTTTGGCTTTATGTAGAATTCTTTGATTCAAATTGACATATGACCCTAAACTTATTCAACCTGATTGTCAAAAAATAAGGATATGACAATTCTCTAAAGTTTTAAGATCGAATGTTGTCTCCAATATTGTGCATTTCCAGGGTGCTCTCCTGCTGTGGTTAGTAAACAGAAATATTTTGAGTTGATTTTAAAATGTTAGAGAGATGAATTATCTTTTGAATTGAAAGTATATCACTGAACAGTATTTTTAAAATATTTTTATTGCTTTCAGAGAGAGATAGAAACATCAACGAAGAGAGAGAATCATTGATCAGCTGCCTCCTGCATGCCCCACACTGGGGATCATGCTTGCAACCTGGGTATGTACCCTGACTGGGGAACTAAAACTCAACCTCCTGGTTCATAGGTCAATGCTTAACCACTGAACCACACAAGCCAACCTGAACAGATTAATAGTAGAGCACTGTGTTCCTGCCCAGTATAAAAGTATTGTCAAATGTATCATTGTGTATGTATGTATAAATGCGGCAAACAGACTTTTATCACAGTTTTTAATGGTAGTAAATTATCCTTATACTTGGAATAGTTCCATTGTAACATGCAAGAATAATGGAGAAATTCAAAACCCCAAACAGCTTGGGTTTAACATGCTGTAATGTGACATTTGGCAGAATTCAGTATATACATGATTTCAGAGTCCCGGTAAAGAAATATTACAAAAATATTTTGGCAATATGGATTGTGAGGGTTGTAATTGTACATTATTTGTCCTGAGAATTCTATTACTTTTTCCCTTCTGAAATATTAGAAATGTGGACCAAATTTGAAGTACAAAGATGATCATCTCAGCATTGTATAAAAAACAGAAGGGAAAAGTAATTTTAATTACAAAATATTTGAATAAATTATAGCATATAATTAACACAATGAGTTTAATGCAATGAATATTATAAACTACTTACACAGTGTTTCCAAAATGTTGATAAATGAAATGGTATATATAATTTCAACTATGTGTGTGTATTTGTGTGTATAAATGTGTATTCAAAAATATATTAAAAATATCAACAATGTATTTTTTTAATCCTCACCCAATGATATGTTCTTATTGATTTTTAGAGAAAGAGAGAGAAACAGATTGGTTGCCTCCCATACATGCTCTGATGGAGAAATGGAACCTGAAACCTAGTTATGTGTCCTGACCAGGAATTGAAACCTTCCAACTTTTGGTATATGGTACAATGTTCCAACCAGCTGAGCCACCTGGCCAGAGCAACAATGGCGGGATTACAGGGGCTTTTTCTTTCTTTCTTCCTTTCTTTCTTTCTTCCTTCCTTTCTTTCTTTCTTTTTCTTTCTTTCTTTCTTTCTTTCTTTCTTTCTTTCTTTCTTTCTTTCTTTCTTTCTTTCTTTCTTTCTTTCTTTCTTTCTTTC
>NW_005364031.1:2002197-2004561 GCF_000412655.1 Myotis brandtii
TCTTTCTTTCTTTCTTTCTTTCTTTCTTTCTTTCTTCTTCTTCTTCTTCTTCTTCTTCTTCTTCTTCTTCTTCGTTGAAAATTTGACAGTTTCTACAATGATACATACATTGTAATTAGGAAAAAAATATCCATAATATTTAAAAACCAAAGCATGGAGATATTTGTTCACCTGAGAAGAAATATTTTAATTGTTAATTTTGTATCACTAATAGTTATAATTTTCTTTTTTAAATTTAATTTAATTTTTTCATCTCCATTTATCCCCTTTATGCCCTCTTCCACCTCTACCTCCCTGCAATCACCACACCATTGTCCATGTCCATGAGTTCTCTCTCTTTTTTTCATTTTTGCTCAATCCCTTCTCCCACACCCCTAACACCCAAACCCTCCCACACACACATACACACCAGAGCTGTCTGCCTGTTCTCTGTCTATGAGTCTGTCTCTCTTTTGCTTGGTAGTTCTTGATAGGTAGATGTATCTAGAAAGATTTGAGTTATACTTGCTTAAAAAAAGTTTTATACTGATAGTCTAATAAACTGTTGAGATAGCTTCTCTGATGTATTTTTATAGGAATTTAAATTAAATGAGTCAATATTTTCCCTCTGAAGTTCCCATAAGAATTAAGCAATACTCTTAGTAATTTAAGAATCCACTATCTCAGTATCTTTTGAATTTGAATGGCACTTGAATCAGAGTAACAAAAAATAAAATTAAATTAACCAATATATAACAACTGAATAAAAACCAAGCAGAGGAAGTTATAATTCCCTATGAATTATCAGATATGATAATAAAAGCGGCATGATGATAACTTTTATCAAAACTTACAGTTTAGCCGAAACCGGTTTGGCTCAGTGGATAGAGCGTCGGCCTGCGGACTGAAAGGTCCCAGGTTCGATTCCGGTCAAGGGCATGTACCTTGGTTGCGGGCATATCCCCAGTAGGAGATGTGCAGGAGGCAGCTGATCGGTGTTTCTCTCTCATCGATGTTTCTAACTCTCTATCTCTCTCCCTTCCTCTCTGTAAAAAACCAATAAAATATAAAAAAAAAACTTACAGTTTATAATGCATTTACTAAACTGAAGACATTTGAATGACAAACATTCTAGTCATGTCTGCCTCAACAAGAACTTTGCTCTGTGTAAAATGCTAGCACGCAGTAAAAAATATCTATTGACATTATATTTTCATTATTTAACAATTCAGGCCATCATTTTATTTCATTCTTTCTGTATAAAGTATGGAGGTACTTCATTTTTATCACTTAACCATTTCTTAAAGCTTTATGGTGTCTGAATGTCTGGTTTTAACCTCATTATTGTTTTATCAGATCTTCACCTCAGCAAATTCCTCAGTGAAACCCGACAGCCTAAGTAACATTAGGGAGGAATGAAACTTTGATGCTGGCTAAGTCTTCAGCCTTTGTTCCTTTTGAAATGAAATGCATAAGGAACTCACTTCTTTCTTGTTAGACACATGTGATACTAAAGCTTAGTAATCAAACTGATGAAGAAAGAAATATTAGTCTTAAGAGTTTTTAAAAGTAAAATAGAGACATTGTTCTGCACTTGAAAGTTTACTAAAAATAATTCTTCCACTTGAGGACATGACACTATTCAAACCAAAATCTTACTTAGAAAGGTACTGTGTCACCATAAATTTGAGGTTGCTCTGGTTCATTGATTAACAACAGTATCAATGTCATTGATACCGTCAAGCAGACTGATGGCACCATAATGATATACCTAATGAAATAAAGTATTTTTGTTATATTCTGAAGCAATTTCTTTTCAAATTACATAATCATAGCAATCTATAGTCTAAATCAATAAAATTTAATAAAAGCAAAGTAAACATATTAAGTGGCATGAAAGGATTTTTATCAGTTGAAGTGGATCAGACCTGGGGATATCATCTAACTCATGTGCTTGCACTATTCAGTGTAATTAATAAAAACATGGATTCTTAGAAAAGGATTTTCATCTCTCGTTCCGTTTATCAGACTATAATAGCAGAATTAGGAAAAGAAGTTTGATGCAGGAAGGTCTTGTGTCCCAGTCCTGTGGTGGCACACTGATCTCATATGGTCCATAAATCCTCTTTTTGAAAATGTCTGCCTATTTATAACATTAACATGACCACAATACTGTTTATTAAGAACACAAGTATGCCCATGTGAGATAATAGGAAATATATATGATTTCTAGCACACAGTTTCTGAAAACCTGTAATTTTGTGGGCAACATGAGTGTCTTTTATTCTAATGTGTTGACTCTGAGTAGGCCCATGGCTGGCTCTTGGACAAAGGCTTGTCATCGAATGAACTAAGCCATGATTAGAAGCTTGTAATTTTCAGCTC
>NW_005364031.1:2004634-2082207 GCF_000412655.1 Myotis brandtii
ATCTTGAGACTGGAGGAGGACTGGAAATGAAGTTAATGATGGATCATTCCTAAGTGATAACATCTGCATAAAATATCCCTAAAGTAAGGAGTTTGGAGAGTTTCTAGGTTGGTGAACACATCCACATACCAGGAGGGGACAGAAGCACTTGTGCTTGGGACATTCCCAGACCCAGCTCTATGAAACCCTTCATCTGGCTGTTCATCCGTATCCTTGACCATATCCTTTAATAAGCTGGTAAACAACAGTAAGTGTTTTCTTAAGTTCTGTGAGCTGCTTGAACAAGTCAATCAAACTCAAGGAAGGGGTCATAGAACCTCCAAATTTGTAGCCAAATTGGACTCAATATATTGCATGCAACATGCTGCCTCAGTTCAGCATAACATCCCACACTATAGGGCAATGAATTGTGGCTGCCCAAGGGACCTGCTGCTTGCTGTTGGCATCTGAAATGGGAGGGGAAGGGGAGGCAGTCTCCTGGGACTGAGCCCTTAATCCACAGGATCTCCAGGTAGATAGTGTCAAAATCGAATTAAATTGTAGGACACCCAGATGGTGTCTCAGAAATGTTTGGTGTGTGTGTGGGGGGAAACCCCACACATCTAGTGTCAGAAGTGTTGTGAGTGAGGTAGTGATATGAGAATAAAGGAGACAAAATGCAGGTGGAAAGACAGATGGAAAATTGAGTTTTGCCAAAACAGTCTGGGACTACACTAATCTCTTTTCAAAGAGCATGAAGTCTATGACTGTCCTCACTAGGAGAGGCCAAGCCCTGGCATGGCTAGCAGGTACTACTCCCATGTGTTGAGAAGCAGGTGGGCTGTGGAGAGGTTGGTACTGTTACAGGAGTGATGGAGTTGTTGGTGGTACTTGGAAACAATGGTTGTCTGATGCAAGTAGCAGCTTCCTTACATGGAAGCTGCCATGTACAGAAACAGTTGGAGGTCTGAAGCAAAGGGGTAGGCAAGATCCCTGGTCCGAAGTTATGCAGGGCTTAGAGATGGGCAAATTCGATGAATGAGTGACAGGAGTCAACAGATACAAATAATGTCACCATATATTCACTCATTTCCTATCGGTTATCAAAATAAATTGAGTATATATGACATTGGCCATCTCAGAAAAAATGTACTTGCTCTTAAAAACAATGTTAATGTTGCCCTAGCTGGTTTGGCTCAGTGGATAGAGTGTCAGCCTGTGAACTGAAGGGTTTGATTCTGGCCAAGGGCACATGCCTGGGTTGTGAGCTCGATCCCCAGTAGGGGGTGTGCAGAAGGCAGCCAATCAATGATTCTTTCTCATCAATGATGTTTCTATCTCTCTCTCTCCCTCTCCCTTCTCTCTGAAATCAACCAAAAAATTTATTTAAACACAACAACAACAATAAAAAACAATGTTGATGTTAAAGAAAGCAAGAGATCAACATTGAAGAAATTGAGTTTGTTTTAGTATTCTGGGTCATAAGAACTTGTAATATGAATTAGAGTTATAGTAACCGGGAAGTAAGCAATTAGTCCGAAAGTACATATATAATTTTAAAAAAGAGTTAATTATAATAAACAAGCCAACATAACTCTAAGTGCAACATTAGGTTCATGGATTATAAAGCATTATCTTTTTGTTTATATGAAAAAGAAAAACATAGTAGAGTAGCTGAGCTTGACTTAGCTCCTCCAAAGCTTTTATATCCTGATGTATAAAATCATGATAACATCTATCCTATTTAACTCATAGCTATGAGGTGCAAATGAGAGAATGCCTATGACAACAATGGGAAACTAATAATACCTTTTATGTATGTAAATAGGATGATAATCATTCAGATTACCATAAATTCATTTGCCATAGATGAACTTGGAAATGACATTAAAAAAAACAAAGGTTGCAGAAACATTGTGCATTAATATTTTAATGATGATGATGAAGATAAAGAAGAAAATGTTTTTTTCTTCAGATATTATCACTGATTAAAATAATGTACTTTTTATTTTAATTGTTTTTAAATCTACACTGCTATGTAATGCCTTTTTAAAAACTAATTGTCATTAGTAAATTGATGTATTTTTCCAAGAGTAGTTAGTTAGGTTAAAGGAATTAATACAGAATTGTCCTGATCAGAGGTGTGCTGATGGTGGACACCAGTCTAAGGACTGTGTCTGGGCTCCTGAGAGCGGATGCTGAGATAAGGACTTGAAAGCAGGGAGGTGAATCTAGAAAGCATGAGCTGGAGGTGGGGAGGAGGAGTAATCAGGGCCTAACTACTGTGGGACACGGGGGCTCAGTCCTTCTGGGGACCCTTTGAACAGTCTTTTAGACCTGTTCTCAGAATTGTTTCTCATTGACAATACAGGGTGGGGCAAAAGTAGATTTAAAGTTGTGAGTTCTTGAAACACAGAGTTTATTGTTATATTTTTATTTATCCTTTATTGTATTATCTTCCATGCAAACAACTGTAAACCTACTTTTATCCTCCCCTGATTCTTATGACTCTATATTTGGTGGTGGTGCCTGAATGTATTAATTCCATGGTACATCTAGGCTGTCCTGCCCTTGAATTTGGCAGATTTCCATGGTGCTAGATAAAGCCCCAAAGAAGAAAAGCAGAGAAGTGCAGGAGCTAATGGTGAGAGGCTGTCAGTACGTATGGGAATTGTTCGCTTTGGCCATGGTTGAACTTGAAGGTTAGCTGATTAGGTGTGAAACACATTAATAGAAAAATTTCATGAAATAAAATATCTCAGGTATTAAAAAAGGAGAAAAGTATGTGAAATAAAATAATCATGTACTAGAATATATAACTAATTTACCTATGATTTCCCAAAAAGAAATAAAGTAAGAAATCTAGCTTTTAGGCCAGAAACACCTGGATACAAATCCTCTAACAGTAGCTGTGCAACCCTAATAAACATATTTGATGTCTCCATCATTGTTTCTTAATAGATAAAGTAGGACAACATAAAACTACTCTGCAGTTTCGTTGAGACTGCTAAAAGAATGTGCTCAGTTCAGGTATTGAGCCATGGCAGAGATGTAACATATGCTATCTCTATCTTTATCTCATCCCTGTTATAAACTGAATTGTATCCCTCTAAAATTCATATATTGAAACTATAAACCAAATGTGACTGTATTGGAGATAAGGCCTGTGAAGAGGTGATAAAGGTTGAATGAGGTCATAGGGTAGGGTCCTAACCTTACAGGGCCTTTACCCTTATGACAAGAGGAAGAGCCCTAGCTCATTGGCTCAGTGTATAGTGTCGCCCCGTGGGCTGAAGGGTCACGGGTTTTATTCCAGTCAAGGGCATGTACCTGAGTTGCAAGCTCCATCCCCAATCCCGGTTGGGGCATGTGCAGGAGGCAAGCAATTGATGTGTCTCTCTCACATTGATGTTTCTCTCTCTCTCTCTCTCTCTCTCTCTCTCTCTTTCTCACTCACTTTTGCTCTGCCATATGAGGACACAGCAAGAAGAGAACCATCTGCAAACCACGAAAAGATTTCACACCAGAAACCAAATTGGCTAGTAACTTTATCTAACTTTTTCTTGGACTTCTGGCCTCCAGAACTGTGACAAAATAGATTTCTGTTGTTAAGCCACCTAGTCTATGATATTTTTGCTATAATAATCCAAGCAAACAAAGACATTCCCCTTTTAAATCTATACACATGGTATGTAGAAGATGGCAGTGTCTTAATCTGTCTGGACTGCCGTAACCAAGTAGCATAGACCAGGTACCTTACAAACAACAGAAATGTAGTTCTCGAAGTTCTGAAGGCTGGAAGTCCAGAATGAAGGTATCAGCACAGTTCTGTTCAAGTGAGTGCTCACTCCCTGAATCATAGCTGGCACCTCGTTGCTGTGTCCTCACCTGGTGGAAGAGATTAGAGCTCTCTCTGAAGCCTCTTTCATGAGGGCACTAATTCCATTCATGGGGACTCCACCCTCATGACTTTAATACCTCCCAAAGGCCCCACCTCCTAATACCATCACCTTCAGGTGTTAAGATTTCAACATAAGAATTTGAAGGGGACCCAAGCATTTTTAGACCATAGTCAGTTGACTTTTCATTTGCTTCATTGTTTTCTTGTTTGCTTGCTCTTTTTTTTAAAACCACCTTTTAAATTACCTTTTAAATCCAACTTTATGTTTCAAATGTTTATCCCAGCTCACACATTCTTGGATGGTTCATATTCTTACCCTCTGTGATAAAATATGGTTTTGTGGAATACAAGAAGATAAAAATCATAAGAAATTGTTTTAACTTTGCATTTTATAAATAATATATTATTAATTAAAAATCTACAGAGTCCCTGACTTCCAAATAGGGCACTAGCCTTATTTTCTCATGCTGGGCACCAGAATATTGATATTAAATAGTCAAAGAGAGTCAACCATGATTATAAAGCTTAGAAGGTTTTTGCTTGTTTGTGTGAACATGTAACTTTTTCCTTAGGGTTTTGTAAAGATGACAACATGATTTGCTGACAATGAATGAGCACATACTTTGCAATGACAACTATTTTACAGCCTCCTATATGTATGAAACATAGATCCACAGACAGAAAACTGTAAAGGTATAGAGTAGATGCTGATATCAGTGTCCTCCCAATAGGAACAGATAATAACTCTTAAACAATGTAGCTATAGGGATAACAGATTCCCTTCAGTGCGTCCCACAAGGCTCCCTCCCTTGCCAGCTGCCTTGACATGTGTTCACCAGTGCTGGAAAAGACCTCTAGAGGCCTAAAGCAGAGATAATCTGTTGCTATCTTCCCACTGCCCCTATATGGACACTCTGCAATTCAAATGAAAATGAGTCCCAGTGCTAACAGAAGAGTTAAGAAAAGTTCGACATGACCTTATTTTCCATGATCACTAAGGTGATGCATTTTTGACAGTTTTAGTGGAGTATAATTTACGTATCATAAAAATGCCCATTGAAATGGTATGATTCAATGAGTTTTAGTAAGTTTATGGAGTTGTGTGGCCATCACCTCAATTCAGTTGTACAACATTTTCATTGCCCCCCAAAGTTTCCTCATACCCATGTTCAGTCTGTCTCTTCTACTGTTCTACTTCTGCTAGCCCTGGTGAAGAATCATTCATCTGTTCTCTGTCTTTATAGATTTGCCGTTTGTTGAACTTTATATAGCTGGAGTCATGCAATACGTGAGCATTTGTGTCTGTTAATGCCATTTTTGTCCTTTTGTTTGGAAATAACTATAGATTCACAGGAAGCTGCAAAAATAGTAGAGAGGACCCATTTGCCCTTCAATCTGTGTTCCCTATGGTGCATCTCATGTAACTGAAGTGCAATTTCAAAATCAGAAATTTACATTGGCACAATATGTGTGTGTAATTCTAAGCCATTTCATCACATGTGACAGATGACAAGTGTGGGTGTGTATTTTATGTGTGCATTTTGTCATTGTGAGATTGTTATATACATGAAATCATGCAATACATGATTTCATATCAATTATACCTCACAAAAATGTTAAAATGGGGGTGAGCAAAGCACTTACTCAAATCAGAAGGCCCTTGCTTTACACTTTTGAGGCATAATGACCATCTGGACATAAAAATCCCTTTTGTTTCAGCTCCTCTTAGAGCTAGGTTGACACAGATTCCGTTTATGTCAATACAATACATAAGTAGTTCAAGTAACAATAATAGTAACTATTTGTAAAAATTAGAACAATGCTCCTGCAAGCCAGCTCTCCTGTTTCCTGTAACATTTCAGCAACATTGCAACTTCTCATGGGAAGTGCCCAGTTCACGGGGAAAAGTGTCAGGTGAAGGAAGGCGATGTAACACAGGATTCCTCTCTGGAATGAGGATGGGGCAGTTATGGTAAAGATATAACAGCAGAGCACACCATTACATTTCCCTATGGAATTAGCTGCAATTTATAGTTTTATCTTAGTTTATTTCTTTGTGGAGCTATTTAATATTTGTTCTAGGCATTCCATTATATATGCATAACTTACCACCATTTAGTTGTGCCATCATTTACTAGTTTGAGTGATGACTAGAAAACTTACCTTCCTTTGTTCCTTTTTTTTTTACTTCCCCCCTTTTTATATAATAAAGAGATAATATGCAAATTGACCATCACTCCAACATACAAGATGGCCGCCCCCATGTGGACACAAGATGGCCGGCAGGGGAGGGCAGTTGGGGGTGACCAAGCCTGTAGGAGAGGGCAGTTGGGGACAATCGGGCCAGCAGGAGAGCAGTCAGGCATTGATCAGGCTGGCAGGTGAGTGTTTGGGAGCCAGCAGTCCTGGATTGTGAGAGGGATGTCCAACTGCCCGTTTAGGCCTGATTCCGGTGGAATTGTGCCTAAATGGGCAGTCGGACATCCCTCGAGGGGTCCCAGATTGGAGAGGGTTCAGGCTGGGCTGAGGAACACACACACCCCATGCACAAATTTCATGCACCAGGCCTCTAGTTATAATATAATTGTCTTAAACATTAGCTCTAAATACATTGAGAACCACATCAAACAATGTTATAATTTTCTGTGTTGTTGGCTTCTCCAGTGTGTTTCCTTGGGTCCTAAAATTGAAATCTCAACAGCTTTTAGAGTAAAAACATACACACACACACACACACACACACACACTTTCCTATGGTCTTTGTTCTAAGTATGAGGCCTATGAGATAGTATTGCCCAGACAGTGTGTCTTAATGGTTGAGCATTGACCTATGAACCAGGAGGAGGTCACCATTCGATTCCTGGTCAGGGAGCATGCCTGGGTTTTGGGCTTGGTCCCAGTGAGGGGTGTGCAGGAGGAAGCTAATGCCCTCTCCTTTTCTCTCTGAAATCAATAAAAATATTTAAAAAATAGTAAGTATTACTTTTTAATTGTTTTATGTGCCTTTATTTTATCTTTATATACTAGATTAATTTTCTCAAACTATAGCACCATATAGTTTACAGACAAGAACAAAAGTTTATAAATCCATTCTTAAAAGACCATAAAGTTTTAGAAAATATGTGTCAGTGCTCTCTGGTCAGCGGTGCCCAGGCAGATGCCCAGGTATTGTTTAATTTCACCTTAGGACTACCCTTTCTCTGACTCTCCCTTATCACTGGGGCTTAGTCCTTGTTCACGCCTGTGCTTAGCAAACAGCCTTCAGATACTGAGGCCCTGATGTGTCATTACTACAGAAATCTATGTTCTCCTTGATAGACTCCTCAAGATGTTGTGTGTGTTTGTGTGAGGCCACACCTCTATGACTTTCTCATCTTTTTTCCTCTCTTTGTGATCACAGTTCAAGAAAACGCTTACTGTATCTGCATAAATATACTTTATTGTTTTCCCTCTCAGCTGGTGCCCTTGGAGTTCATCATCCCAGAACCAGTTCCCTCAGACGTCCCTTCTCTTTCTTCTAGAATCAACTTCTTTCCACATCTGTCCTAGGCCAGGGACACCACTAGACCAGTTACAATTTAAAATTCATTCACTCCACATTCTCTTGCCTCCCACCCTAACCACCTTTCTTCTGAAATCTACCCCCATCCTCTCTTCAGCTTTTCCCACCTCATATTCTTCTTCACTCATGCTAGTAGAGGAAAACTGCTTGGAAGTTTTTTTTTCATTTTGAAGAGTTTACATTTTCCCAATGCTGGATTCTGTATCCACCTGCTCCCGGTGAAGAACTCAGCAGGAGAAACAACGCATTGGTATTCCAACTCAAATCCCTAAATGAGTTGTGCATAGGGGCACAGATAAATGTAGAGGTTATGGTATATGATACTCTTTGGATATCTAGAAGGTGTTTCTTTATGTAGCAATTTATTTCCTTAATTAGACTTATGTGAGCTAGCTTCCAAGTTGAACGACTATTGATGTTAATTACATTAAAAATCTACTCTGACATTTGAAAAGCTGAATTTAAAAACAAACCTAGATTCTAATTAATTTGTACATTTTAGACAATATAATTACTAATGTGGTTGATTATTAGGCTACTAAATTGAAGTTTTGAGGTTTACAAAGGAAAGCTTTCCTCAAAAATAATAGCATACAAGTCAGATGTGAGCAAATGCAGTCACACATTCTACAAAAGGAATTCCCAGCACAAACTAGTCCAGTGGCATACTCTAACATTTGACTATATGACATGTGGGCTAGTGCTCAGTTTATTGGAAATTCAAGTTAATCTTAAGTTCTCATTCCTTTATTCACACAATCAGAATAAATATATGAACTCTAACTGCATTTATTATTATAGAATATGCAAAAACATTGAAAAGTTTATATCTGGAATCCCATAAAACATATTGCTTTTTTTATTACATGTGATCAATTTTATTGAAGTTGTTGTCCTTACCAACAACTATTTGAACAAAACCTGCTATGACTAGATTGGCCAATGAGATGGTTATTCATCCTGTCATGCAACATTAATATTACAAAAAGTGTCCACTGTGTGTTCTAAAAGATAATGTTTTAAAAGCCTGTCACAAAATAGCACCATTTTAGATAACTTTGGCTTCAGCTCTCTGGTTTATATTTATTTTATTGTAGATGATGCCCCTGTTCTTCAGTGATGGAATTGTAATTCTCTTATTTGACTTGCACCATCTCACCTGTGGCTAGATAATTACATAGTAGATCTCCTCAAGTCCCTTGACCCCTTATTAGAATGTACATTTTCTTCCGCCCACCAGCCACCAAGTGTTCACTACCTGTGGAGTCTTGATCATATAGCTCAGTTCTGCATGTCAAATAGTCACTTTAGTCCAATTAAATTCTCATTGCCTGACATTTTGGACTGCTGATGAAAGCTGAAAGAAGTGGCACTTCCATTACGGTGTTTAATAGTATGGCTTTTTGACACAAAGTAAAGATAAGTATTCCTAAGTTGTATTGCATGGCTATTTTCTCTCTTTAAAAAAATAAGCATCTGACAGTGCAATATTTTCCTGTCTAAGCACCATAATAAATAGGAATTTGACCACAGTGGTTAATATAGTAGCTCCATGGCCTGAGATACTGGAGGCTTTATTATTGACTTCTCACCAGGAATTAGATCTGCCAGGCTATTTCACTGATTAAAACTTGATTAATCACCTGTTAACTTGTCGGATTTTACTCACAATGGCAAGAGATATTACCTATGAATAACAGGTGAAATAAATACTAAAGAAAATGCCATTTATAGCCATCAGATCCTAATCCAACTCCCATCCCACTGATTAAACTAGTTAGCAGATGTCTCATCAAATGTTTCTTTGAGTGAATAATGCCACAGATACAATCACAGGGGAAAATAACCTTTTATATTTATACTAGAGGCCTGGTGCACAAAGTTTGTGCAAGGGGGGGGGATCCCTCAGCCTGGATTGCAAGAGGGTGCAGGCCAGGCCGAGGGACCCCACCAGTGCATGATCAGGGCTGGGGGGGAGGGCACCCAGGAGGTTGACCAGCTGGGGCGGGACCGCAGGAGGGCTCCAGGGCATGTCCAACCCATCACCCTCAGTCCCAATCAGCTGGAACCCAGCAACAAGCTAACCTACCAGTGGGAGCGTCTGCCCCCTGATGGTCAGTGCACATCACAGTGAGCAGTTGAGCGGCCTTAGCATATCATTAGAATATTACGCTTTGATTGGTTGAATGGATGACCAAATGACCGGACACTTAGCATATTAGGCTTTTATTATATAGGATTCAATGGAATCACCCATTTTTATTTGTGTGTGTGTGTGTGTGTGTGTATGTGTGTTGTAATATTAAGTAATAAAATGGCATATATTATGAGTGAGGGAAATGTCTCAATAGAAAATAGACATCCAATAAGTTATTTCAAGTAAAAATAGTATTCAAGATGCATTTAATGGTTAAAAAGCAGCTACAAGTGGTGAGAAAGCAGCTGCTCACTGTTGGTTCTCACTACTAGAGTGGCAATCGATGATCCAATTTTTCTGTGACTGAGTAACTGATGGTACCCCTTGGGATTAACACTGCACTGTCAGGCTCACAGTGGTCCAGAGCAGGAGAAGGCATTAAAGGCTAAAATTCATACCTAATTCATCACACCATGTCTCAGCCTGTTTTGTTTTTTTCAATGCTGTCTGTCCCTCCTACCCTCACATTGCTTTTACAAGACATGTACACAACATATGAAGAGCTATGACTTTGTGTGAGGTCTTCAATAATTTTCTCTTTTTCTTCATAAAGTGTCTTATTTTGAACTACTCTTCCTTTCTCCACAATATCTGCATTTTTTATCTCATCCCCATCATTAGGAATAGTGACCTTTTCTAAGGCTGAAGTGCTTATCCTTCCAACAGTCCCTGCCTGAGTTCTAGCACTTTAGGCACCACATGAATCTATACAAATCAATCATAATATTCATGCTTATGATTAAGTTATGTTACTAAATATGTATAGTTAATTTCAAAAATATATACTGTTTTGATATTGGTGTCCACATGCTCTATTGGTAGTGATGGCCAAGGGTAGTTACAGAGTTTTCATTTTCAGATGTTTGTGGATTTTTTTCTGGATTATTTTTTTAAATTTTTAAAAATTTATTTTTAAATTATAGCCCCACACAATATTATATTTGCTTCAGGTGTACAACATAGTTTGTATACCTTACAAGGTGATCACTATGTGCAGATTTTTAACTTTTGGTTGTGCTAAAAATATACACGTAAACTAATTTTATGTTGTCTTTTACAACCTCTTGTTCCCAAAAAGTATAAGAGATGGAATGGCATGGAGATTCCCCAACTGAAAGTGTGCACATCACATGGTCAACCAGAAAGTAATCAGTGCAAAGTGATAAAGGGGCGAGAATACACACTCAGCTCCATATGAACTAAGAGAGTAAGGGGAGGGCAGCTCTTTCCTTAGCTGACCCCAACAGATGATGTAAGCCAGCGGTTCTCAACCTGTGGGTGGCGACCCCTTTGGGGGTCGAACGACCCTTTCACAGGGGTGGCCTAAGACCATCGAAAAGCACATATTGAGTATATAATTACATATTGTTTTTGTGATTAATCACTATGCTTTAATTATGTTCAATTTGTAACAATGAAAATACATCCTGCATATCAGATATTTACATTACGATTCATAACAGTAGCAAAATTACAGTTATGAAGTAGCAATGAAAATAATTTTATGGTTGGGGGTCACCACAACATGAGGAACTGTATTAAAGGGTCGCGGCATTAGGAAGGTTGAAAACCACTGATGTAAGCGGAGTGCTCTCTGCCTCAGAGAAAGGAGTCACCACTTCCTCTTATGAGACAGGTTATTTGTCATCAGGTTTACACGGTTGATTTACTCTTTGACTGTGGACTCCTTAGGCCAGTGGTTCTCAACCTTCTGGCCCTTTAAAACAGTTCCTCATGTTGTGACCCAACCATAAAATTATTTTCGTTGCTACTTCATAACTGTAATTTTGCTACTGTTATAAATCGTAATGTAAATATCTGATATGCAGGATGGTCTTAGGCGACCCCTGTGAAAGGGTCGTTTGACCTCCAAAGGGGTCGTGACCCACAGGTTGAGAACCGCTGCCTTAGGCCCTCAGCCTTTGCTCACTTTTTCAGCAGCCTAAGGGTCTTGTAATAGGAGTATAATTACATAGTTCAAAAGTTAAACACCAACCAAGGATTTTCTTAAAATTTCACAGATATTGTTTCAGGCCATCGAAAACCATTACAATATAAAGAAAATTGTCAAAACACTCCATGTTCTTGTTACTTCTTATATGGTAAAGAATTTAATATTGTAATGGTTTTACTAAAAACAGTAAGTCTTCAAGTATTTCATGGCTTTAAAGCAGTGGAAGTTCTTTTCCTGTAGTAACAAGAAAATTATACCTCAGCTAGGTGATTTTAGCCTTCTTCAACTAATATCCAAAATATGATTCAGAGATTGCTTAAATGTGGGAGGAAAGAAAGGACAGAATTATGTATGCAGAGAAAAATGTGAAAAGATGAGAACAAAGGAAACTTCTGCTGGATATATATTTTGTGATCATTGTATGCTTGTATTTGTTTTCTCTTCCCACTGATAAGCCAGCCCAGAAAGGTACTTAAGAAAAATAAGTGTCCTTCCACTTAGGGAGAGGGACATTTGGACTCCATGACAGGAGTTATTATGTACCCTAATAGGAATGATGTTGAAGAAGAATCCTGATTTAGATGCATTAGTTGTGTTGTACTAGATCAGAAAATGTGCTTCATTGTGTTGTCATAACCAATAGTATATCATTAAAATTGACTAGGAACAACAACAAAAAGCCAAAAATCAATGAGTTGCAACACTGTGTTCAATCAACAGTTTGTATAGGAGAAAAAAAGCACCTTAATTTTTAAAGATATAATATTGGTAGATTCAGAGCACAACAGAAAGTAGAGAGCATGCATTTGGCAGAGTGAGAGACTTCAAGGACATTGTTCTCAACACAGGGTCCTGGTGCTATGGGTTAGAAATGTGAACTCTGGTTTGCAAGGGTGGGTTGAGGGCAGATGCCTGGTCCACTTATATATACAATAACTAATTCTCTTTTCTGAATTCAACTATGCTTTTATCCCTTTAAAAATATTAATGTGATCTGTATTTCAGCTTACAACACACACAAAACTTGCCCTACATGTTAAATAACATACGGGGATAAAAAGAGATTAGAGGCAGATCATGCACTAGAAAGGTGTGGGGCACAGTCTAACTGCTTTTCCAGTAATTGAAAACTGCAACAATAGGGAATTTTTGTGCCTTTAACCTCATTAAAAATGTCACAATAAGTCCTCATGATGCAACTAAAATTAGAAGTTCATGCGCATTTTTAGTCTCCATCTGATAGAATCAAACTGTTCTAAAATACAAGACAACCCACTGGGGAAAGCCATTTGGTGCCTTCCACACAATATTCAAAAATGCAGGTCCCAAAATACCTTTCATTAAATATTTCCTGTTGCCAACACAAAGCTTTCTAGTATAGAGACAAGGAAGGTGATTATAGACTATGGCATACAATCGAAATAAAATGACTTATAAATTATGACTAGTCAGCACCGCAGACTAAATGGGCCTCACAATTTCAGCTGGAAAACCAGGCACTCTCTATATACTGTAAACGTACAGGAAGGATTTAATCACTGCTGTTTTCACAGAGCTCATATTTTAATCAGTTGAGCGGACTTGGCACATTAGTGAGTGAGGAGTCTGAAATGAAAAGCATTGTCAAATTGATTATCCTTTGCATGTGATATCTGAATGGCTCTGGGTCTGAAACAAATGCCCGTTCACTGAAAATTACTTCAAAACATGTATATTAATACATGTTTTAGTTATTTAAAAGATAGGTAGAAAAGGGAAATTCTAGTTCTATTCTGATCCCAAGTAAAAATTTTATTGCAAAGAAACAAACTTATAAAGTGTAAGTTCTGGGCTCAACTAAAAATGTAACTTCCTCACCAGTCAAATTATTAACAATAGCAATATGAAAATAAAATTAATATTTGTATTTTATATTATCAAGAAATGTGTTGTAGGGAAAATACTGCAGTCTTAGAAGTCAGAGAGCCCTGTGTCCTAACTCTGCCTCTATACCTGAACTTTTGATGTTAAAATAGGGACAATGATGATGTCTACCTCCCAGAATTTTGATCTATTGATAAAGCATTTAATACTATGCCCACATTTTGGCAAGAAAATGCCTGCTGCTTCCATATAACCATAACATTTACAGCATATTTCTATTACCTATTATGTTGACTTGAATTATATTACCATGTGCTGGGAGACACAGATGACATTAATAACATCAAAGATTTTGTTCAAATAAAAAGGTGATTAGGACTGGCAATAAAAATAGAGGGGCACCATTAAAACATTCCCAATTGACATCTGTTAAGGCAGGTAGGATTCCAATGTGGCACAGTGTGAAATTCCCTAAACAATAGCTACCCAGGTGAAGAGAGGGATCAACATAACTCTGTGCTTTCTTATATGAATGGAGCTGAACACTGGTATTATTTTTCTTTATCTTTGAATTAAAATTCAAGAAAGCAATGAAATTGAAACGTTGTGACCTCAGTCTGTGTGGACAACTGACTCCCTTGGAAACTTGAATTGGGAAATGTTGCCAACCATATCATTGTTATAGTATTCATGGTCTCGTGTTCAGGACAAGGGAAATCATTTAACCCATGCACCTTATTTTACAGATGAGAAAACTGAGGTCCTTAGAAGGGATGTAACTTGCTGAAGGTCATACCATTGGCTGGTGGCAGACTTCATACCAGCATTTTGTCCTACAACCTGAAGATCCAGGTATTACCCCGAAGATGCTATTTAATGACTTCTCATTAGTTGTGCAGTCTTTCTTTTGGGAAAGCCTCCTTGTTTTATGTTTATGTCTGCATCACAAAATACATTTTTCCATAAAATGTAAGTAAATATTCATTTGCCAAACATATTACCTCTTTCCTGAAACTTGAAAATTATTTTCTATTACTCCCCTATTAGAACTCATCTAACAAATTCAATGTCTGAGGAGAATAATGAGAACAAATCTTTCCAAAGAGAACAACATTCTCTCCTCCATAGAGCTGATTTTACTAAAAAATAGTATATCTTTCTTTTTGTTATTTCAGGATTAAATTAAGGCAGAAAATATTATTGCACATAATCTGGTGGTTTTGATATGACACTTCTGTGGGATTATTTTAAAGATAATCTTGGGGATTTCAGCCATGGCAGGAAAAAAAAGAAATTAATGAAGCAAAAAAAGTAGTCAATGATACTTTTATATTTTAGAACTAGAGACAGGGCTGGGCAATATTTTATGAGGCTTGCCATCAGGCCTAAGATAAAGGCAAAGGGAAGAGAAAGAGAGAGTGGAATAAAAGGAAACAACGAGATGTGGAATATAATAGAGTGGGAGGGAGAGAGAAAGTGGGACAGAGAGAAAAGGTTGCATATGGAGGGGAGGGTAGACAGCCATCGAAAATGACTTCAGCTGTCACTCAGGGTTACCACTGCCACAGCTTGCCTAGATTGATCTAGCTTAATCCTCTACAGTACCACTCCCTTTAATATTTGCAGTCAGAGGCAAAAAATAAAAGTTAAAACAGAATGGGGGATGGATTGAAATATAGAGAGAATTCGAATGTTTCAGATACCAGTTTAAATTTTATAGTGCAGAATTTACAGTTAAAATACTTGATTGATCAAAATCCCTTCTAACTTATTTCCTTTCTATTGATTTTAAAACTTCATCTAAAGAAAAGATTTAAAGATGGCATCTTAAATATGCTTAAAATATTTCTAGCAACAAAAGCCATTGAATCTTTTAATTTCCTAATTCCACAACTTAATTTCATAGAATTAACTTCTTCATTATAACAGTCTTTGTGTATGATTACATGCACAATTCATTTATTTAACTCCAAGTTTTTTTGTTTTGTTTTTTTATTGACAAGACCATTAACATAGTTCTACTGGTAAAACATAGAAGCAGCCTTCCTGGTATCACCAAAGTTTATAATAAAGGTGGATCCAGATTTCTAAAATGCAGCTCTCAATCTTCAGTCCTTATTATAATGTAGCCTTTTTTGGGGGGGAGGGGGAGCAAGAAAGTCCTTGGGAGTTTGGAGTTCCATCGCTCACTATGACGTGTGCTGACCACCAAGGGGCGGTGTGGAACATAGCGAGCAATCAGTGGCAGGGGCGGGGGCGCTGAGGGAGCAAGAGAAGGAGGAGGCGGGAAGGTGGGGAGGCGGAGAATCTGATCAGCCCTGATTACTGGCCAGGCCTAGGGACCCTACCCTGGCAGGAATTTTGTGCACTGGGCCTCTAGTAAATAAATAGGAGGTAGGAAAACATCAGTATATTACATACATATTCCTGAAAACAAATAACATTTTGTCAGGAAGACCTTGAAATCAAAATCAAAATTTGTGGACTCTTTTTTGCTAAGAAAATTTTTTAAAATTGATACCCCTATCCCTCTTGCTAAAGTTACATCTAAATGTTCTCCTAGAATCTCCATAAAGTTAAGACTGTCCCTTTTGGAAACTAATAGTATTTATTTCATTAAATTTTCTATCCAGGTATTAAGAAAAAAGGAAATCAAATAGTTTCTAGTGTAGATGTAAGCTGAGGCCAACATTTCTTATTCAGCTCAATTAAAGAAGAAAAGGTCTTTTCCTCTGTCATCATAGGGACCACAATATTATTATTTCTTGCATTCTTTTTAATGTTAGGTGAGAAATTGGAGTTTCATGGCACCCTTCTGCTTCCCTTGGATATATAACCAGGTTGCAAAGTTCACTAAGCAATTTGGTATGATTTGGAATCTTTCTTCAATTAAGCCAAGACCTGAGTCACAGGGAGGATCATTGCAGGTCAAGATGAAGGAGGGTTTGAAGTGCTATGCTCAGACACCTGCTCATCTGCCTGCATTATATCTGGCCTTAGTGGAGAGTGTTATTAATCCTCCATTTTAATGAGCACCGAGCTTTCACACACGATTTAAATAAATCTCATACCAGTGTTTCCCCACAGTGTTACTGCAATTGCATATGCTTCCATTAGCTCTTGCAACTGGTAAAGAAAATAAGACATTTCAAAGCTATCGAACACAGTGAAGCAGGGCAAGTTAGTTCATATGGATTTTTCAATAATTTTGACAGGAAAGGAAATCATTTGCGTATGCTTCAATTTCTACCTAGTTTCATGGATTTGCCTAAAGAGAATATTGTCTAGTTGCTTATTTTGTGGATGAGAATATTATAATCAACTTTTGTCTCCCATGTCACATGATCTAAATTAGATTTTCTAATTATTCCTCTCAACACCTTCCTCTGATCCTTTATAGAACTTAATAAATATTTGATGCAGAAACTGACACATTTCTAGGTCTTTATTCCAAAGTTTAAAAAGGGAAAAAATGAAAGACTCTTCTAAGGCAAGTTTTTAAAATTGTTTGCTGTAATTTCAAATTAAAAGTGATTGTGAGTTTAATGAAAATTGGAAAAATATCCCTTTATAACATTTTGGCAAAATCAAGATGTATAACTAAATAAAATGGTTAAATTGCAAATGGACTTCAATTTTTTATGTGAAATCAATATTGGCAACTGACAGAAAAGTCAATGCCTTCCCTCAACAATTTGACTTGATTTTAAATATCACATGTTAGAAGCCTGAAGACACTGACGGGCAGCAGCTCACTGAAGCCTGGGGTAGATACTGAGTTCTTTTAGGAAATATGGATTATGAAACCTACATATGGACTCCTTAACAAGCAAATAGCCTTCCTTGCAAAAGCTGAAAACAAAATTTAGAGCAGTGAATTAAGCAATGGAAACAGCTAGAAGAAATACTTATCCTATATTCTGAATTCTGCAAAGTAAGACTAGATGTTTTGGTGACTAATCTTGGTTATGCTAGATTTTCATATGTTCATTTATTTTTTGTTCACTCCACTGACTTTCTGCTCTTCCCTGAAGGTCTGGTGGAGAAAATAGAGACTAGAACTCTTTTCCAAGGGAGTTTACTCTTAAATAAGAGGAGAAACATTCTCTGAACTGTTTGGCCCATGGAACTGGCTGTATACCTGAAAGGAATACAGTCAATGTCCATGCAATTGCAATTAATTCATTCAAAAAGTGAAAATAAAAAGAATTAATTGCAGAGATAACTAAAACAACAACAACAAAGAAAGCCCTTGTGGCCTAGGGCCACAAAATACCGACTTCTGCGCATGGGCCACGAAGTTTCAATCGCACTGTACGTGTGCGCCCGCACGTTGTATTTTGTGGTATTTTGTGGAAGAGCCACACTCAAGGGGCCAAAGAGCCGCATGTGGCTCGCAAGCTGCAGTTTGCCGACCACGGGCCTAGGTAGTCCCACAAGAAGGTACATTCAAGTCTGCAAAAAAGAAAAAAAAAAGTGAAAAATGTTGTCCATAGTTAAAGAAAAAAAAAAATACAACTGTTGTCAAATATCTGTTTTATTTTGGTTTTCATGGAATTACCTTGGTTTTCATGGAATTACCTTAATTTGATATCACATGGGAGAAAATTCAAGGTTAAAAAATAAAGATGAGAAGAAGACTGAGAAAATTTAGCTACTATATAGGACTTGCTTACAGAGTGAGGTGTTAAGTGCTTAGACTCCTTCAACTAATGGATCAAGTTAAGAGTCTATAGAAAAATGAAACAGAGAATGAAAGGGCACAGTTAATTTCTCAGTTTATTAAGAAAAGAAATATTTTAGTGATTAAAATTGCAAAATAAAATTATGTTTGATAATGACTCATCTTGTTTGGAAGCTAGATATCTATACCGTCATCTGGGCAAAACCCAACAACCCTGCCTGTCATGTTTTTCAATAATGACTCACCAAGTAGTCCTGTGTAGTCTGGTCTTTTGCAATGGCCACCACAGCTGTATAAAGTGTCCTCTGTAACTACATGACCACACGAATTTTTCACATCAATATCACCTTAAGTTAAAAATAAAATAATAAATGCATGTAAAAGTTAAAAGAGAAAGTTCTCTCTTTCCATCATACTTATTAAATATTTAATTCAATATTCTACGCTAATTAAAAACACCATTAAGAATCTGGTGAATATTGTTTTAGATTTTTTTCTTTGCTTCAACATACCTACACACACACACACACACACACACACACACACACACACATTTACAGAAAAACTGTAAAAATAATATACATACAAACATCTTAGAAATTCAAATATGCCATGAACATCTCTCTATGTCAGCAATTTTCAATCAGTGTGCCTTGGCACACTGGTGTGCTCAAAGAATTTTTAAAACATGCAATACCTGACTCTTTAGTCAGGGTTACTGTCCCCTTTTCCCTTAGATTGTCAAATAAAAAAAAAAATAACAACAGCCAACCACAACAGTAGCTGTCCAATGTGAATGAATCAAAATTATACCTATTTTTGTCAGATCTGAAAAAAATATATTTTTTTGTTGGGCCACAGAATTGAGGTAATTAGTTTATGTGTGCCATGAGATGAGAAAGATTGAGAATTGCTGCTGTATGTCCTATGTATCTAACTGAGAGTATTCTATTGTCTGAGCATTGTCGAACTGCTGCTGATCTAACAGTAGACAGCTGGTGTCTACATTTTTGCCACTCGAAGCTATGAGTAGCAGTCGTCAAGGAGTAGCATTTTTATGTAAAGAGGCCTATTTTTCAGTTTTTGACACACATTATTAAATTAGTCACCAGAAAATTAGCAAAATTACACTTTTGCAATACATTTATATGAATACCCTTTTCTTTACTTTCTCCCAACCTCATCACAGTTTGATAAGGTCAAAATTATCCTTGCTTTTATTTAATTTTTTGCCAAAATGAAAATGGCTGATTTTTATTTAGATATTAATACAAAGATTAAATAATACATATAAGTGAGGATAAATGCACAATAATTTTTTTCAAAAAGTATAAAATTCATTTTAATTGACATCCAGGGTGACCTGTGTTAAGATTTTGGTAACTATCTTTCTAGATATTCTCTCTCTCTCTCTCTCTCTTTCTTCACTTTCCTCCCCAATTGAATGAAATAAAAACATTAAATTTGCTATATTGTAAGCTTTTTTGTTCAAACAATTTCTACCTACTGCCAGTTTGTAGAATTGATTTAAGACTAGGGAAGAATTTCTCAATAATCAATATGATTTTGATTATTTTAATTAAACTTATCATTCTTATAACAATTGTATATGGTTATGAAAGTTATTATCAGCATAACTACTCCTTAAGTATTCTTACACTGATTGCAACTATCAGAATACCTAACAAACGAAATTTAAACAATGTGGATTCATTATCTCATATAAACATTCTGAAGGTAAATATATTCAAGGTTGGTTAGTTCTGAAGCTTTCGGTTTGGCTACCTTGAGAAGTCCCTTAGATTGACCCTATGATCCTAAGATATCTGCTCTGTCTTCAATTTACTCTTCTGGAGGGAATAGTATCTGAAGGCAAGATGGAAGGTGCATTTTCTCCTAAACATTTGCTCAAGATCAGGGAAAAAGTTCTTTCCCTTAAACCAGAGGGCGAGTTCTCCTGAGATCATATCCCTGTGCCCTAGCTGCAAGAGGCTGCTGAAATGAATGCCTAGCCTTTTCAGTGTGCAGAAAGAAAGTGTACTTGCAGCAAGAGAGAAGGGGGGAGAGTGGGTGAGGGTGATCAACAGTGTCTGCCACAACTCTGAAGCCTTCCATAAATATAAAGGCTTTGCAGTTAGAATCATGATATAGCTACGTTTCTCTTTACTGCACACCGTTTTACTAATTGGAATTTTTATCTTGATTTTGAATGCCTTGACACAACCTGCATGAGCATAAGCATGTCCTAAATTCATTTAAGCAACTCAAGGTGATTCTCAACATAGATATGGTTGTAATTACTGTTCGATGCTAGTTTGTTTCAGTGATTTTGAACAAAAAAGATGAAGCATAATATATGATAATAAATTTAAATTTATTACTAAGGTAGCAAGTGCAATATTTTTCTAAAATCAACTGGTGATTTATTACTTTAATATGAAAGTGAATGTCAATTCGGGAACTTGCACTTATATAGACATGATCTAAAAAGCCTGTGGTTTCAAGAATCCCTGTTTCTATTTGCTGATATTGTTTCCATATACAGCTTTCATCATGCAATTACACCTATACATGATATTGGACCTTATTATTATATGTTTACTTGTTAGTCATTTCTTGAATACATATCCAGCTTTCTCAAGTGAAACACAGTAACAACTCGTTACACAACAAAACAATGATAGCTAATACTTATTGCATCCTTATTTGGCACCAGACACTCTGCTAAGAGCTTTGTGTGTACCCATTTATTGGAGTCTCACAACAGCAACCTTAGGCCGTAGGAGGTATTACTATCTCCATTTTACTGATCAGGAAACTGAGTCTAAGGGACTGAGTCATCTGATTAAGCTCACATGGCTACAAGTCATCAAGCCAGCCTGTCCTATATTAGTGATCTGATATTGAACCCAAATTGGGACTCCATGGTCCTAGCCACTGCCTTGTGACCCACAGGGTTTCCGTGCAAGGCTGACTAGGCACAACTCAGACACAAATCTGTGAATTAGCACATTAAATCACAGCTGTGGACAATGTTATATATTTCTAAAATTTTCCATTGGATGTATTTCAAGGGCAATTTACATAATATGGGTCATGGTTAATGAGTAAGTGATAATAATGGTTTGAAATTGGAAATGTAATTACTCATTAGCCAACCTTGGTTGCCAGAATTAAGAGAGTTTCCAGAGAGATAGCTTAATATAAAAAGGTTTTGTGATTTTTGCCTGAACTTTAGGAGTAGTTATCTTTTCTGTCTCCTCTTGTATTCCCAACAACGCTTTGCTGGCTAGGACCCACATCCTGATCAGAAAGATGAGTTCCTTGGCCATTGTATATATGTGGACACCATGATACTATGCTATTCTTTAAAAACCAAAGAACTGTACTTTTATCACAATATCACTGTAGACCAACCAGAAACATAACTGTGTCCAGCAGACAATAAAATGTCCCTGTATCCCCAAGCAGGTCTCTCAGAAGTGTGTGTAAACTGGTTTTTTCCCTTAAGCGGCTTGAGAGCACTGCTGAGGCTTTTCTTTTAAGCCTCTTTGAACTAAAAGAGAGTTTACAACTGTGTGTGACTCATTGCTGTGAAGCGCAGGAAGTCACCCCACGCCCACTCATGACCTGAAGCCAGTGGGACAGTGGAAAGTGCTCTAGCTGATGCGTGCGTAGTCAACAACGACTGCCTCTCACAAAGCATTCAAGCTCAGGGGAACCCAAATTCAGAGATGATGGTGAAAGCAGAACAGAGAAACCCTGCCCAGATCTTCCAGGGAGAAACAAGTACAGAAGTGCCCCATGCACACAGCACTGCTACAGAGTGAAAGGTTGACCCCTAGAACGTTGTCATTCAGTACCATAATCTGGTATGCAAATAAAAGGCTAATCTTTGAATGATCCATTATGGATTTTTTGTTTGTTTGTTTGTTTTTTTAATATTTTTATTGATTTCAGAGAGGAAGGGAGAGGGAGAGAGAGATAGAAACATCAATGATGAGGGAAAATCACTGATTGGCTGCCTCCTGCATGCCCCCTACTGGGGATGGAACCCGCAACCCAGGCATATGCCCTTGACCTGAATCAAACCCGCGACCTTTCAGTCCGCAAGCCTATGCTCTATCCACTGAGCCAAGCCGGCTAAGGCTGTTTTATTTTTTTATATTTTAAAATCTCAACTTATAAAATTAATGACCATATACTGAGTCCTTTAAGAAAACAATACTTACGAATCTTAGAGTTAACAATTAGTAAGGTAAATTTTAATTTGGTCCCAATAATAAATAAAAATATATACATACATATATGTGCATATAGAAATAAATTTGAAAGTATAAAACTGTTTTTGGTTTTGCAGATTCATTTTAAACAACCTTAAAATTATTTTCACTTAGTACTTATATTTTTTACTATTAAAATATTTCTATAAATTTTTAAAATTGCATCCCCCCCCCCCAATTTATATATTGAAGCCCTAACCACTATATTTGCATATAGGGCCTTTACAGAGCTAATTAAAGTAAATGAGGTCATGAAGGTGGAGCTGGAATCCAATATGACTGGTGTTTTCATAAGAAGAAGAGAGAGGAGGAATTTATGCACACAGGCTGTGTGAGAGGCATATGAAGTGGTCATTGGCAAACCCAAGGGAGAGGTCTCAGGAGAAACCAACTCTGCTGTCAACTAGATGTTAGATTTCCAGCTTCCAGAACCGTGAGACATAAATGTCTATTTTTAAGCCACCCAATCCATGATATTTTGCTATGGCTGTCCTTACTTCTCAGCACAATAGGTTTTTACTTTAAGCTAACAGCTATACTCTTCAGACTACATATGAGTTCTTAAGGAGAAAATAGCAGTATCGTGCTACAACATAAAATAAAAGCGCTCTTGAATGCCATCTGCTCCAACAATCTTGTTTTACACATGAGTTAACTATGGGTCAGAGAGATGAAACAATGTACCCAACATCATACAATTAACTGGTGGCAGAACTGGGATGAGACCACAAGTGTCCAGATTCCATTAAGCCAAGAATAAACAAGTTATTTGGAGTCTTTCACATAATCTTCAGTGACGAGGAAAGAGAGACTAAAAGTGATCACTTAGGCAACTTTATGGTCATTCCTAATCATGGGCTTTCTAGGCCCATAGAACCGCTAATGGTTCTTGAAATACACATAATATTTTAAAAAACTCATGTGGTTTGTTTCATACCTTCATATAAAGTATGATCGCTTTTACAAAAACCCTAGTACTACTCCTTTTTAATCTTGAAAAAAAGAATAATCTTATAGTAGTGATTTGATCTAATTTTAAACTGGCACTTACAAGTGGAAATATTTTACAACAAACTGCTTGTCATTAAAAACAGACTGTTGATACTATGTCATCAAGTGATGATGTAGGATATAATTAGTCCTTTAAACATTTTTCTGTCTTTAAATAAAAAATTACCCATGTTAGATATGCCTATCAAAAAGATGATGTATCAATGCATGAAAATCTCTGTATCTTTATAAATATTTTCTTAGCAAGCAGGACAGTCCATTAATCCAGAACCAATTGCAAAGAAACTGTTCGTGCCCCTGGGACCACTGGAGTAGCATCATAAATGTATTTCAAGACTTATGAAAATGAAAAATGATCAGTCTTCTTCCTATTAGCTTGCCTTATTTTCCTGAGCTACTCATATCCTTTATTATAGCCATTGATCAAGTCTTGCCTACAGTAACAAAGTGGAAATAAAAGAGTATTAAGGCAAAATGGTGAAAAAATGATAAGCTGTACCACCCCCCTATCATTTTATCTGAAGCTGTAAGTGTGAAGGAGTTACGCATCTCTTCAAATCACCCTGCTTGAATTCAAATGTAGCTCCTGGGGAAAATCTGTAAAGGAGTAGCCATATTCATAACCCTGAATAAAAAGGCAAATCTTTATGAAATAGTTAATTGATCCATTTCACATATTTGCACATGGCAGTTGAGCACATTGCTGGAAATAAGTCCACTCCTGACGCTGTAACACCCATAAGTCAGTCTGGCTCACTTTATTGCATGTAACCCATTTGGTGCCCTTGCAAAATCTGTCATCTGTCATATTTTTATCCAAACCATTAACCACACTGGTAGATAACAATTACATCCCATATAACAACTTGTGCAACCAAGATGAAGTACTAAACTCTGTCCCACCTTCATACTGCAGACATAAGTACATACTATACAACTCTTTTCCCGCACTGCCACCTCTGTGGATCACTGGGGTATGAATCGGTTCTCTTCCTCCTGAAGAAGATCATGTATAAAAGATGTTCTTTTTTTCTTTTTTTAATCTTATTGAATTTATTGGGGTGACATTGGTTCATAAAATTGTATAGATTTCAGGCATACAACACATCATCTGTATATTGTATTGTGTGTTCACCACCCCAAGTCAAGTGTCTTTCCATCACCATGGTGGTACCTCTAGCTTCTATATTACTTTGGCAATTATCCTTTGTCAAATCTTTGATGTATTGCTAGAGACTTGAGAGTTCTACATTCTATACTGAGGACTCCTAAGTTATATATGTGTTAGTCTGAGACTCCATCTCATCTGAGTTTCCCATTCTTTTGGTCTTTTTGGTCCCTGGGAAAAAGACACATTTATTTTCCTTTAGGAACTTGGAATTTATGGTTCCTTCTAGTAGAAATACCCTTCTTGTCAATCAGAGCTCAGCCATATTGGACTTCCATAAGAAGAATTTACTGACCATAAAATTGATAGCAGCTTCTTCTCACATTCTTTTATGTTTTAATATTTTGCCTTAACAGTACATACCACTAAATGAACTTATCTTAGACATTTTCCTCATTACTTGTTTATCCCTCCCCCATTATATACATTTTAAGAGAGCAGAAATCTTGACTTACCTATTTATTTCTGTGACATTGCTGCACCACCAACAATATTTAGTACATCATATGGACATTCAGTAACTACTTGCATAATATAATGTATTAGTCAATGACAAATACTTTGGGATCTCTCTTGACCCCCATGACCCTGATTATACTTTAACAAGTTTCTATGTTTTTCTTAACTGTATGATCTTGAAATGGTTATTGTAGGCACATGACCTTACTAGAGTTGCTAAAAACTCTAATAACATTTTCCCATTTTCCACTGTCAGAATAACAGGAGCAAGTTGTCTCTTTTGGAGGATGTTCTGGTTTTTTGGTCTGTCTGTTCTTAGGGTTAATTACCTCTATATCTATTTCTAGGACACTCACTAAAGAGTTGCAAAATCATTTGTATTTTTAAAAATACTGCATTATAAATAAAATAACTTTTAAATAAGGAAAATGTTTTTAAAAAGTATACAACAAAAAATAAGAGTAATATATATTAGAGCTACCCAAGAACCATTCTTATGCATTTTTGTCATATATTCTGAACATTTATTTCTGTGTGTATACACAGAAATTTTAGTAAAATCAAAACAAATTTAAAAAAAAAAACAAGCCCTGGTGTTTTCTCCTGACTTCCCAAGTCCTAGTTTGGAGGAAAGTGGACTTCCTTTTCCCAGTCATCAAGGGTACAGAATTTTCTCTGAAGGCAGGAGGTTATGTGCAAGGAGCTGAGAGAAGGCAGGGAAACACTGTTATAGTAGCCTGGGGGGTTACCAGCAGCTCTGCCTCATCCCTTCAGGCCAGAAACAGCAAATCCTACAATCAATTCCATAAAATAAAAGAGCAAAAAGAGCATGGCCTGGATGTGTGCTTAGAGAGAAAACTCAGGCCTCTTTCTTTCATCAGGCTAAATAGTGCAACCTTAGCTAAAGAGAGCCAGGTGTTCTAGAACTGGGTTCTTCTGCTCAAACAACTAGTTAGTACATTGTATATAACACATTGATATTTCAGACAGAGTTTACGCCTAAATTCAAATTTCTGCTCTATCATCATGTTGCATGATTGTGTGCTTTTAACTTTTGGCCTCTATACTTTGTACCTGGCAGCCTCCTGGAAGGAAACAGTTACTACACTGACCATGCTATGCTGGTTAATTGAGAAGCATTTAATACAAGGGTTACTTACAAAGGTATGGGTGGGGTTCAGGAAGACCAATAAGGGATAGGATGGTAAGAGTTGAGTGTCAGTGCATGAAGAAGGCCTCCTCACAAAAATATGTATACACTACAGCAGGGGGAGGAATAACTGCCACCCCTAGCCCACAGTCACCCCCTCTCTTCACACTCCTGGCTTTTTTCACATTGAAAGATAATTTATATGCACATATATGGTCACTCCAGTTGTATTGACAAGTTCTGTTTCTACCCTGATGCTCATCCCCCGAAGAGCTGTGCCCACCGATGCAGGTCCTACAAGTGGACTCAGAACTGTTTTACCAGAGAATGATGGGGATCTGTGTACCAAGAATATGGTCTGGGTGGGCATGTCCCGTTGGCTCTGGATGGGCATGTCCCGTTGGCCTGCAGATGCTTTGCTCTTTCGGGAGCAGCAAGTATAGACAACAGGCGAAACGGGGCCCTTTAGAGTGCTTGGCCCAGGGATGGGATCTCTTCTCTCTACGTCACTGTGATGTTACTCTGGTCTTCAATAAAGAGCCACCTTAGGCAGATATCAAGACAGAATCTGGAGAATAAAATGCCTATCTCACTTTCTTCCCCACCACTTCTTCTCCCAGATACCGCCTCCTCGTTGGCCCAATCACTGGAAAGTCAAGGGCAGAGGTGCCCTCTGAGGTGATACAGATCTGCTGGATCACATCTCTGCACAGCAGGGAGAGAAGAGGGAGCTGAATCTACAGGAACAAACTGAAGATTTCCAGCCCAGGTAATAGGTAATTTGGGGGAAAGTCTGATGATTTAAGGAAGAAATCGTTTTAACAAATGGACCTTTGCTTTGGAGGCCCTGCCAATACCTACTATATACACTCTTAAGAAGAGCATCCTTGTAAATGAAATGTTCTGCTCATGACTAGTTTTTAGGGATATGCTCCTAAAAGACTGTCTTCTCTGGTGTCTCACCTCCTGTCAGGTCTCCCAGGCTCCCTCTCCTCTTGGTCCTTTCAAATCCCCTTTGCACTCCACATAGCAGCCATCGTGATTTTAAAACTTAGATTATATCACTCCTTCTCTCAAAATGTGTCAATAACTTCCATTAGCACCTAGGATAAAATGTAAAATCCTCCTTGTTGCCAACAAAGTATTGTGTAATCTGGCTTCCTCCCACCTTCCTCTCAGGCTCCAAATTTGCCTTGGTGCCCTCTCCTGAATTACTGCTTTCTGGCCATACAAAATGTTGTTTTTTTCTGATTTCTGAAAGTTATCAGCTTTTTCTTGCAAGCCAAGAAATGAAAGAGGAGCAGGATTAAACCAAAAGACAGGAGGAAGGCAACCTGTGGGGTGAACACATCTGATGGCAGTCTTGTGATCAGAATGCAACTTTCTATTTTTTTCTTCTCTTCTTTTCAATTTTATTCAGAAGGAATAACTCCCCACCCCGCAAGATGAGCATTTGGGCAGGCATTGAAATTTCCTGGTTACTCTCAGATATTAAATATTCTTCTAATTATTTTTAGTAATGGAAATAATATTATTGTTGTAGTTAAAATGTCCTGTTCTATTAGACAAGGTTCCACCAGAAAAATAGAATCTGTGACTGTATACAATAAGAGATTTATTGTCCAAAATTTGACATGACTTCAGGAAGGAAGTTCTCAGACAGGAGAGGGGCTGCCCAACACAAGGGGATTTTCTTTTTCTTCAGGAAGCTTCAGCTCTGCTCTTAACATCTTTCAACTCTGATTAAATCAGGTCCACCCAGATTACCCAGGACAATCTCTTTCACTAAAAGTCAATAGATTGTACATGTTAATTACATCTACAAAATATTTTTTCACAAAACACCTAGATTAGAATTCAATTAAATAAGTGAAAACTATAGCCTAGCCAAATTGATACATAAAACTGACCATCACACCATGTAAGAGTCAACACTCCAAACTTGGCTTAGTAATGGATCTTCTCCCCTCTCCCAGTTTGGTCTCACTTGGGGAGGAGTTTCCTCATTTTTATACAACTTGTCTGATTCTCTCTCATCTCACCTTTTCCCACACTCACATCCTCTGGCTGTTTTATCTCATGAGTCAAAATGCTTCTTTTATATAATGAATATTTTGTAAAGCTTCTTTAGCTTTTTTGAAATTAAATTCATAGATAATCTAATCTACCTCACACATAATTAAAATAAAAACAATAAAATA
The DNA here is from genome assembly GCF_000412655.1 of Myotis brandtii. NCBI lineage: Eukaryota > Metazoa > Chordata > Mammalia > Chiroptera > Vespertilionidae > Myotis > Myotis brandtii. The sequence goes on from NW_005364031.1 coordinate 2,033,047, forward strand.
TTTTAACTGTAATATAAAGTAGAACAATAGAAAAGTGATTTATATTAAATACAGTATCATAAAAGAAGTAAATGCTTGAGCTTAGCTTCACCAGAATCTATAATGAAGAAATCATGGGGGCTGGAGATTTGTGAGGAATCATGGCGAATGTGACCATTCCAAATACAGAATGATGCAGGAGTATTATATAGGTGAGTGGCACTGAGGTGGTAGTGTTGAATCTGTTTTATACTCACTAGAGTATCTTAATCGTTATCATGTTAATGCCTCCATGGGAACTGACATAGTCATTCTTGTTTATGCCTATTGTCCTTGTGTAATTTTCAATAGAGGATCATTTCACTCTCAAAAGATCACCCAAATTATAGTGTGACAGAAAAGCACATTCAGAGCAGCTCATGGCCAGATAAAAATATCTCATACCTGGAACTAAAACAACGCCAGGTGGCTAGAACATAGAGAGGAGCATGGGAGCGTGATGCAAGATGGAGCCAGGCAGGTAGTTAGAGGTCACTCACTCATGTAGAACTATTCAGGTTATAACAAGACATTTTGTTCATGTGAAAAAGCTCAGAGAATGCTTTGAAGGATTTTTAATAAGGACATTACATTTCAGAAATACAACACTGCTTGAATATGGATAACTGATTGTGAGGAGTTGAAGCTTGAAAAGCTGGCCATTTACTGAGGTAGTTGAAATGGAAATGATGCTTTAGACTAGGTTGGTAGTGACAGGGATAGAGAAAAGTAGACAGATATAAATGATAATTTAAAGGTTAAACAGACAAGGCTTGGTGATGGATTGGATTTAGGGAGCAAAAGGGGGAGTCAAAATGAGTCCTAGGTTTTATATTTGGGCAAGTCAATGGGCAGGAGTGACATTCAGTGCAAAAGGAATCATTAAGGTGCCCCAAGACATTTTGAAGTAGGACGAGAAGATCATGAGTTAAGTTTCACATTTTTATGTATGAATATGAAGTGCCTTTTATATAAAAAGCAAGGAGAAGTCAGAGGAGTGATATAAATCTAAGAATATATGTATAGGAGACAATAAGTTGGGTTGTTTGTGACAAAGTATAGAGAAAGAAGAGGAGAGGAGAGGAGAGGAGAGGAGGGGAGGGGAGGGGAAGGGAGAGGGACTGGGAAGGAGCCTGAGGAACTGCCTGCGTTCGAGGAGGAGGAGGAGGAGGGAGGAGAGGAGAGGAGAGGAGAGGAGAGGAGAGGAGAGAACCCTATTGGGTATTATGAAACCCCAATGTTAAATGGCTAGGCAGAAAAAATTTTCCACAGGAGACAGAAAATTCACAACCAGAGAGTTGAGTGAAAAATAAAATATGTACAGTGCCATGGAAGCCAAGAGAGAAGACTATTATCCAAAACATAAGAAGCATGGAATTGGAGAGCATAAATTCTAAACAATGCTTCAAAAGATTACCTCTTTACCTCTGAGTGGATGAGAGAGATATAACGAAAGGAAATGTGTAGTCAAGTTGGAATTTGTTTTTTAATGGGGGTGGGGGAAATGATTTTGAGAGAAAGAAGTGAAATATCCAGAGGGAAAAAGTTCACTGCTTCACTCCTGAGAAAATGGCAGGAGAATTAGCCTTAATTAGGAAGAAGAAACTCTTTTATAACAACAGGTAGTGAGAAATACAACATAGCCTCCATTGTGCAGGTTTGGAAAGAAAAAGGTTGAATATAATGGTTTCATTTCTTTTTCTTTTGAAGGAGCAGATGAATTTAATGTGTAATGGTAGAAAAGTAGAGGAGGATTTGAAATGAGAGGGAAGGTTTAAAATGAAACAGGACAAGCAGATACTTTTAACGGTCGGTTAGAGTTTTGTGATCACATGCACAGGGTTCCAATCTACATGGGTCTTCCTCCAGCTTCATTCAGAGCTGAGCAGCAGGCAAGGAGTTCTGTGTGGAGTTTGTCAGAGGAGAGCAACCAAAAGACAGAGGGACAGGAAATTAGGGTATTGGTCCAAGACATATTGAAGCAACACATCATGAAGCATAAGTGAGACAATTAGGAAAGATAATAAAAAGGGCTGGTGTATTTGGAAGAAAGGAGACTATACAATCAACTTGATCTTTTTATTTTTATGTTTTTACATTAAAATTTTTTTTCAATTACAGCTTATATTCAATATTATTTTGTATTTTTTTCAGGTGTAAGCATAGTGGTTAGACAATCATATACTTTACAAAGTGATCCCCCTGCTATTTCCAGTACCTACCTGGCACAGTGCACATTTATTATAATATTATTGGCTATATTCCCTATGCTGTACTTTACATTCCCATCACTATTTTATAACTACCACTCTGTGCTTCTCAATCCCTTCACCTTCTTCACTCAGTCCTCCAGCCCCCCTCCCCTGATCTTAATGAGGTTCAAGAAGAGTTGTAGTGAAAGGAGTTAGACACATTAATTGGAAGAAGTTGTAGATGGAGCCTGGGAAGACCCTGCCTTGGGGGGGGGTCCCTTAAATTAGCTTGACTTCCTAGTCATAATGTTATGCTTTTATAATATCTTATCTGTTTCCTCCATTGTTCTATCAGTGCTTGCAATTCTGTGTGTCTGTATTTTTCATTTAAGTTCTGCCTTTCTTACTAGACTATAAGGCCTGTGAAAGTAGAAACAATATATTTTCACATTATTATGTTTATCTTTACCCACTGAATATCTAGCAGTTAGCTCAGTGCCAAACATAGTGTTTAGAAAAATTGTTGAGATAACTGAATATAGTCTATACTGAATAAATGAAGTTGGGTCTCTGGGTTAAATAATATGAATATTTCTGAGTCATTTAAAATATTTTAAAAATTCCAGACTGAAAATCTTGGTCAAGTTTAGCTTCCCACCACTAGTATAAGTTGTCTAAGGCCAGTTTCCACAATACACACTGCCTAGGCACACACAAGACACTGTGTCTTAAATTTTCAAACGTGAGAATAAGTAACTTCTACAGTCTAAGAATGTACCTGAAAGTCAAGTGTTGCTGATTTCACTAATGTTGGCTGAGATGATAGTTATCTGAGTGCTCCAGTTTCTGATAAATAGCCTTACTTACAGTCCCTGCATATAAGGAGAAGTCCTTGAATTTGTAGTTCCTAGGTTGTTCCCAAGGCCTGCTGTCAACTCAGATGTACAATGTGCCTTTGTTGCTTATATGGCACATGGTTCTCTGAGAACATTCAGAGCAATATTTGCCCTTTGCTGTGATTTTATATATACCTTTAAAATATGCTACCCTGGGAAGAAAAACATTTTCTTAAAAATCATAACATCTGGATTTTAACTACATGACATTCTTATTTCTGTCTGCAATCAGACAGAAATGACTGAGCATTCTGCCAAGTTTTATTTTCATGCTTTTTAACTACCTAAAGAATGGATTTTATTTGGTCCATTTTCTGAATGGAGACATTGCAATTTAATGGAGTCATTAAAAATTGATCTAATTTTGTCAAATAGGTAACCATGCAGGACTAAAACAAATAAAGCATTTCTTAGGTAATGACCTATTTAATGTGAGTAAAGGGAGTTTTGTTATTTTTAAAAAAATCAAATCTCTGTATGGCATTGTGGCTGTCTTTTTGCATTATGCAGCTGTGCAATGCACTCCTGTGGGTGCTCAGTACATACTAAGTGAGCATAATAATAATATCATTCCAATCAAAGAGTCAAAAGAAAAACATCGTGGCAAATAGAGAGCGCTTGATGCTATGGCTTACACCGAAGTCTGCGCTGTGCAGAAATGGAAACATCTGCTGGGATCTGCTTCACAATCCAAGAGACAACAAAGATAATAGAGCCATTGTTTTTGTGTGAGATTAATCTGTTATTTGGCTTCCTTTTACCTGGTAAGGGGATTACGGTGCAAATATTAGCTGACCATTGGAATATTCAATAAGTGGAATAGCATTTTTGTTTTCAATCCATAAGAGCAACATGGTTTATTTATAATGCTGAAGGACGGCAACAGCTTAGTGGATATTTATGTGGATGCATTCTTCTGAGTCTGTAGTATTTTTATTTTGGTTTTTGAATTTTGTAATTTGCTGCATTCTTCTTTCCTGCTGTATGATGGCGAGAGATTTTAACTATTCAGTAACATTTCTCCAAAATATTGGAGGCAAAGAAAGTGAAAGGAAATGTCTAAACAAATCTGAACACTGGGTTAAAGTGGAGAGTGAGGATTATCATTACTAGACAGATTTTCATTTTGATTTTAATTGCTGATGTGTTACTGTATTCACACTTCAGTTTGAAGTATAGTATTTTGCACCACTCTGATCTCAGTTTCTGTGAAAACAACAGTGCAATCAAGAGGGGGGAAAGGTAGATAGCACCCACTGTAATAATTCCTTTTTTGGTCTACATTTTCTCTCCAAAGTTCAAAGACCCTTATGTCTTTGATGATATTGTAAGAAAAGCAGGCGGAGACCTTCTCTGCTTGTATTTGTTACCATGCCTTCTAGCCATTCAGTGTTTTGATCTGTGTTGCCATCTGGGTTTCTTAACGTAGAGACTCTGGCATCTAATTTATCCAGTTTATTATCTACTGAAAAACCTACTGCCTGGAGTGAATTTATTTTGGCAGCAATGGCTTTAGATAGAGATGTATTTGGTTGCTTTTGTGAAAGACAGGTGAGTCTAAAGATTCCAAACTCACTCCCTGATGACAATTCTTTGGTCTTTTCTCATGGCTAACTTTGGGAAAATGGAAACACACACACACACACACACACACACACACACACACACACACACACACACACCTCTGTGAACACATGTGTTTTATTTGTCATTATAAACTTATTTTGTTCAAAAGCCAGAACTCCCAGAGCCTGAAGATAAAGAACAGTAAATGCATAACAAAATTGGGTTATTAGAACACAATACTAGTAGAAGGGGAGTCTCAGAGCTCCCTAAGGTTACATCTTTCCTCTTTCTTTCGAAGTCTCAGTACTGAGTTCTTTTTAACCTTTAGAATTCAATTTGAGAAAGATGATGGCTAGATCAAGCTTTGCAGAAACTGTACTTCTGGAGTGTTTGCATATTTTGTGGTTTGATGGTTTACGTTCTGTTACATCCCCCTAAAGCTAAAATAGAGGAAAGCATGAAGAATGAAATTGTGTAAAAGGAACATCCGAAAGGTCAAAACAGCAAAATTTATTTAGATCTTTTATATAGTTGCACCTTAAAACTTTCATTTTGCCTTGTTGAATTATACTGGAAAATGAAATTGCAGTATTTTTTAAACTCAATCTTGTTTTGCACACAATCTGAGAACAGATTTTTTTAATGAATGATTCCACTTAGCTGCTCACTGCTTAATGTTTGTTTGGTTGTTTCTGTCATCTTGTTTTACTTCGCTCTTTCTGAGCACCTCCCAGATTTGATGGTGCTGTGACTGGGCATCGCTTTGGCATGACATTTGGTCAGAAAGGGCATGCTCTGCACATGCTGTGACATTTTGGTACAAAACATGCAATGCCTTTTGGAAGTAGGATGAACATTCTCTCCTCAATATGAAGGAATTTTGGCAAGCCTTAAGAAACACTAAAGCTCCTGACCACCAAGGGAAAAAAAGAAACCATAGTACTACAACCTATGAAAAGATATTTGATGTTACATTTGGGAGAAAGCAGTGATTTGCATTTATGAATCATCCCTTGCCCAATGGATAGTGCACATCAGGGGAAGTGCTTGATGATTTCTTCTTTCCTTCATGAGTTTTAACCCATGAATGAGGATAAAAGTTATTTTGTGTGGTTAAGGTTATTTGTATGTCATAATGAAGGCTGGGAAATCTACTAATGGCACATAAATTGCATATGTGGAAAGGAAGTTTATCACTTTGAAAGTAGCAAAGGTTGCTCTTCAATAACAATACATACATAGCTTGATTCACAGTGAAGAGTTTGCTAGTCAGCAATTTGCACTAAATCTTCATTCAATGTCGATAAAAACTGGACATTATATGCATTATCAAGATACATATGATTGCCCTAATAGTTGGGCAATAAGCACAAGACTGTTATTTTTCTTATTGAATTACACTAGCTATTGACGGAAAGTTCCTCACAAGAAGGTTGATAATATTTGAAACTGCTTTCTTTAAAAAAATGATAAGTGACTTGCCAAAGTTGCATGTCTCAGTGATACATAATCTGAAGCTTGACTATACAATCATTTGGTTGTATAGAATACATTAAAAAGACACATCTAAATGTTGTAAAAATAAGAAAGACATACTTTACAGAGTTGAATTCAACCAACTAGTGGTTTGGAGATTCTTTCACTACTATCATTCAATAATGTCCAGGTTCTTTTAAATGTAATATATTTTTAAAATAGCATCTGACAAAATTCTGTAAGTAGTTTGAATGAGAAATTGTTCTATGATTCTTAGTCAATGTTAGACCTGAATAATCAGCATTCCTTGAAGAAGACATTGACTTATTTCTAATATTTCTATTGAACTGTAATGTAATTTAGAATTTTCTATTTTGGTGAAATATAAAGTAAAGGAAAAAATCAGTAGTGTGTCTATTTATGTGTACATGTGTATATATGTACAGTATATACATACATACACATGTATACAAATATATACACAAATATATATGTACACATATACATATATACATGATATATATTAGAGGCCCAATGCAAGAAGATTCTTGCAAGAATAGGCCTTCCTTCCCCTGGCTGCTGGCCTTTACTCTGGCCACCGCCTTCTGCCTTCTGCATTCGCTCCGGCCCTGCCACCCTCCTGCAGCTCCTTCCACCCCCCGCCCCCCTCATAGCAGGTGTCCTGCCCCACCCTAACTGCTCCACAACTGTGCACATGCACTGCCCAGAGGCCCAGAGCTGCTGGGGAGAGGCAAAATGCCTGCGTCGTCGCCATGGCGATGACACAAGCATCCTTGCCGGGCCACCGCCATCTTTGTCGCATCAATTTGCATATTCAGTCTTTATTAGATAGGAGATATATGTCACAAACCATGTGAAGTCTAACTTACAGCCTAAGTTATGGCTTTTTAATGCATTACTTAAAATCTGCATTAGGATTGTCTCTCTTACTGGTTTAAAGCAACTATCATTTTTAATTTTAAATAATATATTTTGTTTTATTATTTAAAATTCCAATGAATAATACCTCAATTTACTTAAAAATGAGGGCCAGGATGTGCATCTCAAGAGAAACAGTATTTCTTGGGAAACATTTACCTAATTGATTTAAGATGAGAAAAATAAATGTTTGCAAATATACATGCTGTACAAAATGGCCAGGCCCTAGTCAAGGGAGGTGGTGTGTCCAGTGCTATTTAATATGTGATAATCAGTTGTGTGTTTTAGCCAGCCTGTAATTTACATGATACATAAGATTTTTTGTTTTCTAGCATATAATTTGTGTGAATACCATCTGTTGTAAGCGTCTTCTATTTCTTTTGGGAAACCAACTTAGAGACCAAAACAAACTGTTTTTTTATCATGGAGATTCTTTCTTGTTTTTTTTTTTTATCTATTTCTTGCCAAATGGTATTGCTTTTAGAGATTTCTGGGCATGTCACAATTCCAAATGATTGGTAAGTCATCAAAATAGAGACCAGAAAAAATCTCTAACCTGTGTAGAAATGCCGCAGTTGTAGAGAAGGCTAAATAGCACAGCTCAAACAGTGCCTTAGTTCTGGGCAGTGTTCTCCTCCCAGGTGAGGCAAAAGGAACAAACAGGCTTTCTAGAAAGAACAAGTGTTGTTCCCATTGATGTTCATAATAAATCATCATTCAGGAGATTCTGTCAATAACACACTGCCCCCAATCGCCTCATGCCTGCAGCATTACGCTCTTGCTATTGCAACTGGATGAGCTATCAAAGCCTCATGCAGTCAAAGAGAGTGGTTTAAAGAGGTATAATAACAAGCAATTTGCAAACAGTCCAAACCCTTAGCTTTTTCCCCTTTTCCAAAAGTGTGCAGTGAATTTACATTAACACCTGCTATCAAGATAAAAGAATGGATTTGCACTGCAAGAATGCCAAATTCTCCTATGAGTGACTCATTTCCCTATATTGCAGGAAGCTATGCTGAACTGGAGGTAGCATGTTGCCTTCAGTACATTGAGGCAAATTTGGATTTGCAGAAATAAAAACGGTAGTGCAATATTTAACACACACACTCATAAGTCCTATCTCTCTGAATATTTGCTATATAATCACTAGGTTAATTCCACTCTGTAAATAGGTGACTTTATTGTCTAAGGATAATTTATATCAGTAGACTTTTTACTTCATACTCACTAAGATTCCTATGACATCTAAGATTTTTCATGCTGTTAAATTCAATTTGTTGTGGAACATAAGGGCAATTAAGGGATAGGGAATGACATTATATTACATCAAGGTAAACTATAGGAAAAGGAAGTGTGTACTACTAGTAATTTGTTGTAAACTTAATTTTGAGTATTTTCCCCATGGTGAAATGATAGCCACCATTGCTGAGAACATGTTATGTACCAGGCACTTTATTCAGATTTTACTTACTAGCTAAGAACTAGTCATTGATTTAGTACTGAAATGAATATGAAATAATAATCAGTAGAAACTTAAAAAGTTTAAAGGATACCACAAATATTTCAAAATTCATTTAAAAAGTTAATTATATACAGTTCCAAAATATGTATCTACCTGATATAACTTATACACATTTCCCCTATATTTTTGGGCTATTTTATAAGTTTTCTATTTCTGGGTAACAAATTACCAGAAATGTAATGGCTTAGAATAAGATACATTTATTATTTCTAATTTTCTGTGGATTGGAAACCTGGGCATAGATGCAATTGAGGTGTCAGCCTGGGCTGGATCTCATCTGAAGGTTTGCTGGGGAAGGATCCACTGCCAAGCTCATATGATGGTTGGCAGAATTCCAGTCCCTTCAGTGCTGTTGGATTGAGAGCCTAAATTCTTTTTTTGTTTTGTTCTTTGTTAATCCTCACTGCAATATATTTTTTCTATTGATTTTTAGGGAGAGTAGAAGGGAGAGAGAGAGAGAGAGAGAGAGGAAGAGAAAATGAGAGAGACATCCATGTCTAAGACACATTGATTGGTTGCACCTCTAGCACGTGCCCCAACTGGGGGTGGGGGGATTGAACCTTCAACCCAGGCATGTACCTTTGACTGGAAATTGAACCCTGAGACCCTTTCTTGGGTAGACCAGCAATCTAACCACTGAGCAACACAGGCAAGGGCAATAGCTTGAATTCTTAGTTGTTGGTGGGAGATCACCTTATTTCCTTACCACATGGATCTTTTCAATAAGACAACTCTATCGGGACCTGTAAGAGAGAAAGTCTGCTAGCAAGATGAATATCTAACCTAATTACAGAAGTCATATCCAGCACTGTTGCTTTATTCCATAGCTAGAAGCAAGTCACAGGTCCTGTTCACAGGGACAATGACATAAAGTCATAAATATTAGGAGCTAGAGATTATCTTTAGGGAATATTTTAGAGTCAGCTTGCCACAGCAGCCTCGCTTCTTGATACAACACTGTGATTCATCCACTCTTCTCCTGTGAATGTGGTGTCCTTGAATGTAGTTTGCTTCTCAACAATACCCTCACTGCTCACTGTTCAGATTTACCCAGGGTCAAGAGCCAAAGGTCATATTCTTTAGTGTTGCTTTGGGCTCTCCCCATTGTCTAGGCCAACAGATCTTTAAAGCTATGTGGCACTCTTCCTTTCCTATCCTCTTTCTTTTTTACAAGTCAGATGACATAGTGTGCAACTCCTTCTGCCAATGCCTACTACTTCCCTCCCTGTATCCTTCCTAGACACTTTCCCCACCCCTAAGTATCTTAACATGCCTTGGCATCTGTTTCTAGGAATAAATGAACTAACACATATGAATATATAATAAAAAAACAATAACTAATACTATGCTAATTGTTAGTCATAACAATAACTAATCAAAAGTATAGGTGAACCAATGATAAATAAGATAAGTAACACAACCACGGGAAAACTTTCTGCAACTGACTAGCCTTTCTTACCTTTTTAAAATTTTTTTTAAAAATATGTATCCATTTGTTTTGGGGGGGAAATATATTTCAATGTTCTCTTAATTGTCATTATTCATTTAAAGAGTTCCCTGGGGATGAGAGAGAGAGAGAGAAACAGCATAAAGCAGTCTTCCCTTTTTCTCTTTTTAGAGATATGTGCATGCATCTAAAAAAATTTTTGCCATACAGTATAGTGTTTTCTTATCTCTGTACACAAAATTTTAATTTCATAATTATTATAAATACATTTTATGCCATTATCATTAATCCCCAGTTATACATAAGGGATATAATAATAAATGTATGCTGCCTTCTTCTGTTAAAGCACCTGCAGAATTTCAAGTATAGTTTTGTCCTTCTTGTGAACAGGTATCATGTCATTATACCCATCTTACTGCAAAACAAAATGGACAAACCTAATTGTTAAACAAAGTAATAGTCAAATAACATCAGGAATTAAGTAACTCAGAGTCCCTTGCAAATTTCAAGAGATCCCAGACTGGTATATTCTAGAAGATCCTTACAGAGTAATTGCCTTTAAATTTGAAATCTTTAAAGTTTTGTTGATCAGAATTGAGTTTTTTCTTCCTCACAGCAGGAATGATAATGCAGGGTGATGGCATGAATGGTGAAGTGCCAGCACTGACACTTGTGCATCTCCATTTGTAGAGGTTTCAAACAGCCCCCTCCCACAATCGGGTCAATAAGGCCCCACAGCCTGTGCTGGGAGCACTGAGAACTTCCAACGCCTGCCATCGTCTACGAGCTCTCTTGTTCTAAGGTTGCGTAATTCTTTTTTTATTATTTGAGAGATTTTGTTGTTGTTGTTTAATTACATTGCAAATATCTTCTCCCAATTAGTTGTGTTGTAACTTTTCTCACAATGCCTGGTCATAAAGAAGATTTTAAAAATGTAATCTATCTATTGGCTATATATTGATATGGGCACATGCAGTGGAAAGTATATAGAGGAATTTCAGGTGATCTGTTATTTGGAGGTGAGGCAAGAAAAGGAAACTTGGGAGCTTTCTCTGTGTCTATAACGATTTATTTCATTAGATAAAAAATAAGCAAACATACAAAATTAGGTATTTTTAAAACCCAAATTTTAGGAATACAGTGTTTATATATTATTTTTATATAAATTTTAGAATTTATGTCTTGTCTATGGATAATACATATATGTACACACACACATGTGAATGGTTTATAGTGCTGAATGGCGGTCCATCTTTCTGTGCCAATTTAGGGCTATTTCCGTCAGGTAAGAGTCATGTGAAGAGTGAAGCAGGGGGTGGGAGGCTGTGGGAATCACCTGGTTCTGTGCCTCAGCGCTGCCCCACTGTAATCAATTCAGGGATCTAAATCCAAGCTTCTTTAATTTGTCCTGTCAAATGTAGTGTTTTTTTCTCTAATTAAGAATATATCCTGGAAATAAAGGGGTGATAAAAGAGAAAGGAGGCAAGGACTTTCAAAGAGACACCTTAAAGAGGACATTTGAGAGTGCGTAAAGCACATAATAAATTTCAGAAATTGTGATGATACAGATTTAACAGCCACAGCTACGAGGCAAAGTAAAATCTGGAGGGGATACAGGTAGGAATTTGACTGGAGATGTTTGTAATTTTTTGAGGAGATTTGATTGATATGTCTGAAGAGCGGTATCACAGACCTGCAGTTATTCATGAAGGGCAAGGAAATGGAAGAAAAGTTTGATTGAAGAGCAAGAAAACAGAAATTGTACTGGTGGCTTCACATACCAAGGTGGATCATCAAGATTTGATGCAAAGGGGCAGGAAATAACTAAAGACAAATAAACACTGTTCCTTTTAGAATGAACCTAACTGGGGGAGGAGCTAAAATTCAACTTTGGGGGAATGTGGTCACATATTATAAAACAAACTAGGGGCCCAGTGCACGAATTCGTGCACCTTGAAAGGAACTGTGGGCCACCATGGGCACAAGGGTGGGTCTTGGCCCATCCTCTGTGCCCCTGCCCAGCCCTGCCTGCCACGGCCCCCAGTCCTGTCTGCCCGAAGCCCAGCTCCTGCCACCACTGCTCCTATGAGCTGACTGCACCAGTCCCACTCGCACCAGTGGAGCGATTGGGCCGGCGCTGTCAGCGGGTGTGAACAGCGGCTCTGGTGCCAGCTGCAGGTGTGAGCAGGACAGCAGGACCACGATGCGTAGAAGCAAAGAATTTTCAGTAACCACCAGAGGCTCGCCCCGATGACAGCGACTGGTGCCCTGCCTTGGTCTGGTGACCCTGCTTACCTGCTCCACCATCCCACCGCGGCCAACGCCCGCCCTGTTCTGCACTCTGCCACCTGCTGCTGACACCCGCTATGTCCCACACGTGCCCCCTGGTTGTCAGTGCACATCATAGCAGCCAGTTGTTCCGCCATTTGGTCTATTTGCATATTAGGGAATTCATTTAAGAAAAGGGAGTAAAATGGGTATATATATAATGAAAAATACTTTTGGGCATGTGTTAACTTCTTATTCACTTTGGCTGAAAAGAAGTTTACTTTGTTCTCCCTGGTTATTTTAATTTTCAGATTATTTTCATACAGTTTTGTTGAACTATATAATCATCTTATTTTTTCTGTTTAGTTTTTGAAAAAGTAGTTTAAAATTTTGCCTCCTTCAACTTTTCCCTCCATTGAATCCATATAAATTTCCTCAAGGCTTTAGAACCCTTGGAGGTGGACAAAAGATACCAGCCTGCCATAACTCATGAAGGAGATCAAAGGCAGCCAGGTTTTCCCTTAACTTTTGATCACTTACTCACAGTTCAATACCTGGTTAGGGGAGTGTGTTGCTCTGTGTCCTCGGATTCTACCAGTGGCTCATGACAAGAGAAAGCAATATTGGGCAATAATAGGAAATACAAAAGTCTAGCTTGAATACATTTTAAAAATTTTAGCACTATATGTGTGTATGTGTGTAATAGATAATAATCTATCCATCCATCAATAAAACAATAAAATAGCTACTAAGACTGTCCTTTGCTACAAAAGTATATAAATTTATACTATTCTTCCTGTGTCAGATTTGGGAAACTTTCAAAAGAACAAGCCATTACATGGTTTGGAGTAGAAGAATAAAGAACTTTCAGAAACAGGCATTTCAGATCATCTTATGTAGTTCTGATATGTTTTCTAATTCACCATTAAAGGGTTTACAACAGTTTTCAAAGTGGAATAAATGATAATATTTCTGAGCCATTAAGGTAAAAAAATAGAAATTAAAAGTTGAACATGTAATAAAGGGTGGCAATAGAGAGAAAATGATGGATTTTTACTACCTGAAATATTTTTCCCCTATGGATTAGTGAAAGCACCTTGCATAATTATTCAGTTGGGACATAAGTCTAGACCAGGGGTGGGCAAACTTTTTGACTCGAGGGCCACAATGGGTTCTTAAACTGGACCGGAGGGCCGGAACAAAAGCATGGATGGAGTGTTTGTGTGAACTAATATAAATTCAAAGTAAACATCATTACATAAAAGGGTACAGTCTTTTTTTTTTAGTTTTATTCATTTCAAAAGGGCCGGATCCTTGCCCACGGCTGCTCTAGAGTGATGCAATACTTTGTCAGAAAAACCTTTGCTTTTAAAAAATACAAAATAAAGGAAACTAACAATGGTGCTTAAACAAATCACTTTCTCCAGTTTCCGGTTTTATATGAAAAGTGTTGAGTTTTGGGTGGTGTCAAGGAGAATACATAGACAGGAAGTGAAAGGAGATAGGACAGAATCCTGGGCAGCAAATGGAAGACGTTATTTTCCTCTTGGGACATTGCTTAGGGAAATAGCACTTAAGTTGTAGGTGTCCTGGGTAGGGACTTCATCTAATTCTGCATTTGATATAGTGCATAGTGTATCCCTGGCATTCAGTCAGTACTTTGAATATAGATAATGAAAATATTCCTTTGCCTACAGTGCAATATACAAATTGGGTATCAGCATAAACTTCTCATTTTTATCAAAGCTGGTCACAGATGAACACTGATTTTCATTTGAAAATATGAAAGCATTCCCTATATGGCCTCTTAATTATCCAAGGGCTTAAACTTTTACTCTCCTTCTAATGAACCATTTTTTTGGTAAGTTTTTCATTTTTTTTCTCCAGAGGGACATTTCAAAACAGTGTTAGAAAACAAATCTTGTCTCTAAGGCATCCTCTAGAAATTGCCCTGTTTGCAGTCCAAAATGCAAAGCCAGGATTCTGTGAAGATTACACAGCCACCAACCCCTTCAAAGCTAAATGGGGTTGAATCAATGCCACAACAATAGATAGGTGTTAACAGCTCTAATCAAAGGTTGCTTTCCAGGGCCTGCAAACACTGTTATGTTTTCCCTGCCAATCATCTGAGCAATACAATTGCCAGTTACAATAATTTAGACAAATTTTTTCAAGGTGAGCAAGTGGAACAAATCCAGGCAAGAAAAAATGGTATTAGCTCTCTCCCTCACACATTCACCAGGAAGAACAAAGATGTCATTAAGAAAGAGAAGTATCTCGGCGTTTCTCCAAGCCTTAGTATCCTCACATGGACATCCTGCCAGGGCCGAGGTCAGCATGACTGCGCTGGAGCTGGATCTGTGCTGTGCTAAGGAAGAGAATTCAGAAGATGTGATGTTATTACAGCTTTGGAAGTCACTCTCAGTGAAAGGATAATCTTTCCCACCTCTTTATTCTGGTGCTCAGTGTTGCCATTATTCCTTTTAAATATGCTTTTTGGTGTCGCTAATCAGTGTCTCACTACTTTCTAGTCTGTATACAAGTCCAACTGGAGGCTGTTTCTTCAAACAAATCCTCCCTAATTTCCCCAACATGATGAGCTAGGTTTCCTTTCTTGGATATCATATTTGATTGTCTCTTATGTATATAGGATTTCATGCTTTTCACTTGTGCTGTCGATTTTCATCCTGGTCTGCTAAACTGTAAGGTCCTCAAGGACACAGAACGTTGACTAAATCATCTTTTTATCTTCTGTGTGTTGTAATAAATTACCTTGAATAAAGTAAACTTTCAATAAAAGAACCCATAATAGTAGTAATAGTTGATGCTTAGACAATATTTCATACCTTACACTCTTCTAATATATACTATTACATTTAGTTATAATAAAACTAACGGCTTGATTCTATTATTCTCCCTATTTTACAGATAAGAACACAGCAGTACAGAAGATCAAACTTTGCCAAAGTTCACACAGCTATTATATGGCAGAGCCAGTATTCAAACCCCGGCACCGAGATTCCCATCCTCATGTTATTCTGCCTTGTTTTTTAAATGAATGAATGAATAAAACATATTTAAAGTGCTACTTAAATTTCACTTTACTATTTAATTTCTTCTTCCTTTCACATTGGTCCCAAGATCTTTCTTTTTAAGTTAAATTTTTTTTTTTACCATTTGAAGAATTGAAGCTTTAATCCAAGACTTTAATCTATTGGTCTTTTTTTCTTGGACTTGAAGTCCATAAAGTAGTGGAAAATTCTCTCATTTTTAAACTTTAAACATAATTTTAGACTTACAAGAAGTGGCAGAAATAGCACAGAAGAGATCAGATGAACCTGTCACCATGCTTCTCCCAATGGTGACTTCCTACCCAGCTATAGTGCATTATCAAAATCAGGAAATCAGTATTGGCACAATACAATTAATATGCCTAATAGTTCTTACTCAGACTTATCAATTGTTTCATGCACTCATTTTTTAATAGTTTGGCATATAATTCTAAGACATTTTATCACATGTATAGATTTAAATAACCATCACCACAATCAAGATAGTATGAAAAGATTCCATTACCACAAAAAATTTTCCATATGCTATACTTTTATAGTCACACCCTCCTTTTCTTTCCCTAACCTCTGTCAACCACTAAGAAGTTCTCCACTTGTATGATTTTATATTTTGAGGATGTGACGTTTTGATATTGGCTTTTTTCTCCCAGTATAAATGCTCTTGCAATATTCTAAATTGTTGCATCTATCAATAAGTCATCATTCTTTTTTTTTTTTTTTTGCTTAGTCATATTATGAAGGGACTGATGTTAGTTTAACCATTCACTCAGTGAAGGGCACCTGGGTTGTTTCATTTTGGGGGCTGCAACAAATAAAACTGTTAAGAACATTCACATACAGGTGTTCGTGTAAATATAAATGTTCACGTTTCTACGATACATACCCAAGAGTGCAAATGCTGGGTCATATGGCAGATATATGTTTAACTTCCTAAGGAACTACCAGAATTTCCATAGTGACTCCAACATTTCAATTCCTCAAGTTTCTCCAGACGCTTGTCAACACACTTTTGTATTAGAAGTACTTTTTATATCAGCCATTCTAATATGTGTGTAATATATTCTCCCTGTGGTTGTAACCTGCGTTTTCCCAATGACTAGCGATGCTGAACATCTCTTCATGTATTTGTTCACCACCTGTATATCTTCTGTGGTAAAGTTTCAATCTTTTGCTCATTTTTCTAATGGCATTGTTGTATCTCCTTATTGTTGAGATTAAAGAATTTGATGGCTGACCTTTTATCCTCTGACCATAATCTTTTCAGGACAGAAGTGTTACATTTTTTTTTGAAATCCAATTTATCCATTCCTTTTCCTTTATAGTTCATGTTTTTGATGTCATATCTAACAAACCTCTGCTTAGCATCAGGTCATAAAGTCTTTCTCCTATGTTATCTTCTAAAAGTTTTACAGTTTTACATTTAGAGCTCTGATCTACTTAGAGTTAATGTTTATAGAAGGTAGAGGTTTAGGTTGAAGTTCATTTTTATAGCTAGTGATGTCCAATTGTTTTAGCACTATTGATTGAAACAACTATCCTTATTCCCCCATGAATTTTTGCACATTTGTCAAAAATAAGTTTGGTGTATTTGTATGAGTCTATTCCTATTATCCATTTTGTTAATTGAGTGTATTGCAATGAAAGCAAATGTGGATGTTGGACCTACTCTAGAATAAATACTTAATCCAGTTGATGTGGTCCTTCTACAGGTTATGCAAATAACAGGAATTTAATAAAAAATAAGTCCTCTTCAGAAAGACCATTATAACTTTTCTGTCAACACACCAAGCACTTGACAATGTTCTATATCTTAGAAAGACTACTTGGACACAAACCTTTACCCTTAGCAAGAACACACTCAACCAAAAATAACAAAGCAAAACAGCACATAAACCCATACAAAAGCCAAAGCAATAAGTGTTGGTCCAGAAGTTCCAAAGTCACTTTTTCTCATTGGGGTCTATATGACAGGAATCACAGCATAACCACCCTAGCCCTCACATAACTGCTTTGAGGTTCAAAGAACATCATGTGAGTGAAGATACTTTATCAAGTGTAGGTCACTAGATAGAAGTAGAGCATATTTCTTATAAGCACATTGACTGCAAGCCTTTCACTTTTAGGTAGACCTCACAGGTGACCAGTTACCATCTCAATGTTTGTGCTCTGGGTCTTGGATAGTAGAAACACTGTCTCTACTAAAACTGCATTCGATCAATGCCAATGGACTTCCACCCCAGCCAAAAATGTTTCCTCTGAAAAAAAAGTGCTCGTTTATCTATCGTATTGCTAGATATTTGTCACTCTTGACACTAAAACTGCATTTGATCAATGCCAATGGACTTCCACCCCAGCCAAACATGTTTCCTCTGAAAAAAAAAGTGTTTATCTATCGTATTGCTAGATATTTGTCACTCTTGAATTGTTCATTTTATTCATCAGTTTTCCCACCATAGAAAATTAACTACTCCCAAAGTTACAAAAAATTGTAATGATGATTTGGGTCATTAATCTCTTTGTGAATATTACAATCTTACCTATTATTTAAATAATACATGTAACATGTATCTTCTCTGTGCCAGAATCTACACATGAAAAAGAAAGAAACACATGCCTTTTTGAAAGCTCACTCATCTGGATAAAGCATATGCCATTGCCCTTTGAAGCCAAGCCATGCCAACCCCAAGAAGGGTCAAGGAAGGGAAGTCCTTTGTCAACTAAAATGTTTAACCCAGCTATTATGAGTTCACTGACAGAAAGCTCCACATTTCAAAATCCTTAAATATCAAATAAAAATTTTGTAAATATCACATAACATTTACAATTTTACCCAAAACATAAACTCTGTCATTCACTCATTCAGCAATCACTCAGTGAGTGCCAGCCCTGTGCATCTCTGATCTAAGATCTTGGAACAAAAAGAAGGCCAATATACATGTCTTGTTTTAAATAAGGTCATTTTTAAAACATGTCTTGTTTTAAAAAAGAACTAGCAATGAGATAATGCATGGGAATGTCTGTTTTTCAAAAAGTGTAAAATTCTATATAAATAGCAGGTATTGTTACAATTAGATAATTGAGTTATGCAGAAGTTTTCACTCAGAATTCGCTTATAATCAGATTAACAAGAAATACATTTGTCAAGGGAAATGAAACCAGACATTATAATAGCGTTTATTGAAATATCTGCAATTTTTGTTTGTTTGTTTAGCCTTAGATCTTACTTCAGATTAAAAAGACTTTAAAAATTATCCAAGATACTTAAATTTTGAGAGCAGGGAGACTCGCCTAAACTGATAAGCCCGGTCAGATTAATTACTATAAAAGTAAACCCAGAAATCAATCATTTTGTTAAAAATAAAACAACTCCATTTAGAAAAGTTTTATTGGCAGTCTCAGCTACAAACCACTTTAGTTCTAAAGATGTTTACTGACAAATTACTTTCTCACCTAACTTTAAGCTTTTAAAAAGTGAAAAGACTATTATACTGCCATTCAGTGTGATTCAGTGATTTGTATTTCCTCCTCTAACTAATCAACGTCTCTTTTTTGGCTGGTTTGCTTTCCTTTCTGGGTGAATTTAAAATCAACATATGCATTTATTTTTATTATTCTGCATGTGTTCATAGAATCAGCCACAGAAGCACTTGCTATCCAGATGCACAAAGAATGCATACTTAGTGCTCCAGGTCTTTCTAAACACTACTTAGGTGCAGCATTTGATTCTACCTATGAAGAAAAATTAACTCTGGGTTACTGCCTGATGCCTCATCATCGTCACTGTTAACCTGCACCATCAGATGCATACCTCCCATGGCTGCATGATCCTTCCCAAACGCCATCACCCTGGGCAACTTCTTATAACAGCTCCAGAGTTCGAATCCGCCTAACATGCTCATCACCAAGTGGGCTAAGACCCTGCCTGAAGATGACATTGGAACAGCCTCTGAGAAAGCGTCCTCCCGGTGCTGGTCTAAATTCCCAGCACAGCCATCTCCTGGTCTCATTAGAAGGCAGCTCTGTGGAAACACGGATGGTGCTGCTGCAGATAAGCTGTCACCAGTTTCTCAGGGGCCTCACCTGAGAAGCCCGTAGCTCAAGCTCAATTCCTTCTGGGTGTTTTCCAGCTTTCAGACATGGCAACAGGAACTCTCGGGGTTGGTGAAGCCCACGCAGCCTCAACAGGCTGAGCGCTTCTGCTTATTATTTGTCTTCATCTCCTGGTGCATGTGCTCTTGAGTTTTTATAACTGCAATGTTGTAAAACATACCTTCTAATAGCTACTTAAAACCTGAAACTGTACTCTAGTGAGTATTAAGTATAATTTCATTAAACAATGAATCAAGAGAAATCTTAATACATTGCATTTTATTTTAGTTTATTTTCCCATCACCATTTATCTCCTTATACCCTTTTCCACCTCCCCGCACCCCCTCCCAATTGCCACCACCACACTGTTGTCCCTGTCCATGAGTTCCCATTGCATTTAAATGATATAGCTGGATGTTTGTTCACAAGCACCAGTGAGGTACCTTTAGAAATGAAGTTTATTATTTTTAAATGTCATTTAAGTTTATCGATAGAACCAGTGCCTTCCAATGTCTAATGTAGGTGCTGGCATGTTGATGACAATAGATCTTAAATGCAGGTTGGGATAAGACTAGCCACTTCTTTAAGCTACTTATGATGGCAGAAAGGCAGGTGTGGGCACATAAGTCAAGAACACAAAAGCAGGGTGAATAATACATGCCAAAACAAGAGCCAAAATTACAATGCACAAACAAATAACAGTACGTGTTGCCACATGGTATTGTTTGATGAAACATCTTATTCAAGTGCTTCACTGAAGCTGTTAAAAATTCCTAATAAAGCAATCAATCAGACCCATGATTGTGTATAACCAATAAAAACCCTATATACACAAAGTTTTAAGATTCTAGGGAGAGCAAACAGTAAACAAAAATGTGTTTACTGTTTTTGGATATTCAATAGTGAGGGAAATGCTGGTGATGGGCTGGTGAGGGCATTCTTGAGAGTGAACCAGGGAGCTGGTGATCTTTTGATAAGAGAGGAGAGAGATGAATAATATACAATGTGAGAATTATATGAAAGGTGAAAAAAAAGGAAAGAAGAGCTTTTTGTAACCAAAATAAAAGGAAAATTTCCATTTATGTCAACAACTTAAACGTAAGAATGTGCTTCTAGAGTTTCTCAAAGTTTTGAATCATGGTTTTTTATTACTAATTTTATTTACAAACCTAATGTTTGGCAGATGAACAAGAATGGGACAGGGTGGAGACTGAAAAATCCTGGAAGCAAAAACAGGTAAAAAAAAATAATGTTTGAAAAGCTTGTGAAATAACAAAACACAGGATCTAAGTCCAGCCAGGGAAAGATCTGTGAAAAGCTTTTCTCAAAATTTCAGAGTAAGATGAATGAGTAGAATAGTGGCTGATGGTATTCCTGCAGATTAGGTAGTTTGGGCCAAATATGATAAGTAGAAGTACATTCTTAGCAGCCATAATGTACAAAAACTACTTCATGAAAACAATTTTCTTTGTATACAATTACTATCAGGGAAACAGTCAAAATAACATTTATGAAATTCTATGTCATCATACTAAAACCAAAATGCTTATGAATTTCCTGTAACTATTCTTTTTCATCTGCTGTGTAAAGGTATGGGGTTCAAGTCAATGAATCTGTAAATTGCTTTGCTTCTTCGTCCATGAACTATAAGACTCTAGACTCTTGTGTTTTATTAAAGACAGCCCAGTATTTGCAATTCGAGGATATCTGTGACATGTTTACAGTTAAAGACAGTCAAAATAGACTGGAGCCAAGGTAGTCTACTGTAATAGCATTTTATTACCTAAATATATTTTTGTGCTTTGGTATTTTAGAGATGTCTGTCACCCTAGGAAGTCCTTTGCATAGGCAATAGGATATGGGTGAAAATAATAGCACTGTGAAGTAAAACTGGGTTAATTTTCATATGACTCTATGGAGTATTGGTATTTCAATAAAAGAATTGCTGAGTTTATATTTTCTCAACTGAATTCTGGAGTTGGGTTGCTATGATCAATTCCTCAAGGGAAACACACACACACACACACACACACACACACACACACACACACACACACCCCCCCCCCCTCTATAGAGGTTTAATGCAGATTGACACATGGAACACAGAAATAGGTCTTCACAGAGTTCCTCCTCCTCCTTGAGCTTCTGTTACCAAGTCTGTTATCTCCAGTGGTAACAAACAAACAAACAAAGCAAATTCATCCTGGGTACAGTGGTTTGATATACAAATCAAAGTAGTTTTAAGCAAGAACATCTGTGCAAACAAGATTGTAAAAGGTAATTTCAAGGTTACAAAGGAAAAGTGTGTTGATTGAAAATAGACATGTTAAATATGCATGCCTACTGTAATGTGAGATGCATGACATGATCTAATCAGTTTATTTAATAAAAATTTGCAGAGAAGCTTAACTAGAAACTGTCTTTTTTCCTTGTTTTTTAAATACTGATGTTAAGAAATATGTGACAAGAGAAGGAATAACAAGGAAATGTAAAAGTCTAATTTCCAGTTCACTTACTTCAGAGCCCACTCTGTGCCATGCACTGTACTGGAAGATACATGTTACTGAGGCTTGACTCCTGTCCTCCAGAAACTCACAATATAATAAAGGGATAGATGAGCATCTTATTGTATTTTGGGGAAAGAGGAAGTCATGGGTTTTCTGAGAACACAGCATAGGGACATTTAAATCATCCTACCAAAAAGCCAGAAAGCTCCCAAGCTTAAATACTATAACTTAATTTTGAAAAAGGAAATACAAGTTATTGTATAAAGAAGTCACAGGTGGTTTCTAGAAGGAAGGATTAGTATAGGCAAAGGCACAGAAGTATGCAATAGCATATATATCTGTGGGCAACTACAAGTGGCTGGGCTGTTCCCTTTTTCTAAATGTTCTTCCTTCAGGTGTTACAGAGCAAATGTAAAGATAAAAATATATGGAGTGGAGGGAGGAGTACAATGAGATTCAAAAACGTTGGAGTGCTCTACTTCATCACATGCCACTAAAAGGCCAAAAAGGAAGGATTGAAGATCATAGATGAACGTCACACGTCAAAGGTCAGGGGAGTATTGGTAGACAGGGTTAGAGTGAGGAAGGGTAAATGGTTAAGTGAGAAATTAGAGTCTTAGGTTTGGTAGGTCATGGGATGGGTCACTAGCTGTATAAGATAAGAGGAATTTGGATATCTATAATAATAAAAGTGTAATATGTTAATTAGACCAGACGTCTTTCAGGAGGACCTTCAGATGAAGCCAGGGCTGCAAGGGAAGCCCAGGTCCCGGGTGCCTGCCGGCAGCCAAAGGGAAGCCTGGGTCCTGGGTCCCGGGTCCCAGAGGAAAGCTGGTGCAGGCAGCCGGGAGAAGGAAGGCATACTCTTGCACCAATTTCGTGCATTGGGCTTCTAGTGTTGATATAATGTGGAGAGCAATGAGAGAGGAAAATATATAAAATACAGGAGAAGGAGAGGACAATTAATGTGGCCAGTTGCTTCCAGCTGCAGGAGGGGATAACAGGCCATTTCCAACTCCAGCAATGGCATTGGAGCAGGGACAGCTCCCTCACTTAACACATTAAACAAACACACACACAACAGACAAACCTCCATGATATCAGACTACAAAAATCTGGGAATTTTAATTTTATTATTCTCTGCATATTTAATTGCTTGCTTGATTGAATAAATAATTTCAGCTGATATGTACCTTGTAAGTTTTCTCTTGTGTAAAACAATAGTTTATTTTCATCTAATTTTTGAAATACTGTACTAGCCTTTTGTTGGATAGTTTTTAGCTTTCCCTGTTTGTTCTCAGACTCATATGTTCAAACATAAAAATAGCACTGTAGCCCTGTCAGTGTGAAAAATAAGGACTTGCATTAAATTTTACCTCTTAGAGCCAGGCTAAATCTTCCAGGACTGTGTAAGTCAGATACACATTTAGCCCAACAGTCCTCAATCCATCTGTGTATTCCTGAAGTATACCTATCACTTTTATTTCTAGCAAATTTTTGGCTGGAAATGATCAAATGACAGTTCATTAATGGTCTAAAATAAACAAATCAGCAGCATTCAACACATAATTTGAAATGCATTCATATTTGATGCATACCAATAACAGCATAACATAATTATTGTAGACCTAATGAAGATCAAATGAATTTCCATCAGTATTTACCATTCAGATTCTTTATATAAATGCATAAAATTTTCCATTAGTAAAGAAGCCTATGTAACAAGGAGCACTGTAAAGCATAAAAGAGTAAATCTATCAAAAGCTAGGTAAACATACCTGTCAGCAAGACTGTAATAAATATCTTCTATAATAAGTAATGTTCTCCATGAAATATTTCAAGGTAGTAAAGACATCTTTGTTAATAATACATAAACCTTGGTCTCAAAATTTTTGTTTTGGCAACATAACCTCTATGCAGAAGTTTCAAAAATATATTTATTTTTATTTTTTTAAATATCACAGCATTCTTTTTTTTATTGAGCTACAATTGACACATAACATAATATTAGTTTCAGGTGTACAATATAATGATTCTATATTTGAACAGGATGGGACAAAAGTAGTTTTACATTTATTTGCATGGAAAATAATACAATAGTTATTAAATAATAATACAATAATAAACTCTGTGTTTCAAGTACTCACAACTATAAACTTACTTTTGTCCCACCCTGTATATTGAAAAATGATCATCACACTATCTAGTTACCATCCATCACCAAGTAAAGTAAAAAAAAAGAAATTATGATGAGATTTACTCAGTGACTTTCAAATATGCAATACAATATTAATGGCTACCATCACCACGCTATACATTGTATCCCTGTGACATTTATTTTATAACTAGAAGTTTGTACTTCTTACCTTTTGACCCATTTCATCCACCTCCCAACCCCCCTTCCCTCTGTTTTCCGTATCTATGGATTTTATTTGTTTTACTTTTTAGATTCCACATGTAAGCAAAAATATACAGTATTTGTCTTTCCCTGCCTAACTTATTTCACTTAGTATAATACTCTCAAGGCCCATCCATGTTGTTGCAATGGCAAGATTTTCCTTCTTTTTCTGGCTGAGTAGTATTTCGTTATATCACAATTTCTAAATCTATTCATCTATCAAAGGACACAGGTGGTTCCCACATCCTGGCTGTTATAAATAATGCTGCAATGAATATAGGGGAGCATATTTTTTTCAAGTTAGTGTTTTAGATGTCTTTGAATAAATACCCAGAAGTAAAATTGTTGGATCAGAAGGTAGTTCTATTTTTAAATTTTTGAGGAAGCTCTATACTGTTTTTCACATTGGCTGCGCCAGTTTACATTTCCACCAACAGTGCACAAGTGTTCTCTTTACTCCATCCACATCAGCAGCAGCACTTATCATTTCTTGTCTTTTTCATAACAGTAATCCTCACAAGTGTGGGGTGATAGCTCATTGTGGTTTTGATTTGCATTTCCCTGATGATTAGTGATGTTGAGCATCTTTTCATGTGCCTGTTGCTCATCTGTAACTGTTCTTTGAAAAAAAGGCCATTAAGATCCTCTGCCATTTGTTAATTTGCTTTGATATAGAATTATTTATATATTTTTGCACATTAATCATTTATTAGATGTATTATTTGCAAATATTTCTTCAATTCAGTAAGTTGTCTTCTCATTTTGTTGATGATTTCCTTTGCTGTACAGATGTCTTTTGATGCGGTCACACTAATTTACCTTTGCCTTTTTACCTTTGCTTTTGGAGTCAGATCCAAAATAAATCATTGTCATGTCCACTGTCAATGAGTTTACCACCTATATTTTCTTCTTGAAGTTTTATAACTTACACTAGAGACCCAGTGCACAAAATTTGTGCATGGGTGGGGTCCCTAGACCTGGCCAGTGATCAGGGACCATGAGGTTCCCCGCTTCTCAGCATCATCGCCTCCCCACCTCCTTCCCTCACAGCCAGCACGTCCTACCACATGGTTTCCTGCCTCCCCACCTCCCCGCTTCCTCCTTCCCTCGCTGCCTGCATCCACCGCCACCCACCCCTGATTTCCCATCCTAGGCTGTGGCCTGGCCCTGATCAGGTGATTGGGGCCTGCCAGCCAGGGGAAAGGGCCTACAGCCACCGCAGTGGGTGGGTGGTGGGTTGATTGAGGCCTGCCAGCTTAGGGGAGTGATGGGGGGAGAGACCTTGGAGGTTGGCCACCAGCCCCAAGGAGGGAGCCTGCTCTTGCCCCCCCTGGGAAAGGAGCCACATCTGCTGCCACCTACCCCTGGTTCTCTGTCCCAGCCCAGGGGCCTGGCCCCAATCAGGCAATCAGGGCCTGCTGGCTGGGGGGAAAGACCAGGCAGTTGGCCGGCAGGCCCCATCCACAATCAGGGCCTGCGGGCTGGGGGAAGCTCCTGCGTTGATCGTCTGCCCCCTGGTGGTCAGTGGCTGTTCCAGTCATTCTGCCATAATGGTCGCTTAGGCTTTTAGATATATAGATTCACGTTTTTAATTCATTTTGACATTTTTGTGAATGATGTAAAATATTAGTCTAGTTTTGTTCTTTTGAATGCAGTTATTCAGTTTTCCCAACATATTTATTGCAGAGACTGTCCTTTCTTTATTGTATATTCTTGCCTACTTTGTTTTAAAATAACTGACCATAAATTTGTGAGTTTATTTCTGGCTTTATATTCTGCTCCATTAATCTATATTTCTTTTTGCCAATATCCTATTGTTTTAAATACTATCTCTCTATATAAAAACCTAACCTACAAGTTAAGTGGCTGATTGGCCAGTAGCTATGATGCACACTGACCACCAGGGGGCAGACACTCAACACAGGAATTGCCAAGCGACAGCAACTTTGCAGAGTGCCCTCTCGCACTCCAGGACCCCTAGCGGGATGTCAGAGAGCCAGTTCAGCCCTATCCCAGCAGGCCAGGCCGAGGAATCCCATCGGTGCACAAATCCGTGCACCGAGCCTCTAGTAGCTTTATAATGAAGTTTGAAATCAGGGAGTATGATGCCTCATCTCTGTTTTTCTTTCTCAAGTTTGAGGGTCTTTTGTGGTTTCATACAAATTTTATTATTGTTTGTTCTATTTCTGTGAAAAATATCATTGGAATTTTGATAGGGTTACATTGAATATACAGATTGCTTTGTGTAATATTAAACGTCTTAACAATATTAATTCTTCCAATCCATGCATGAGCACAAATTTTTTTTTATTTATTTGTATCTTCAATTTCTTTCATCAGAGTCCTAGAGGTTTCATTATACAGGTCTCTCACATCATTGGTTAACTTTATTTTTAGGTACTTCATTATTTTTGATGCAATTCCAAATGGAATGGTTTTTAAAAAAATTTCTGTCTGATAGTTTTTGTTAGGAGACAGAAACATAACAGATTTTTGTATGTTGATTTTGTACCTTGCAACATTATGGAATTTGTTATTAGTTTTAACAGGTTTTTTATTGAGTTTTTTAGGTTTTGTACATATAAAATTATGTTTTCCACAAATAGTGACAGTTTTACTATTTTCTTTCCAATTTGGATACCTTTTTATTTCTTTTTCCTGGCTAATTTCTATTGCTCAGAAATTCAAAATTATGTTGGATAAAGTTGGTGAAAGTGGGTATTAACTTCTTCCTGATCTTAGAGGAAAAGCTTATAGCTTTTCACTGTTGAGTATGATGTTAGCTATGGGCTTGTCAAATATGGTCTTTGTTATGTTGAGGTATGTTTCTTAAGTACTCACTTTGTTAAGAGTTTTTATCCTAAATAAATGTTGAATTTTGTCAAATGCTTTGCACGCATCTATTGAGATGATCATAAAATTTTTATACATTTTCTTAACGTGATATATCATGTTGACTGATGTATGTTGAACCATTATATATCCCTGAAATAAATTCCAGTTGATCATGGTGCACAATTCTTTTAATATGCTATTGAACTCAGTTTGCTAATATTTTGTTGAGAATTTTTGCATCTATGTTCATCAGGTATATTGGCCTATTATTTTTGCTTTTTTGTGGTGTTCTTTTCTGGTTTTGATATCAATGTTATTCTGAAATTATAATATTATTTTGGAAATGTTTTTTTTTAAAGAGTTTGAGAGTAATTGATATTAAATTTCCTTTGAGTGTTTGGTAGCATTCACCAGTGAAGCCATCTGGTCCTGGACTTTTGTTTATTGGGAAGTTATTGATTATTGATTCAGTTTCTTTACAAGTGATCACTCTATTCAGATTTTCTATGTCTTCATGGTTCAGTCTTAGAAGATTGTACAATTCTAATAATTTATGTCCTAGTTTTTCCAATTTGTTGATGTGTAATTGTTCATAGTAATCTCCTTTATATAGATCCTTTGTATTTCTGAGATATCAGTTGTAGTGTCACCTCTTTTATTTCTGATTTTATTTATTTGAGTCCTCTTTTTTTAGTGGGTATAGCTAAAGGTTTGCCAATTCTGTTTATCTTTTCAATGAACCAGCTCTTAATTTCAACAACCACGTTTTAGTTATTCTGAACCAATTACTAGTCAAAAATATATTTTAAAAAACTGATTAAAAACTCTCCCAAATTCTTCCAAGAAAAACAGGATGTCATATTTCAGAATTGCGTTGACTCTCTTTAGGATAATTGTGCTCTACAAAAACAAATGTCAAATTATAATACTTATCTCCATATTTTCAGTGAGTATATTATTAGTTCTTCTTTTAAAGTATGTGCCTTGAAAAGTATCTTGGACTAAATTTTCAATACGTACAGTGAATAACTGAATTAGAGTCTTCATGGACATTTCTCCTCTAAAGTTAAATGGGCTGATAGTGTGCAAAATATGTGCAATTCATGTTAAGAAGGATTTTCCTAAAATGCAAGATACTTGAACAACTGTAAGGAAGGGATCTTGAGCAATGCACCATTTACCTGTGCCCTCTGTGGCCTGTTCCTAGCTACTTTTATCCAGAGTTACAAATAGATAGTGGGTTATACAAATCTTTTGGTTTAATGTTTTTTCTGGAGTCCTCAGTATTCTCAGAGTGCCAAAACACTAGTGAGTTGAATGAGATCATCTATCTAGCTTCCCAAAGTCATATGTGATAGGGAACCTAGTCAGTGAGGTGTGGAGGAAATGAGGTCAGAAAAGTAAATAAGATGTAGAGTACCCATATGTGT
Organism: Myotis brandtii; assembly: GCF_000412655.1. NCBI lineage: Eukaryota > Metazoa > Chordata > Mammalia > Chiroptera > Vespertilionidae > Myotis > Myotis brandtii. Next base: position 2,061,701 of record NW_005364031.1, read on the forward strand.
GGTCTCCAATTTTGGGGAAATAATAATCTAATCAGTTTTGTAAATTTTTAAAAGATGCCTAACTCTTTTTCCAGTTCAATATAGCACACTGAACAGATACATTGACTTCCTTTCTTTCCAAAATCTCACTTAATGATACTCCAAGTATAAACCAAAGGTAATGGAATCATAACAACACTGAAACAAGAAAAGAAGATAATAGCAGAATAAAATTTACTTTCTGTTGAGCAGAGAGCAGATGCGCTCACATGTACAGAGAAACCAGGGTGGCAGTGGGGAAGAGGCACTGTCAGTTTAATGAACTAGCTGTTCACAGAATAACTGGGCCTGCTGGCCTCCTTGCTCCTAACTAAAGCCTTTAAAAACTGACTGTAAAATAAGTTAAATGGTAGCATGGGGAAAGCCCCTGATTGGGTATTTGGTCTGAATTAAAGCCATCTACTATAACTTGTCTTGAACCTTTACCATAAAACCCGTAAGAAAGATGAGGTACCACCACCCTAAATAATAATACTTAAATGCTCCATCTCCACATAAAAGTTTTGTCTAATTTGCATTTGTGGGTGATCTGAATATGGCTGGCTAATTCTTGACCATGATTGCTAAAGGGAAAACTTTCTGGCTGTAAGACCATTGATTTGCATAGAATCCAAAGTAAACTCTCCCATGGAAAAGAAAGGACTTTTCTGAGTTGTGTGTGTTTTTTTAAATAAGGACGCCAAAAGTCTGATAATTAAAAAACAAACTATTGTAGTGATATATAGAAATGTTTAAAAATGCTTTGAAAATGTCTAAGAAATGTTTTAAAATGTTTGAGGTAACTTTCCTTGAAAACTTAAGCGTGATATTAAGGACACATTCCCCACTGCCCTGAAGCATGTGTCCCGCATAGATAAGGATTTGAACTTCAGTAACTGATTCAGAGTGACTTGTCAAGATAACCATTTGAGTGAGTGATGTACTCTCCCTAGATAACCACATGTAGCCCCTCACCTTGTTTGAGATTAACATATGTGCATTGTTGTAATTCATTGTTAGCCACCTGAACTGCTGCTGGTGCATACAGGCTTTTAAAAATGGGGATCCTGGCCAGACCTCTGAGCCCAGAGGGTCGGAGGGAGACCAATGCCACTCCATGCTCCTCTTCCTGCCAGACGACAAAAGAATGGCCACTACCTCCCAATTCAGAAGCGACCGAGCTCTTGGGTGAGGAACGTCAGCCCCCTGCATCCAGACCAGACCAGTCCAGCTGCCGGACCCCAGAGGACAGCACCACTGGGATCCCATTTAAGCCCGTACCTGCAGCATCAGGAACTTGTGTGAGTAATAAAGTACTGTGTGGTTTGCAACTGCATGTTTCATGTGGTGTAATTCCTCCAGCAGTTAAGTGAATTATTTTGCTTATGCTTAAAATTAAAATTAAAGCTTCTGGTCTTTTCGGTCCTAGGCCTGCCCTTGGTCCTGCTTGCATAGAGTAGCCTCTTCGCTAGCAACTAGTTTTGAATGTCCCACACTTGCATGGTTAAAGTTTGCCTCTTCGCTAGCAACTAAGTTTTGAATGTCCCACACTTGCATGGTTAAAGTTTATCTCAAGAGACGCCTTAGATAAACACCCCAGATCCTTTTCCAGGATCTACCTGAGACACAAACAAACAAACAAAAAAGCCCAGACCTTATATACTAGGTACTTAAATTAATACTAAAATATTTACATAAAATGAAGTGTTAACTGGAAATATTTCACTCTTTGAGAAAAAAAATAGCATGGAGGAGAAGACTAACTACACAAAAAGAGTACCTCAACCCAAAAGAAATAAAAATAATATAAGAAACAGAAGAACCATTAAAATACAATTCTAGTATCTTTAGAGTTACTTACGAGAATATAACTTTCATGCAATAAAAATAACCTACCTAAAATATTTACATAAAATGCACTGTTAACTGCAAATATTTCACTCTTTGAGAAAAATTAGCATGGAGGAGAAGACCAACTTTACAAAAAGAGTACCTCAAACCAAAAGAAATAAAAATAATATAAGAAACAGAAGAAACATTAAAATACAAGTCTAGTATCTTTAGAGTTACTTAAGAGAATATAACTTTCAATGCAATAAAAATAACCTAATATAAAACACCATATGACTCAGAGAAAATGAGGATTTTGGGGAAATTAGCAAAATTGTTAAAAAAAACTAATAAAACAAGTTTAATGCCAAATTAATCTCAAAAATAGAGTAGAATAAATAATTGCTAATACATTTTAAAATGATAATGAGATGGAATATGACCAAAATATAAAGAGATATTTAAATTAAAATAAGAATACCCAAAATATATTAACAGGATATATTAAATGAAAAGAACAAGGAAAATGGGAGGAAAAATGATCATGGTAATATTAGAAGAAAAATATCCTAAACAAGTAAAAGGCACAAATATACAGATGGATAAAAACCAATATGTTATGCATGCCTAGATACAACCTCATGATATATGAAAAATTCCTAAAGCTTCCAGAGTATCAAAATGAGGTTGACACAAGGTTTTCACTGATAAGTGTAATTGTGAGATGACAATAAAACAAAATATTAAGCTTTTAAAGGAAAAGTCCCCACCTAAAATTCTATTTCCACTGTGTGGATTCTTTTAAATCATTTGTAGCCATCATGGCTGTGGCATATAACATGGGCACCCACAGTAATTTAAGCCCAAGACAGATAAACCAGGCATGTCAGGGTTTCAGCCTATCCATCACTTTCAGACTTGAATAAAGGCAAAAGATCTGCATTCTTCAGCAGCTCCCTAAGGAACTGGGTGATGGAACCCAGAAGTGCAGGTGAGTTCTATTTCCTCAAGGCAAAGACCTACAATGGGGAAAGGATCCAGGAGAAAGACCCTAAAGATAAAACTGTCCCTCTTCTTTCTTCCAACAATCTGTTTTGAGTCACAATTTTATGCACATGCAAAGCTTTTGCTGATAGTTATGATCATATGGGTTTGCGTTCCATTCTTCCTTGCCTAATTCCTACTTCCTGGGATTGCAATTACACTTCAGTCTTGCCTCAGGGTCTGTTTTCTGGGAATCCTGGTCTAAGACACAAAGTTATTAATCAAGTGTGACATCAAATAATTTTATGTAAGAAAACATCCATAGATATATGTTTTGCAGAGAATGCTCTTGAGAAATAACTATGCCAAAACACCACCAACAGCAACAAAATATTTTAAAGACTCTAAATTCAGGAAACAATAGAAATAACTCTGAAGTACAATGAAAAGAAATGCCAGTGAGTCAACTGCACTACACACATAGAATGCATTTGATATCAATTATAACAGGAAGTCAGAAGAGGCCATGAAAAATGTCTTCAAGAAGAAAATATATTTAGTCATACAAACAGTATAATTATTAATCTGGAAGACTTTAATAACAAGAAGAAAGGGAGCATAAACTCTGAGATTAACTCTAATCTGTACATGATTCTAACATTATGCAGCATAAGGATGACAGGATTTTGATTGAGTGGGGAGGAGTTTAAAAGAATACACTGGAAACTGATGTTTATACATTCTTTTCAAGTAGGACAATTTTAGGGTCATAGGATTACATTTACTTCTCTTTATGTCACAATACTACTTGAGGTAGTGTATATGATAATGTATTTCATGCTGTTTACTAGCTATTATTTTAGAAAGAACCAAGAGAAAAAGCATAAAATAATGAATGATAGTCATAGAAAAGAAATCAAATATGAAGAACTCTGAGAATGTTAAAAATATTCTATGACTAGCTGAAAAAATACAAGGAAAAACTAGATAAGAGAGAAACTCAGACATGCTAATTTCCTTATGATTCATACACATCAGGGACTTTAAGTCTAGACTCCCAACTTAATGTAACTAAAACTAAATTAATGAATCAGTAAATTAAGCAAAGCATACTATTTACATGTTTAGAGACATCACTTAGAAGAATTAAAAATAATATAAAAATCAGGAGTTGAATTGGAAAAAGAAATTGCTAAGAAGTGTAATTGCCGAACCGGTTTGGCTCAGTGGATAGAGCGTCGGCCTGCGGACTCAAGGGTCCCAGGTTCAATTCCGGTCAAGGGCATGTGCCTTGGTTGCGGGCGCGTCCCCAGTGGGGGGCGTGCAGGAGGCAGCTGATCAATCTCTCTCATTGATGTTTCTGACTCTCTGTCCCTCTTCCTTCTTCTCTGTGGGGAATCAATAAAATATATTAAAAAAAAAAGAAGTGTAATTATGGTAAGTTTTTCATTTATGAAAGTAGAGAACTAATATATATATATATATTATATATGTATCTTAAATTGTATAAATCAATACACAGATATATGAAATTTTTCATACATTTATGATGATAATCAGAAGAATAATAAAATTGAAATTGTTAAAAATTATTTAAAAATATTCTACCTAAAGTGTGGGGCTGGAGTAAGCATGAGGGAAATTGCAGCTTTTCATTCTATGTTCTTTTGTACTGTTTGAAATTTCTTTTTTCTTTTTTTTACTATACCCTTAATCACCTTCCTAATTAAAGTGATTTTTCATTTAATGAAATAAGAAAAAAATCTTAACTCTCTTGGTCATTCAGAGAATGAATTAGGGGAAAGGGTTCAAAGACAGAGATAAGATATGAAGTCATTTCAATAGTTACAGTGAGAGATGCAAAGGCTGAAATAAAGAAGTGGCAATTTATTATCAAATAATGAGAAATTTAATAGATATTAAAAGAACATATTTAATACTTACTCTGAAGTTGGGAATATAAGTGAAATATTCAAGAATAGTTTTCACTGGAAGGTCTCTAGTGCCATCACCCCAGATAAGAAAAGGATTCAAAATGAAGAGCATATATTGCTGTATTGATACTAGTTATGAGAAGGGGAGGATAAAAAGAGTTCAGTTTCATCTCAATAAGTTTTTCCACTTGGGGTGTAAAGTGTCTGTGATTATTTAGTTGAAAAGACAATAGGAATTCTGAGCCTAGAGCTCAGACCTTAGTTTTAAGATATATGTTCAATAGTCACGGAATATTAGTGGAAATTAAAAACCACTAAATTTTAGAAGGTCACTTTTAGCAAAAATGTGGTGTAGTCAGGAGAGTCAAGTACAGAAGCCTAAGAAACACCTGCTTTGGATGTATAGAAATAAGAAGAGGATAATAAGAAGGGCAAATAAACTTTGAAGTTATAGTCATAAAAGAAATCAGGGTGTCAGAAATGGCTGGTTCTAAAACTTAGAGGAAGAAAAGAATTTTAAATAGGAAAGAGTAATTAAAGTTACAGTGGGTTAACTAAAAAAAAAGAGGGAGAAATATTCACTGACTTTGACTTTTCATTAATGAATTTATCATGAGGAATGTCACTGGAATGACTAGCTATTCATGAGTATGAGCAAATATGACAAATTATCTGTTGAAAAAGTAAATGGCAGGATACTCAGATCAAGAGCTTGATTTTAAAAATCGGAAATTAATAGAAATAATAGAATTGCTTATATATTTATACTGTTATGGAAGAAATGATGCTTACAGAAGACCAGAGAAAAACCAAGCAACGCACAGAGAAATGGAGTTACACCGTTTATTCGTCAGCAGGCCCAGAGGGAGATGTCTCCCAAATTTCTGGGCAAAAACATGGAGGAAGCTTTACCTATTTATATCTTTCCACCCCTTTTCTCCCAAATAAGGGATTTTTCGGACCTTAGGTCATATGACTAGCCTACAAGGTCAGACAGCCAAGTTTATCTTCCCTATTATTCAAGCAGCTAGAAAGCAAAGTTAATTTACAGAGTAAGGGGCCATCTAAAAATAACAGAGTTGACTTACATAATAAGGGATCATCTAATAGCAGAGAATTTCAACAGTAGTTTTTTACAAAAATAGGGGTTAGCCTTCTCAATACACTAAGGCAGTGATGGCGAACCTTTTGAGCTCGGCGTGTCAGCATTTTGAAAAACCCTAACTTAACTCTGGTGCCGTGTCACATATAGAAATTTTTTGATATTTGCAGCCATAGTAAAACAAAGACTTATATTTTTGATATTTATTTTATATATTTAAATGCCATTTAACAAAGAAAAATCAACCAATAAAATGAGTTCGCGTGTCACCTCTGACACACGTGTCATAGGTTCGCCATCACTGCACTAAGGGATAAGGAGCTAATATGAACTGAAAACAGGAAATTAAAATTATATAAGTGAAAATGTGATGAAACAAGACCTACAGGAGACCAGGAAGGTGATATTTGTCCCATACATCTAAGAATCACCCTAGAACAGTGACTTTCAACCAGTGTATTAGAGTACTAGTCTGCATTCTTTCCAAGAGTACACTAGGGTTCCCTTTTTTCTATATGCTCACCAACACTTGTTTGTTAATTTATTCATAGTAGCCATTCTGACAGGTGTGAGGTGATACCTCATTGTAGTTTCAATTTGCATTTCTTGGATGATTCCAGATGCTGACCATTTTTTTTATATTGAAACAGGAATTTTAGGGGAACATAGGCAGGTTTAGGGAATTTTTAGAATTGGGGTCCATGGAAAAAAACATAGGGCTACTGATTAGGAGAAGGTACATCTTCTAACACAAGGAAGCCAGGTGCAGTTACATTTCCATAAGACAAGGGAGCAACAACAGATACATCTCCCTTACACAAGGAAGCCAGATGCAAGGAGCAGCAACTATTGCATTTACATAAGACAAGGGAGCTGAAAGTAGCCAAAAAGGTCTATATTTACAAAATAAAGAAGAAGAAAGAAAGCACAGAAAGAAAAGAACAATGAGGAAGGAGGGCATCACATGCTCCATGTGGTGTTTGACCTTTGAATCCAGGAGTTGCTATAGTGACCAAATCAAAAAGGGGGATAGTGGCCAATCAGGGGGATATCAGGACACAGGAACTACAGCTTTTATAAATCATGGAAACAGGAAGTGGGTGGCAGTGGGAGTCATTCGGTGGGACTCTTGCCCTCTCCCCATGTGGGAGTCTGTACTTGTTCTTCAATAAATCACCACCTTTGCTATACTACCCTCCATCCACAGATTCATTCTTCAACTCTGGCAGACAAAGAATCTGGGTTCCAGTCCAAACATTTCTTTTCAATGTCTCTTGGCCATGTGTATGTCCTCTTTGGAGAAGTGTCTATTCAGATCCTTTGCCCATTTTTTAATTGGATTGTTTATCTTCCTGGTGTTAAGTTGTGTGAGTTCTTTATATATTTTGGAAATTAACCCCTTATTAGATATATCATTGGCAAATATGTTCTCCCATACAGTGGGTTCTCATTTTATTTTGTTGATGGTTTATTTTGCTGTGCAGAAGCTTTTTAGTTTGATGTAGTCCCATTTGCTTATTTTTTTTCCTGAGTTTCCCTTGCCCTCAGAGACATATCAGCAAAAATATTGCTATGAGAGATGTCTGAGAATTGATTGCCTATGTTTTCTTCTGGGATTTTTATGGTCTTTTATTCATTTTTACTTTATTCTTGTTGGTGATCTAGTTTCATTTTTTTGTATGCACCGGTCCAATTTTCCCAACATCATTTATTGAATAGACTGTCTTTACTCCATTGTATGCTCTTGCCTCCTTTGTCAAATATTAATTGACCATAAAAGCATGGTTTGGTTTCTGGGGTCTCTGTTCTGTTTCATTGATCTATATGCCTGGCCTTATGCCAGTACCAGGCTGTTTTGATTACAATGGCCTTGTAGTTCTTGATACAGAAGAAGTATGAAACAAAAAAAAAATCACCTGAATATGACAAAGGACTTTTAAGTATTATATTATCACAGATATTAAATTTTATAGAAATGCACATTAGTTGCTACAGATTGAATATTTTTCTTCCCCAGTATTCATATGTTAAAAGCCTAATGTCCCAGGCGATGGTATTAGGGGGTGAGGCCTTTGGGAGGTGATTAGCTCATGAGGTGGAGCCCTCATGATGGACATGTTATGTGAGGACACAGCAAGAACTCTGCAATCTAGAACCTGTAAGAGAGCCTTCACAAGAACCTGACTACACTGGAACCTAATTTTGGACTTTCAGCCTTTCTCCAGATCTATAAGAAATACATTTCTGTCGCTTATAAGCCACCTAGAGTATGGTATTTAGTTATCACAGCCCACGTGGATGAAGATATTAATCTTCAGCATTCTAATATCAATTGAAAAGAAAAAATGTAAAATTCAGAGGACAAATCTGTGTTTACCCTTTAAAATAGGTGTGAAAAGAACAAATATTTCAAAAATAGTTGGATAAATGAACATTGTTCCTAAAATGATTAATTTATAGAAAAATTATATAGACTAGTATTTCCTAAATGTCCTCCTTGGGGTGGTGTCATATTTTAAATGTAGATGAGTAATTTTAATTATGTTTCTAATTCTACTTGGAATTAGTGGAGTTCAGTTCAAGTTGCATTGACTGTATTATGACTGTATTGCATCTTTTCAATATAGCTGGAATATGTTTTGATACTTTTTTTTACTCAGGTATTCTAGAAAGATTGAAAAATTATCCAAAAAATGGCAAGGAAGATTTATAAACTCAAAGGAAACCCTGTGTGCATCCTTCTTCAGCATTTTACATTTTACATCCTTGCATTTTAATATTTTCCAATGACTCTTAAAGCCATTTTTTTCATTCATGCATATGCTGATCCTTAGAATGTATGTAACATCCTAATAAACATCCTTTGCATTTATTAAGTCAAAGGAACAGAATACTGAAATTAAAACTTATATCGCAAGTGACAACATGTATTGCTATAAAAGTTTAGAGCATTATTTATTCAAGCTTATAATTATCTTACTTTTACCATTAAAATGACTATAAAATGGAGTGGAAGATTAAAAATTATCTGATACATTTATATTGCTTAAACAACAAACAATTCATATCATTCAGAAGAAAATTACACCTGTCTTCTTAATAGCATACTGGGTCTATGAATTATTCAAATGATGGGCTTGATGCTGTCATTGAATGGCTGCAGCCTACACTGCAGGTTTTCAGATACAGCCATAGGGAGTAGGGTTCATATTCAGTGGCAATACTATTATTAACAAAGTAGCATTCACCCTTTATCTTCTTCCACTCCTTTACTCCAATTTTGATCCGTAAATTCATCACACCTTTTTTATTTGTTAAATTGTGAGAATTTTAGTCCCAAGGACAATTTTTTCAAATGTTATCAGTGATTGAAAACAAGTAGTTATAATGAAAGTGGATTTGCAATCTTCAGTCTAGCATTTATGACTCTGAATGCTATAATTATGAAACCATCCATGTGTGTGCTTTCTTAACATATTATGACAGAAGATTACATTCCAAGTCAAGATTATTCCCTTCTATAGTGGTTTAAAATGTGACTTTTATCCTTTTCCTCTTCACAATATTCTAAATTAGAGTTTGGGGGGGGAAAAAAAGAAACCAATGGAGACTTTTAAAAAAATCTCCATTCACTGAAAGTAGCTTTTTAAAATTTCCATTGCTACTGATATATTGCTCCAGAACTTTCCTCACTTATAAAAATGTTTATTGTGGGGTTAATAGAAGGCATGGTTGTGAGATAAGGGTCCATACTCCCAACATACATTCATCAAGCACCCACAGTATGAATGTTACTACAAAGGAAAAAGTTGTATTATTGGGCCTTTTACCCACCAGACACTTTAAAATATAACAATTTTATTATTCAATTTTACATCTTTAAAGTAGTATCAAGCATTGCTAAATGGAAAGTGTAGGACTACCTGAGGTTGTCATTTCTCACATGTGCTATGGTGGAGAGAGTGGTTGGGTAACTTCTTTCTCACTGAACTTTCACAATCAATGATCATTTACATTGTATTTTTATTCATAAATAGACTTAAAGGGGAACTCAAAGACAAAGTTAATCAGAAAACCATCTGGTATAGTGTGGATTAACCCTCAGGAAGGTCTTTAAATTCCCATGTGCCCAAGTGCTGGAAATCATGTTTTTTGGTGACCCCCTTTTTAAAAAATCTATAAAATGCTCTGGGGTAGAATGAGGAGCCTACAGTTTGAAAGAGAGAGAAAATAAAACTACATATTTTAATGAATAATCTCTCTGTTCTAGAATTTTGTGACACGATAAAGAATTTTCTGTTTTAAAATTCATATTTTCTATAATATTTGTACCTTAATAATTTTTCAATTTTGCTAAAGAAGATGTATGTATAATTACCACCTGTCTATGTGTGTTTGTCAGTGTTGTTCACTATCCTGTTGCACTAATACATCTTTTAATTGCTTCCAAACTCATATTAATAAAGAACCCTGTGGTAGAATTGAAAGAACTCCAAAACTGAAGATAGAAAAGTTGGGTTAGAATCTCATCTCCAAATTGGAAAACCCACCTTTCCTTTCTTCCACCATGAATGCGCCCTCCAGGTTCTCCCAAACGCGCTCAGTCTCCTCTCTTCTCCCAATCTTCCTCATAAGGTCATCATGCTTGTGAAACAGGAATTTTACAGGTGAAATAGGACAGGTTTAGGAAATTTTATAAATTATGGAAATTAAGGAAGCACAGGGCTGCAGAGCAGCAGAAGGTATATTTCCATAGAATAGGGAAGCTGAAAAGCTGCAACAGGTTCATTTCCACAGAATGAGGGAGCTGGGAACAGCAAAAGGTCTATATTTACAAAATAAAGAGAAGGAAGCCCCTAGTCCAGAAGGAGAAGAAGAAAGCCCAAAGGGAATAAGAAAGCAATAAGGAAGGAGGGGGGAAGAACCTCACATGTCCCATGTGAAGTTCCACCTTTGAGCCTAGGAGTTACTATAGTAACCAGTCTAAGGAAATAGTGACCAATCAGAGGAGGTATCAGGGCACCAGGATCTGCAGCCTTTGTAAACCATAAGAAAAAGGAACTCAGGGGGACCCCCCTTTCCTTTCCCCTACTTGGGAGTCCATTCTGTGGGACTCTTTCCCCCTCCCCATGTGGGAGTCTGTACTTGTTCTTTAATAAATCTCCACCTTTGCTATACTATCCTCTGTCTGTGGATTCATTCTTCCACTCTGGCAGACAAAGAGTCCGGGTTCCAGTCCCTGGGAACACTGCGTGTTCCAGCCCCAAAATTCCGTTTCACTTGCAAACCCAGCATCCTACGTGTCCCAGGTGGGATGTGCCATCTGGTGTCATTAAGAACAAGAAAGTCCTGTTCATCTGGGAGTGCAATCAGACATTTTATGTTGCTGCAGCTGTCACCCCAGGACTGTGGCTTCCCTGCCATTGTAGCTGCAGGGGCTAACTGTGGCTCTGTGGGGACTGGCATCCGTGGAAGAGGACAGCATCTTGCACACCCAGCCCCCCGCCTTGCCCTGGACTGCAGGTTCCAACACTGGGCAGATAGATACAGATCACAGTGAAGTCTAGGCAGTCCACATTATTTCTCAGTTTGAGGGATTATGGGTCTTAAAATTTTGGCGATTTCACCAAAAACTATTTGATCTTTTTGTTCCCAACATAGCTCAATCATTGATGAATCACAGAGTTCTGGAGGTTCGTTGTGTTTGCCAGATCTATGTCAAAACTTCAAAAAACACACATACCCAGACCCAGAGACTCCAAAGTCTGCTTGAGCTTTGGGGAGACTCTGCTATCTAAGGAGAGCCTAGGGATTTGGAAGACTCATAATCCCTTGATTCCAGGGCTTCCTCAAATGTACAGAATCAAGGGGAGGGAGAGCAGGCATGGAAGAGGTGCTTAGGGAAAATGTACTGAAAATTTCCAGCATCTGGGCACCACAATCTGGGTCCAGAGGTGCAGAGTGGTGGCTTCCACAATGAATGTCTTCTCACCAGGTGATACATTGTGTAGAACTTTAGAAGATATGCTGGTTCATTGCCAAAAAAATTGTTAAGAATTATAACTTTTGCAGAGCTTTTTGCTTATTATTAAGCCTCTATACTCCACGACCTCACTTTAAAAAATAAGATGCAAGTGCTGGATATCCCCACATCTCAGAATCCCTATGGTGTAATGGTACTTGTTCAATGGCTCTCAAGCCCCAGCTCACTCTTGAATAATTCAAAAAATTCAAGTTCTCTCATTTTCATACAATTATACGGTATTATTTTAGACTCTACAGGGATGACCTAAACATTTAGCTATTTGAAGAAGCAGGGAAATGAGGCCAAGGTCCCATGGCACAGACACTGCATGTTAGATCAGTAAACTGACCCAATTGCAGAATTATAGATTACTGATCAGAAGAAATCAGAAATACATATCTGAGCATGAATGTCTGTTTATGTATAGTGCTGTTATATTTTATGACTACTAGTTGTTTGAAGTGTTTTTTATGTACAGTTGACTGAGGTATGTAACCTGAATATTATTAAAAATATCAAATTGATTTATCTATTAAGCAAATATGCAATTTCATTGGTTAGGTATATTCTGAAGTAGGCAATCTTTCACTGCAGGAGTCTACTTAAATAAAACTCAATTCACATGATAGGTAAGACAGTTGATATTTCTGAAAACAGTCAAATGAATGAAGAAAAGGTAATAATTTGTTTTATATGTCTAATTTCTGGCTATTAATCTGAAGAAGCAAGATAATTTTCCTTACAATCACAGATTAAGTAATTGGAAACAAATTTAAAATTTGTACACTAAAACTGGGCACAGAAAGAAAAAAAAAGAAAAGAAATAAAAGCATTTTGGAATTCCAAACATTTTTTAAAAAGCCCCAAGCCACACCGGGGTTCTCTGAAAATGATGGCTGCTTGGCTGCCCGGCAGCTTTTATGCCCCCACCACCCCCTCCTTTTTTCAGTCTAAAGATTGGCTTATCAGACAGAACAAATTATGTTAACATGTAATACTCTTCAACCCAAAACTCTAAATGTACTTCCAGAAAATTTGAACTTCATAACTTACTTAAAATTTTCTGTCTTGTGCCACAGGGGGAAAAAAAGTTTAAGTATGGATGTAAACAACACTTTTATGTAAAACCAAAGCCTTTTTATTTTTACTCTTTTGCACTTATTATTTGTACTTCTCATATGAAACTCAAAAAAATGACTTTGCTCTGCTAGTCAACCTCCCATATGGTGGGTCAAATATCTTAATGATTTTTTGGAAGACAGAGAATATACTTTATTCTTTCAGTTTTCTACATAGCAGAGAGTACAACAAGCTAGCATTCAGATTATTTTAATTTAATAATTAAGGTATGCATGTTTGGTTAAAGGAAGATTGTCTAAGTGGAGACTGGTATTCATTTGGATTCACAAATACTAATCAACAGTTTTCAAGTAATGGAAAACCAGTGGCAATAGCTTAAACAAGACAAACAAGTGAATAAAATTTAACAGATGTAATTTTTAAAAATTATAAGGCTGCAGGTGTGTCTCCTAGATCATAAGTACAGAAATGCAGCCCAGATATTTAGCAGAAATGGGAAAATATCAGTAGAAGGATAGGCAATATTTTTTTTTCATCTCTCTCTCTCCCCCTTTCTCATCTGCTTTATTTTCCTGTCTTTCTATAAAACAAATCCCTCTGCTTCTCATTTCTCATGACAGGTGATAATACCTCCATTGTTTTCAATTTACTTCCTTTAAGAATCCAGTCAGGATAAACTGGAACACCTCAGCCCAAGTTTAAAACTCTTAAGAGGAAAGAAAGGGGAGGCCTGCATCATCTATTGGTCAAGGCATTCATCATATTCTAATTGAAATGATCATTTTAAAAACTTCTGAAAAATCTCATTTTGTTCCTTTCAAATCTGTTTATCTGCTTTTAAAAGTATTTTGATCCCTGCTCATATTTTTCAAGTTTTAAAATTTCTTTAAATTTACTAAATTTTAAATTTGTTTTTATGTTTGATAATGTCAATATCTGTGGCATTTGGAGTCTGAGTCTGCCATTGTTTTTTTCCATTGATTCTTTCTTGTGGGGAATAGTTGGTTTGCATGTTTTATTTTAATCATGAACTACTCATTTTTCTTGAAAAGAAATTTTCCTTCCACTTGACATCAATGTCAAGGTCCGAAGTTAGTTGAGGCAATCTTGGCAGCTCAGGTACAAAATTTAAGAACTTAAAGAACTATGAGGCTGAGTATCTCCTTAAAAGAGGTACTTCTCCCAAGAAGACCAGCAAATAACCAACAGGTACTGTATATGAAAAAACGCTCAACTTCACTAGCTATTAAGGACATGCAAATCAAAACTACAATCTCACACCTGCTGGAATGGCTTGTTTCAACAAGAAAAGTAATACGTGTTGAAGAGGTGGTAGAGAAAAAGGAACCGTCATTCACTGATGGTGGGAATATGAACTGGTACATGCACTATGAAAAACAGTATGGAAATTCCTCAAAAAATTAAGAATAGAGTTACCATATTGAAATGGGATTTTTGGACTGGAACCCGGATTCTTTGTCCGCCGGAGTCGAAGAATGAATCCACGGACAGAGGGTAGTATAGCAAAGGCAGAAATTTATTGAAGAACAAGTACAGACTACGTGGGGAGAGGAAAAGAGTCCCACAGAATGGACTCCCATGTGGGAGGGGGAAAGGGTCCCACTGAGTTCCTTTTCCCTCTGGCTTATAAAGGCTGCAGATCCTGGTGCCTTGATATCCCTTCTGATTGGTCACTATTCCCTTAGACTGGTTACTATAGTAACTCCTGGGCTCAAAGGTTGAACCTCACATGGGACACGTGAAGTTCTCCCCCCCTTCCTCATTGTTTTCCTATTCCCTTCGGGCTTTCTTCTTTACCTTATTTTGTAAATATAGACCTTTTGCTGTTCCCAGCTCCCTCATTCTATGGAAATGTACCCGTTGCAGCTTTTCAGTTTCCCTATTCTATGGAAATATACCTTCTGCTGCTCTGCAGCCCTGTGCTTCCTCCATGGTCCCCTTAATTTCCAAAATTTCCTAAAACCTGTCTTTTTCACCCCCCAAAATTCCCGTTTCACTTAGAAGAAATAAGGTGGCTATGAAATAACTGTCTGCTCTATGAATAATGAAAATCATTCTTCCCTTTTTACCCTTCCAGGAGGATTTAAATGCATTTAAAAATGAACTTGTTAACCAAAATGAATATTACTTGGAAAAATGTTTGGAAGGGGTTAGGCATGAACCTGGAACAATTCCAAGTCCCCTAAATTGATGGGCAATGCTTTCTGCATCCTTTAATATTGTGATTTATAATAAGAAATAAATATTTGGTTTTGTCCAGTTGCTGTCACAGAACTCCTGAAACAGTTTGAATGGCCTAGTCAGTGGTCGGCAAACTGAGGCTCTCGAGCCACATGAGGGTCTTTGGCCCCTTGAGTGCGGCTCTTCCTAAGCCTTAGGAGTACCCTAATTAAGTTAATAACAATGTACCTACCTATATAGTTTGTTTTTTTTTAATATATTTTATTGGTTTTTTACAGAGAGCAAGGGAGAGGGATAGAGAGTTAGAAACATCGATGATAGAGAAACATCGATCAGCTGTCTCCCACATACCTCCTACTGGGTATGTGCCCACAACCAAGGTACATGCCCTCCACTGGAATCGAACCTGGGACCTTTCGTCCCCAGGCTGACTTTCCGTCCCCCTGATGCTCTATCCACTGATCCAAACCAGTTAGGACTATATAGTTTAAAAAATTTGGCTCTCAAAAGAAATTTCAATTGTTGTACTGTTGATATTTGGCTCTGTTGACTAATGAGTTTGCAGACCACTGGCTAGGTAATGAGAGCAACAAAGGTGCCTTTGTTGTGTTAATGAAGTGATTTTAGGAAAACAACTAGGTAACCTAAGGATGGGGATGGTTGCCAGGCAACCCATTGTGAGATAGGAGTTTGGAATTTTCACTCTTACCCCTGACATTCTGGAAGGGGAAAGGGCCTAGAGATTGAGTTCAATTATTAATGGCCAATAATTTAATCAACCAAGCCTATGTAATGAATTCTCCATACAATCCCAGGAGATTGGGGTTTGGGATTTGCAGTTTCTAGGTAAGTGATGATGGATAGTGGTATTCTCAGAGCGCATAAGCTCCATGCCCTTTCCCTATATCTTGCCCTCTTCCATCTGGCTGTTCCTGAGTTACATCCTTTTATAGTAAACTGGCAATCTAGTAAGTAAAATGTTTCTCTAAGTTCTGTGTGTCAGTCTAGCAAATTAATTGAACCCAAGGGGTGGGTTGTTGGAACATCCAATATGGAGCTAGTTGGTTAGTCAGAAGCACAGGTGACAACCTCTACTTGTCTTATAGGACTGAACCCTTGACCTGTGGAATCTAAAGCTACCTCCAGGCAGATAGTGTCAGAATTGTGTTAAATTGTATGTTTTTCATAGTGCATGTGGAATCTAAAGCTATCTCCAGGCAGATAGTGTCAGAATTGTGTTAAATTGTATGACACCAGATACTTTCTGAGAATTACTTGTTGGTGTGGTGAAAACCCCCCATATCAGAATTGCAAATGTTGATCAGAACAATAGTCATCTTCATGATTATTTTCTTATCCCTGTATTAAATTATTCTTACTGAAAGGCCTGATTGAATAATAAAGCTTTCATAAAGTAAAGGATTTGCTCCATTCTTTCATGAGTATCATTTTGCCAACAAGAAGCTAGCGTTCTAAGGACCTGGCTATGGATTAACAAATCTGATTCCACAATGTGAGTCTTGAATGATCGATATGTTGATATTTAAGGAGAGCAAATATTTCAGACATGGAAAGCCAGTAACTTTGTTTGCTTAATTAAAAAGGAGCATACTGTACAAGCTAATGTTTTATTTTTTAAGGCTACTATGGTGACTGTTTATAGCAGTGATTCCCAAAGTGGGCGCTACCGCCCCCCGGTGGGCGCTGCAGCGATCCAGGGGGGCGGTGATGGCCACAGGTGCATTTGGGGGCAATGAGTAACTGCTATTAAAATTTAAAAAAAATTAATTTCCAGGGGCTGAGTAATATTTTTTCTGGAAAGGGGGCAGTAGGCCAAATAAGTTTGGGAACCACTGGTTTATAGGGTCTAAATAGTTCCCTTGGGATAAGTAAGTATTAACATATCTTCAAAAGTTTACTAAACCATCAAAATCATTGACACTCAGAAAATTTGTTTCATTTTCTGTCCAGTACAAAATATGTAAACACCTTACATTTTTTGTAAGTGCTGTAACTATTTTACACGTACGTTTGTGTTTTATTTGCTAGAAGAGTAAATAAACTTCTACAGTGACTTCTTTAAGAAAGTTACACCTTGTATGAACTATTAAAAGCTCTCTCAACCACCACATAAAGCACAGGCCTCTCAAAAGCCCTTTAGGCCCCAGATTGTCAATAAACTAGACCTAATCCCAGTGAAGAATCAACAAGGCTCATCCTGGGACCTGACTAAGGGCAAAGAGCAGGTGCAAGGCCTACATTTCTGACTGCTTGGCGCCTTGTTATTGTTCTTACGAATAGTCGGTGCATCAGGAACTCTACAGGGATCCAAGCCTTTCCTTGAGCCCAATCAAAGGATTAGTGTGATTCAGACAGAGATTGAATCTGCGTGAAAAATTTTCCATGCTGAGTTCTATCAGAAGGTGCTGCTGAGTGAGATTTGTTACTAATCACGAGGCAAAATTGCAGTCTCTGAAATGAGAAACCAATAAACAAAATAATAAAAGTTATTTTAATTATTAAATGTCAGTGTTACAAAGCCTTTGCCATTTATCACTGCCATTAAGGAATACAGTAAATAGGAAAAAAAATTGTGTTCCATTCAATATAATTCAATTTCCTTAATATATTTTAATGATCTTAAAAAACAGTATGGTGATTACCAGAGAAGAAGGGGGGCTAAGGGGAGAAGAGGGCATCTGGGGGATGAATGGTCACAGAAGGAGACTTGACTTGGGGTGGTAAACACACAATACAGTGTAGAGATGATGTGCTGTACAATTGTACACCTAAAAGCTGTATAATTTTATTGACCAATGTCACCCAAATAAATTCAATAAAAAGTTTTAAAAATGTGATTAACAAATTGCTAATTCCTTTTAGCAACCAATATCTATACTTTAATGCAGATGTACTATTTTATTGGACAGTGCTTTATGTGTACTGAAGCTGCTGAAAATTCTGAAAGTCTTTACACAGTCTAAGTTGTCAGTGCCTAATGATGCTAAGTGATGAATTGCTCCAATTTTAATAGAACAATCAAGGTCTAGTGTTTCCATTATCGTCTCAAAACACTTCCCATCCATACTCTTATGCTATTGTAGTACTGATTAGGCAGCATTATTTGTAAAGACTTTGTAAATTGTAAGTCAGAGATAACAGGTGATTCTTTCTTGTTATTTGAAAACCAAACATGTCTGATAATTTTTCATGTTTGCAGAAACTACTGACATGTCAATATCATTTTACTAAAAGAAGAATGAGCTGCTCTACTCGGTGCAATTGGACATAAAAATGTCCTCTTTTCTAATACAATTGGAAACTGATCAAGTAATAGTATTATTTCGTATGAATTGCTTGTGGTTAAATCTGTTTATGTATAAAATTTGATTTATCTCTATCATCTATCCATCTATTATCTATCATATCTATCTATCTATCTATCTATCTATCTATCTATCTATCTATCATCTATCTATCTTCTATCTATCATCTATCTGTGGTGGTTAGACAGACATGAGCAGAGCAAGGATGATGGGCCAGATACAGAAGGTCACCAGAGCAAAAATCCCTGGGTGCCTAGCAACAGGCAAAACTGGAGAAAAAAGGACCTTGCCTCCAGGATAACTTTTCCTCCCCCAGCATGTTGCTGGTCATGTAGTTTAGACCCTTTGACCTTTCATATCACTGGTCATGTGGTTTAGACATCCCCTGGCATGTCAGTAGTCACATGGTAGACCCCTTTGGAGGAGGAACAAGAGGGAGAAGAGTAGCCTCATGGGACTCCCATTGGGGATGGTCACCACCACTCCTTTAAACATTAACCCCTAGGGATAATATCTAGGCCTCTGCTGTGTTTCAGTTTCAGGCCCAGAAAAGCAGCAAAATCAGGAAAGTGATGCCATGGCTGCCATTAAGACCACCTGCATTGACTAATGACCCCTTTCCTTGGCCCCAGCCAATCAGTGGAGACCAGGGTCCTGAAAGGACACATCTGGAAAGCTTATGGATATTCTATTGGGATCCTCCCCTGAGAACTCCAGGTAAATACTCTCAAGACTGAGGACCCAATGCAGCTCTCTCTGTAGAACACACCTGTGTCTTTCACCTTCCCTTAAGCATGTTTTCCTTCCGCTCTCTCCTAAGCTCCAAGGGCCATCCTTTTGCCTTGGTAACTTGTTTCCTGAGCCCATATCTTCTTCAGCTCACTTTTTCTACTTCTGTGACTTTCTAAATAAACTTTCTCTTCTAGTTTGAATTTTGGCTCTGAAATCTTTCTTAGCTAGAACTCAAGTACCAAGGTTGCTGAACTGAGGTCCTATCTGACTCCACCGGTCTAAGACCTGGTGCAGTTTTGCCTCCAACATATCTATCTAGCATCATCTATCTGTCTTATTAAACTTCTGATATAAAACTTTTAACCATGTATACTTTTAATTTTTAGGAAGTAAATATAGTATAATTAAAAGTAATTTTACATGATCTATTATTAGTGATTAATACCTGTGAAACGGAATTTTTGGACTGGAACACACAGTGTTCCCCTGGGCAGGATGGTTCTCAGGCTCTTCGTTGGAGTCAAAGAATGAATCCATGGAGGGAAGGTGGTATAGCAAAGGTGAAAATTTATTGAAGAACAAGTACAGACTCCCACATGGGGAGGGGAAAGAGTCCCACTGAGTTCCTGTTTCGACGGTTTATAAAGATGTGCCTTGATATCCCCTCTGATCGGTCACTATTCCCTTGGACTGGTTACTATAGTAACTTCTGAGCTCAAAGGTGGAACCTCACATGGGACGTGGAACATGTGAGGTTCTCCCTCCTCCTTCCTTATTGTTTTCCTATTCCCTTTGAGCTTTCTTCCTCTGGATGAGGGGCTTCCTTCCCTTTATTTTGTAAATATAGGCCTTCTGCTGTTTCCAGCTCCTTCATTCTGTGGAAATGTACCTGTTGCAGCTTTTCAGCTCCCCTATTCTGTGGAAATATACCTTCTGCTGCTCTGCAGCCCTATGCTTCTTTCATGGTCCCCTTAATTTCTAAAACTTCCTAAACCTGTCTTTTTCACCCATAAAAATTCCTGCTTCACCTGGAATATCCATGCTTTCTATGGCATACACAAGAGGGGTATTAGAAATATATCTCATGTTTCTTAAGCTTTAATATTTAACTAAAACACCCCCTAAAATAAATATGCCATATTCTTCTATTAATATTCCAGTAAGCACATATTAAATGTCTTCTACATGTTGGGCTAAGGCCATTTCTACAAGATGAAAACGCTCAATAGGAATACTCCAAAGATATCTGATTTTTCATTCAACTGGAAGACTCA
>NW_005364031.1:2082317-2100771 GCF_000412655.1 Myotis brandtii
GTAAAAATAAATGTTGTAACATTAGATAATCTAAGAGATTAATTCAGTACCCATCTCACTGCAGGATATTTTAGGATAGATACTCAGTGAAAAGAAGAGTGTCAACTGATTACTATCGCAGTCTCTTGAATCCCCCTAAAATACTACATTGCATTGTCAATCTATGACATCTATTTTCAGTGAGGATAATATTACAGTGGTGTTGCCTAGTGTTAAGGCAGACTGACAAGTTGATGTTTTTTCTCTTTTTATTTTCTATATCTTAAGAAGACAGCTGATGATTTGTCCAATTCTCTTCAAAACTCTTAAAGAAAGTATGCTGCAAAGATAAGTGAGTAGAATTAACTAATCTCAAAATGTTCATAAAGACAAAACAACTTTGCTGTCCCATTATTTAGAAAGTTCAAAGCACAATTTAGATTTCTTCTAGCTGAGGAACATAATGAGGTTAAGATTATTGATTCACCAAATGAAGTCAATTTTGTTTTTATTTACACAAGGAAGAAAAAAATGCCATACACTGGAGAAGTGATTCTTAGGATGAAATATGATGTCAAATAGAAGGCTGAATGCAGAAGATGAAGAAAGAAAGGAAAATGACATACTCATTGCAATTATATATAACTTTAAACCAATTTTTGAAAATTGAGACTAGAAAAATGTACAAGCTAAACATACTGGCAATAACAAACTGACAAGACCTAGAAATATTGGCTTTTATTAGGCTACTAGGAGCCCAGTGCACAAATTCATGCACCTTGAAAGAAACTGTGGGCCATGAGGCTGCGGTGGGTACAGGGGCGGGTCTCGGTCCATCCTCTTTGCCCCCGCCCGGCCTCTCCTGCCACAACCCTCGGTTCCCTGTTTGCTGGCAGCCCCGCTCCTGCCACCACCACTCCCACGTGCTGATGGGGCCGGCCCCACTTGCACCCACTGACAGTGCAGAGAGATTGAAGCTGGCGCCAGCAGCAGGTGCAAGTGGGGCTGGCGCCATCAGCAGGTGCGAGTGGTGGCTGATGCCTCGATTGCCCCTCAGGAGCAGGGGGAGGTGGAGAAGCCCTCAGGCGCCATCGGGGCCAGCAGCCACCACTCGCACCAGCTGACAGTGCCAAGCAATTGGGACCAGCACCAGGTGTTGGCAGTGGGTGCGAGCGGCGGCACTGGCACCAGCTGCAGGTGTGAGTGGGGCTGGCACCGGCAGTAGGTACAAGCAGCGGTTCCGGCAGTGGGTGCGAGTGGGGCCGTCACTGGTAGTGGGTGCAAGAGGCAGCTGTATGCCCCCATCACCCCTTAGGAGCAGGGGAAGGTGGAAAAGCCCTGAGGGTGATTGGGGCCGACAACTGCCACTCTCACCCGCTGACAGTGCTAAGTGATCAGGCCGGTGCCAGGTGCCAGCAGCGGGTGAGAGCAGGGCTGGCATCCACAGCAGGTGTGAACACCAGGTAGGACTGTGGTGCACTGGAGCAAAGAATTTTCAGTAACCACCAGAGGCTTGCCCCGATGACAGCCACCAGAACCCTGCCTTGGTCTGGCGGCCCCGCTCACCTGTTCCACCATCCCACCACAGCCAACGCCCACCACGTTCTTCACTCTGCCACCTGCTGCCAATGGCCGCCATGTTCTATGCACACCCCCTGCTGGTCAGTGCATATCATAGTGACCAGTTGTTTGGTTGTTCAGCCATTTGGTCTATTTGCATATTAGGGTTTTATATATATAGATAATAGAGGATTTCACTTAGATTATCTTTATATTTGCTTCAAATTAACTTGAGAATAGTTTGTAATTCTATCACTAAAAGTATGTATACAAATGATTTCAGTGAAAGTTTGGACAATTTTATTTATTTACTTAAAAAATCAACATTATCACTGGTTCTTTTATTTGTTAGTGAGGTTATTGGGGTGACATTGGTTAATAAAATTACATAGGTTTCAGGTATACAATTCTACAATATATCATCTGTATTTTGCATTGTGTGTTTACCACTCCAACTCAAGTCTCTTTCCATCACCATTTATCTCCCATTTACCCTCTTCTATCTCCCCCCACTCTGCTTCCCTCTAGCAACAAACATACTGTTGTGTGTGTTCATGAATCTTTCCTCTTTTTCTTGCTTAATCCTAACACCCTCCTCTCCCAGTTCCGAAACCCTCCCCTCTGACATCTGTCAGTCTGTTCTCTGTATCCATGAATCTGTCTCCAATTTGTTTGTTAGTTTATTTTGTTCATTATATTTTACATATAAGTGAAATCATGTGGTGCTTGTCTTTCTCTGACTGGCTTATTTCACTTAGCATAATAATTTCCACGTCCATCCAAGCTGTTGCAAAAGGTAAGATTTCCTTCTTTTTTTATGGCTGAGTAGCATTTCATTTTGTAAATGTATCACAGCTTTTTTATTCACTCATCTACTGATGGACACTTGGCCGACTCCCAAATATTGGCTATTGTAAATAATGGTGCAATGAACAAAAGCATACGTTGTTTTGAATTAGTGTTTCGGGTTTCTTTGAACATATTCCCAGAAGTGGAATTGCTGGGTCAAAAGGCAGTTCTATTCTTAATTTTTTAGGTAATTTGATACTGCTTTCCACAGTGGCTGCACCAATCTGCATTCCCACCATCAATGCACTGGAGTTCCCTTTTCTCTACATCCTTGCCAACACTTGTTTGTTGATTTATTGATTATAGCCATTCTGACAGGTGTGAGATGGTATCTCATTGTGGTTTTAATTTGTTGAAAAGAATATCTTTTCTAAATTCAATTTCCTTTGTACCTTTGTAGAAAATAAGTTTTCCATGTATATATTTATGGATTCTAAGTTCCATTTATCTAAGTCTGTGTCTTCATTGATATCATATTATTTTGATCACTACAGGTAAGTATAAATGTTTTGATAAAATAGTGTTATTATTATAATTTTGTTCTCTTTCAAAGTAGTTTTGGCCACCCTAGCACTTTCACATTTTCGTATGAATTTTAGAATGTTTGCCACATACATACCAAAAAAAAAAAAAATGATCCTCCTGGGAGTTTGATTGGGATTGCTGTGAATCTATACAATGATTAACAAAGAATTGACATATTTACAATATTGAATCTTCTGAGTCACTCATTTATTTATTTTTTAAATTTCTCTCAGCAACATTTTGTTGTTCTCATTGTACAGGCTTTCACATGTTAGATTTATCTCTAAGTATTCTTATGTTATTGTGACATTTACAATTTTACTTTCTGATTTTTATCATTAGAACTTAGTATTATCATTGACTTTTATATATTAATCATGCAGCCTTAACCTTATTAAATTTATAAATTAGTCATTGTAGCTTATTTTATAGATTCTATCACATTGCCTACATAGATAACATTTCATTTCCTAATAAAGACAGTTTCATCTTTTTCTTTCTAATCTGGATGACATTATATATTTTTTCTTACCTTATTGCCTTGGCTGGAATCTTCAATGCAATGTTGAATAGAAGCAATAAGAGTAGATATCCTTGTTTTGATCTTACAGGGAAAGATTCAATTGTTAACCATACAAAACTATTTTAGCTGTAGGTTTGTTATAAAGAATTGGCTTATGTGATTAAAGAGGCTGGCAAGTCAAAATCTGAAGAGTAAGTCAGTGGACTGGAGACCCAGGAAAGCTAATATTGCAGTTCCATTCCTAAGACTGGTAGGCTGCAGATCCAGGAGATCTGGTTCCAGTTCAAATCTGAAAGCAGTCTGCTGAGAAACTAGGAAAAGAGCTGATGTTGCAAATGAAGCTTGAAAGTAGTCTGCTGGAGTAATCTCTCTTGCTCAGGGCAGGTCATAATTTTGGTCTATTCAGGCTTTCAAGTGATTACATAAGGCCCACCCACATTATGGAGGGCAATCTGCTTTACTCAAAGTCTTCTTATTTCAATGTTAAGCTTAGCCAAAACACTCTCATAGAAACACCCAGAATAATGTTTTACCAAATATCTGGGCATCCTATGGCTCAGCCAAATTAACACATAAAATTAATCAAAGAAATGATCCAGAGCAAATATTCTTAAACATTATGCAACACTGATTCTCTATCCCAGGAAGCATGCATATGAGACACTTTGATTAACATTTAATAAATAATATATTTCCTGAATAGCACTTTTGACCTTCAGCTTTATGTTAGTTGCTATGGGAAACCTACATAACAACTGTGTCACTCTATTCCTCAGTTCTTCTACACACCTTTCATGGTTGATGTACCTATTATTACTTTCTTCCTTCTTTGTTGTGTTTTCCAGATTCTTACCACTATATTCCTTTCTGAGAAGACAGATGATTTGAACATAAAAATAATTTAGGCAACCCAAGATGCTTTTTATAATTTTGCATTATTAAATGTATACACAGTACATAGGATAGACTCTCAGAAAACATTGATCACTTTGGAATTGTTGAAGACATTTTTATTTCAAATAGAATAAAATTTTCATTTGCTCTCTTCATATAGCAATATTTGAATGAACTTAGTAACCATAATTACAAAATTCATCAGGAACTCTGAATATATATTGTTTCTTAAAGTTGAATGTTTGGGCGGAAAATGATGTAGAAGACATTTTATGACCTATGAAAATAATCTTTTAGATCTTATGGCAAAGAAAAAATTACCAATTCATCCTACCAAGAATAGATTGATCATTGTGATTGCACAAACACATTAATTTCCAAATAAAAGAAGTTTATTTTTCCATCTTTAAGCCATCTTTAGACCAGATAACTCCTAGCAGTGCAGATAGATATACATTTACAAAACTAACAAACATGAATATACAAATTATAAATTATGTATTATAACTTTATATGCTTGTGAAAAACAGTACGTTAAAAAGCATATTTTAATGTTTTAGAATACAGAATATCTGTCAATTATCTATCTATCTATCTATCTATCTATCTATCTATCTATCTATGTATCTATCTATCATCTATCTATCCTTTAATATATACAATTGACCCTTGAATAACATGAGGGTTAGTGGGGATGACAGTCAAAAATCTACATATAACTTTTGACTCCCACAGAACTTATCTATGGTCCCTCGGTATACATAGGAGATTGATTTCAGGACCCCTGCAGACACTAAAATCTATGGATACTCAAGTCTTCTATATAAAATGGCTTAGAACAATGTATAGTCAACTTTCCACATTACCATATTTCCAACTATTGATCAAAAATACTGTTTTTGATTCATGGTTGGTTGAATTGGAAAATTTAACCCAGGGATTCAGAGGCCTGCCTGTATATTTATTGAACAAAATTTGCATATGAGTAGACTTGTTCAGTTCAAATGCGTGTTGTTCAAAGGTAAACATACTATCTTATTGGTTCTGTGTCTCTGGAGGACCCTGAAAAATACAAGAAGTGAAGTATATATGCCATATCCTTTCCTTGTTATTGTAGTATATACACATATATACATACTATTAGTTGTATACAATATTACATAAATTCTATGTATAATTTACGTATACGTTTTACATATAAAAGGTATTTATTATAAAAATTAGCTCATGAGATTATGGAGGCTGACAAATCTGCAGGGTGAGTTGTCAAGCTGGAGACCCCCCAAAATTGATAATGTAGTTTTAGTCTGAAAGCCAACAGGAAGACCCAGGAAGAGAAGAGCTGATGTTTCAGTTCAAAGGCTGTTGGAGAAGAATGATTATCTGTCACTCATGGGAAGGTCAGACTTTTTGTTTTACTCAGGCCTTAAACTGATAGATGAGGCCCACCCATGTTATGGATGAGGATATGCTTTTCTCAGTCTATCAATTTAAATGTTAATCTTATCCATAAACAGTCACAGAAACCCCCAGAATAATGTTTGAGCAACTATGTGGGTAGTTGATCATCATGCTTTCTTTGTTATCAAACTATGCTATTCCATCATGCTTTCTTTGTTATGATTCCCAGTTCATCATGCTTTCTTAATTATGAAGCTATGCTATCCTTTTTTTTGGCACTTAAATAATCAAGCAAATACAAAACAATTTTAGTTCAAAGTAGATGACCAAGATTTCCATTTTATTGTGCTATTTACTACCTCTGTGATGTAAGTAGAATTCAATATTAGATCATATTCAAGGTTTTTGCGTTCACCTGGATAATAGGATACTTGAAAACCATATTATAGCCTAAGACAAGCATGTCAAATTCAAAGGCTAACATGGGCCAAATCAACAAGTTTTAAGCTTATGTAGGCCGCAAAAAAACCAAAAGCTTCAATTTTCATAGAAACGTAAGTTCATTCCGATAGAGACATGCTGAATACAAAGGGCTGAAATAAATGAATAATCATTAACATAGAATAATAGAATATTTTAATAAAAATTTATATTTTTTCTTGAACATTAACTTACCAGACACTGAATAACTGCACAAATTAATAAGCGTAAAGCAAATAAACCTATTTTCCTTGTTTTCCAGAAGCAAAATATCTCCTGTTGCACACACCCAACAAGTCAGTACAAGACTAATGACGTGGCAATCGGCTGCTAAAATATTCGCTGCTAGTATTAGTGGAGAGATATGGTGCGCCTGCGCCTAAGGTGCATAAAGAAAATGATGCAACACTATTATAGTAATCAGTAATTAGTGAATATTGTAGTTTGTTATTAATTATGTATAACAGAATATTGTAAAAATTAACTTACGAAATTTTTATTAAAACATTTCTTACATACTGTTATATTGGCTGGGCCACAAAAATATTTTGTGGGCCACATGCGGCCTGCTGGCCACGAGTTTGGTATGTTTGGCCTAAGAAATCATGTTTTATGACTATGGTAAATTTAATTTTATTAAATAGGAGTTAATTTTTCCAAAAGAAAATATGACGCTGTTTTACATCAGCAAAGTTAAGTCACTACCACAAGCAAGCAAATCTCAAAATATCTAAATATTTAAAATCATACTCAATTTTTCTTATATTTTGGTGCTTGACCATTCAGTGTGTATTAATATTACTAAGACAAATGATACCAGGCACTGAGTATTTAAGAGAATAGATATGGGAAAAAGATAAAAGTGAGAACATTTATCCATTAGCTCTTTTCCCTTATGTATTTTGAAAAGACTGTTATTATTTGAAGTGGAAGTGCCTATCATAGCCTAGCTCAGAGGCCACTTGGAACATAGATGAAAACAATAAAGCATATTATTTTAAAGATATAGTCTTTAAACACTTGAATCAAGTGTTTTATAAACTAAAACAATAGAAAAGATGAAATGATTTTGTTTTATTGGCTGTTATGGACACTCTTTCTGAAAAATGTCATTCCAATCAACGCACTACGGAAAGAAGGCACCAAGGAACTCATATTTTGAATATTCCATAGAAACTACATTAACTCTATCTTCATGAGGATGCATATTCTGTTTTCTGTTTACCCAATTTCATAAAGGAGGTTGCTGGGAACTCAAAATGTTTAAGTGCAACTGTTAAAGTTAAGTGAGTTGGTTATAATAATCTTCAACTATCCCAAATTTCCCATTGACTCTACTGGCAATTCAAAGTATCCTTGTTATTACTAGAAAGAATTCAAATAGGAGGCACCAATAAAAATGCAAGTAATGTATTTTGTTCATCTATTTTCTCTCTGATATTCATTCAAGTTGGAGAGTTTATAATTCTTAGGTGATAAATTACTATCACATCAGTAGACAGTTTCAGCTTTTCTATCAACATCACAGGATACAGCCACTTAAAGCTGAGCAGTAATCCTTATGTCTATTGGGATTCCAATTATATGCAGTCCTATCCCATTACTACAATTGTTTGGATATGCCTAGTTCCCATGGCTTTGTCCTTGGCCCATGAACACTGAGCACCGTGAGGTTTTGCAGGATGCTTTTCCCACTAATAAGTGTGGTTCCACTAATAAGCTACGACTTGGGGTGCTTGGATCACATGATGCTTTACTGAGCTTACTTACCCACAGGATTCCAGAACTTACACAGATGTTCTTGCAGAATCTGCTCTTCCTAGAAAAAATATTTACCTCCATGAAGCTATTTCTATGATCTGTGATCCATCACTCAAATCATTTTGGCCATCATTCCTTCTCCTACCTTCCATTTAGCCATTTGAGGATAGATGGCTTCTACTTTTAACCGGCTTGTTTTATTTTGTCTTGTTTTGCAAAGACGTCTCTTTGTAATTCAAGAAAAAATATGTAGCATTTTCTTTGAAAAGTAGCATTTAAATTAATATCAGCTCAGACTTAAAATACATACATAAATGAGGGTCCAGCTGATACAAATAGCAAGTTTCTAATGGAGAAATACCAGTAAATGTGGAAAATTTGGCACTCAACTCTCTTCCACTGGTGAGCTAAATGAATTTTGTTCAGGCTCGCTGGCCTTTTTATATCTAAATCATTCATTAAGAAATCCACCAATGGGATTACAGCATCTTCACAGAAGTCCAGTGGAGCCAGCATGCTGTCTGAAGTAATGTTCTCACCTCTAGAGAAGGGAGTAGGCTTTTGAAATTAGCAAGGATGGCTTTGATATATTCTCCTGTCTGTCATGAAAGACTCCACTTCATCTGGCTTGTGTTCTTCCTGTCTGCCTCTGATCGATTTCATGTAATCCTGATGTGCTCTTTGTCGTTGCCTTTCATGAAGCCAGTTTCCTGCAGGTGGTAGTTCATTGCTATATCATAATACAATGATATCTTGTGATATCTTTTTTTTCTCCAGTCAAGCTGAGATATTATCTGCAGAGACACTAAAACTATTTTTCCTAGATAACATTTTAGATATGTCACTTCATTAAACCTCTCCAAGCTCCCTTGAGTGATTGTAAATGTTACCTTGTCCACTTGAAAAATTAAGGAATTGAGATTTTATAAGTTACACAATTTGCCTTTAAATTGCATAAAAATGTCAGGGATTGCAGTAGTTTCCTGGAATTGATTCCAACTTTATTTTCCTTTCCCATTTGGTCAAGGCTAGAGAAATTTGTTCTGAAAATTAGCCATTCCTGAATGACAGAAAGCACTGGATATGTGCTAGCTTTTCTTCTTATGCACCAAGTCAGATAATCTATAAAGAGTGCTGCTGACCCCATCACACCATTTTTCATAGTAGCTTATTTGGGACACTTGCTGAACTTAGTGAGAATACAAGGATCAGTCCATAACTGACATAACCATTGACACAAATTGCAATGTATATATATAAAAGCCTAAAGCGACCAAATGATTGGTTGAGTGGTCGCTATGACATGCACTGACCACCAGGGGCCAGACGCTCAATGCAGGAGCCCCTTGGTGGTCAGTGTGCTCCCACAGCAGGAGTGCTGCTCCTGACCTACAGCAGCACTACTGAGCAGAGCAGCAGCGGCAGGCTCAGCAGGACCGGGATGAGCTGGAGCGGTGCGGTGCCTGGCTGCCTGCTGCTTCCCACACTACTACATCCTTTGGGGGGATGTTGGACTGCCAGTTTCAGCCCGATCCCCGCAGGCCTAGCTGACATTCCCCAAGGGTCCCAGATTGCGAGAGGCACAGGCCAGGCTGAGGGACCCCACCGGTGAACAAATCCATGCACTGGGCCTCTAGTATAATTCATATTATTAGATTACTCTTATAAAATGAACATAAACAGTGTACCATCACCGGTCATATTGATCTTATGCATTTTAATAATGTACATTTTAGTTAGAAATTCTCTGGGTAATATGGTCAGTAACTTGAAATTCTTTCTCCCCCAAAATTTCCAGCATATGAAAAAATATTAGTAGTTTTATACAAGGTGTAACTGGTGTATATTAAACCATCTCAATCACTATGGGGACAACTAGTTCACTTTATTGCTCCTTAGTTTCAGTTTCTCTGTTAAAACTAAATGGTTTCTTTTTTTCCCTACTAATTGAGATAACACTATTAGAAAAGCAATACCTTGTTATTTTCATCAAAAGCAAACTACATGTTCTGTTATCTAGAATTTATAGGACTTTAAATGGCTTTTTTCAAAGCTTTTCCCCCTAGAGTTCTAATTTTCTAAATATAGAACTATTTTTATGCATTTATCAATAAATATTTGGAAACAAATGTTATGTAATGTGGTACATAATTTAACAATTGGCTATAATTGACAACAACCAAGAGAGAACATTATTTATTTTATAATTTTTTGTTCTACTCATTTTTATTGAATAAATAAAAATTTCTTAACTCTATATATTTTTAATCTAGTATTAATAGCTGTTATGAGTCATGAAACCAAATCTTTAGCTTCATGAAAAAAAAATTATCTTTCTTTTTGAAAGTGTTACAGATGTCTTTTTTTTCCCCCAATTGATCCCCTTAACCCTTCTCCTGCCCCCTCCTCAGGCCTTCACCATACTATTGTCTATGTTCATGGGTTATGCATATGTGTGTGTAAGTTCTTTGGTTAATCTCTTTCCCTACCCTTCCCTCTGGGCTTCCTGAAAAATTTGATTTGCCTCTAAAAATATCATTGATATAAAGTATACAATTAATATTGTAATTTCTCTATTTTTATGTGTTGTTTGGTTAGTTATGTGTTTTCTACTAGGTTTGATATTTTTTATTATTTCTTAAAATTATGACTAGTCTTACATATTACCAAAAATCAATTAATCAATCAGTCAGTGTAACATCATCTAATTACAGTACACACTGGACACTTTGTTGTTGTTTTTTGAAGGATGCATTTTGGGATTTATTCTTATGCATTTATTATTATTATTAAGAATTATCACAAATATGTCACTAAAAAGTGAAGGATCTTATTTCATGTGTTAAAACTTCTTTAGATTAGGGTGAGTGTTCTATTGTTGTAATATATATTTTAAGAGAAGTTGGAAATTTTCTAATTTCCATTTCTTTAAATTATAAGAATAAAATGAATCCCACCTTAGATTATAAAAGGGTATTTTTAAAAGAAAAATTGGTGGAGGGAAGGAATCTATATAATAAAAGACTAAGCGACCATTACAGCGGAAGGACCAGAGCAACCAGTCGCTATGATGCGCACTGACCACCAGGGGGCAGACGCTCAATGTAGGAGCTGCCCCCTGGTGGTTAGTGCATTCCCGCAGAGGGAGTGCCACTCAACAGAAGCTGGGCTCACGGCTGGCAAGTGCAGCAGTGGTGGCAGGAGCCTCTCCTGCCTCTGTGGCAGTGCTAAGGACCAGCGAGCCGAGAGGGCACAGGCCAGGTTGACGGGTCCACCCCCCTGCCAGTGCACTAATTTCATGCACCAGGCCTCTAGTCATGAATAAAAAGGAGGTAGGAGAAGTGGAGAGAGAAAAAGGAGAATGAAAGTTGGTTGAGAGAATGAATGCTCATCCAGAGGAGAGGCATTTTCCTGGGGAGAAGAATGTAACTGACAAGATGAAGTAGGACCATCAGTGAACAAAAAGGCCTAAGGGACTGTGTCAGCCTGAAATGGGTGTGTATTATTTCTCTTCATTGAGAAAAGACTGTCCAAGGTCATTTAAAAATTAGAAAAAAAAGGAAGAATTAATCATAACGAGGTAAAGATTTTTATTTCTCACATTTAGGTCAACCTGAAGGAGACAGAATAGTGGCAAGAAGGATGGTGAGTTACAAAATGTCAAATGGAAAGTGTTTGGCATTTTTACTGTGTATATGAATAATAACAAACATGACCTAGATTCTCTGTGGTGTGATTTTATAATAAGATAGAGGTGAAGTACATATTACTTACTCCAGATGGTAAAATAACAAAGGTCATGATAAAATAAAATATTAATAGATCAAAAATGGAGAAATTTTTACTTTTGCTTTGTCTGTTTTGTTTGGAATATTTATTATCGAATAGCTGCTAATAGACTCAGTAGCTGATATCTATCTACAAAAATTTTCTCTACTATTCCAATAGGATGCAGATCTAGAGATGAAGGAGAAAGCAGACATGAAATAGTCCAGAAGGATAAATTTTTTCCAGTCCCTCCAGCCAAAATATCTATAAATTTGAAAGCACCAGGATTGATTGCCCTTGATCTCCAGCCATTCTCCAACATAAAGGATATCACATTGAATTTCAAAGCCTCTCAAAGTGTATGGAGTCACAGTATTCCCCGTCCCACCATTTCAGGGCCTTGTTTTTATGAGTGTCTATTATCAAAGGAAAGCATGCCTCCAGACAAGAGAGAGGAGGCACCCAAGTGGCCAGACAAGTCCCTATATTTCTCTTTCAGTGAGAGATATTAGCTTGGGGCCTAAGGAAACTAATGTACTTTCCTAGAACACAACTTCTGTATGTAGCTTCATTTATTTCCGATGCTAGCCTAAGCAGATCCACCACCAGCAACTCAACCCACTAATAAGAAGAAAAAAAAAATACCTGGGTTAAATATTTCCACAGAAATCCCAAAACTTTCATGGATTCTAAACTGCTCACTATTTCCCTGTGATGTTTGGTCAGAATGAATGAGTGTCAGGTGCTAATAGTTTAGAGATGATGAGCAAGGCTTGCATCCATTTTTGTTTCTTAAAGATAGATTAAATGAGCAGGAAAAGATGAAGAGAATCATATGGGCCAGTCCTTCAATCTGTCCAATGTGTCAGTAGCAGGGTCCTGATATTCAATGCTCACTCAATTTTTGTTACTAATTTTTTAAATGTTTACATTATTGCGGGAGTCCTCCTCCCCCGCTTTGCTCATCTCTACCCACCCGTGCCAATCCCTTCACTGGTCTTTACCAAATTATTGTCCATGTGCATGGGGTGTGCATATATATTCATTAGCTATTTTCTTCACCTTTTAAATATATTTATTTTATTGATTTCAGAGAGGAAAAGAGAAATAGAAACAGCAATGATGAGAATCACTGATTGGCTGCCTCCTGCATGCTCCACACTGGGGATCGAGCCTGCAACCCAGGCATCAAACTGTGACCTCCTGGTTTACAGGTTGATGATGCTCAACCACTGAGCTATGCTGACGGGGCTATTTCCTTCACCTTTTAATTTCTAAATTATACCACTTCCTGAACAATTGAGCTACATTAATTTACACTTAGAAAAAAATACTATTTTTTAAAATTTACTTTTTATTTTTAAAATATTTTTATTGATTTCAGAGAGGAAGGGAGAGGAAGAGAGAGATAGAAACATCAATGATGAGAGAGAATCATTGATCAGCTGCCTCATGCAAGTACACTATTGGGGATCGAGCCTGCAACCTAGGCATGTGCCCTTGACCAGTATTGAACCTGGGACCCTTCAAACCGCAGGCCGATGCTCTATCCACTGAGCCAAACTGGCTAGAGCCTATTTTGCTTTAATTGTGCTTTCAATTGTTTCTAAGTCCCTTCAGTTTTTTAAATTCCATGGACTGGATTTCTTTCAAGCTTCAAGATATATAACCTAATTCTAGGGATTGCACAGCTATGATCATGTTTAGCTTATTCTCTATACTTTTTTAATAGTATATTTTTTTATTGGCCTTGTGTTCTAGATAATTATCATCTAATTATAATTATCTTCTCTACCTGTCCCTCATTTAACACAGTGGTTTGGTTTAACATAATAGTACTTTATCAGTATCATTATAATACTAGAGGCCCAGTGCATGACATTTGTGCACTGGGGGAGGGGGGGTGTCCCTCAGCCCGGCCTGCACCCTCTCACAGTCTGGGACCCCCGAGGACTCCTTCGTGCTGCCAGGGAAGCAGGAGAGGCTCCCTTTACTGCCACTGCTCTCACCAGCCATGAGCCTGGCTTCTAGCTGAGGGGCACTCCGCCTGTGGGAGTGCACTGACCACCAGGGGACAGCTCCTGCATTGGGTGTCTGCCCCCTGGTGGTCAGTGTGTGTCATAGCACCATTGTTTCGCAGTTGGGTTGATTTGCATTTTAGGGTTTTATGATATAGGATTCTTAAGGAAAAATGACCAAACCTGTATATGGAATTTCCTAAGTTGAAGCATTAATTTTGCATATAAAGACAGAATAATGTGTTCTATTGAATTTCTACTAAACAGTTTGTGGAATTCTGCTATTTGGCTAAAAAGAATGTCATTGAAAATAACCCATTCTATAATTAATTACTTCTGGTGAGAGCAACAAAAAGAACATTTTTACATTAGTTGTTTTCTAAGTTCTAGATTATAAATGTTTCTATCTGGTCATCCTGTTTTATATTTTGAAAGGTAATATGTAATGTATTCATATTAATTCTAACATCTGTAAGCTTCAAAGAACCATATGAAAATAAGAATGTCTTTTTTTTCTGTAATATTATTGATTCCCTCCCACCACCCCTGAGTTAAATAAGAGACTCTTCTGGAAAGAACCTGTATGTTCAAAGATACTAAGGTTTATCAAAGACCTTATCAATTGATCTCTGAAGAGGGACACAAGCTCAAATACTTTTCTAATATGAAAACAATTCTGTCATAAGAAAAATTATGTATTTTTTGTTGTTGCTTAAAGAGCTATGGTCTCTACTCTTCACATTTAAAACACAATCCATTATTTTTATCTCAGAGCTTTCTTTTCATGCAGGCTGATTTTATAAGCCATCATTTGAGGGTGTACATTATAATCTTTAGTATTCTGATTTTATCCATTAAGAATATAAAAAACCTGTGGGAAAGATTTAAAATTTTTTTCTCCTTAAAAAAAGTCTTGTTTAGTTTGAAACTCAGCAAGAACTTAATTAAAATCAATAGGAAAAAATTTTTAAAATGTATCCATAGACACAGATAATAGTGAGGTGATGGCCAGAGGGAAGGCAGGGTGGGGGCAAAAGCAGAGAAAATGGGGACATTTGAAATAGTGCCAACAATAAAAATAAAGTAAAAAAATGTGTAATGCAAACTATTAGTATTTTTTTTACCCAAAACATCTGTTTATTTTTTCACGCCCTCCTTTTGTTCAAGAAGCATTTATTGAGATCATACTATATGCCTGACACAATATTAAGACTGGGTTGCACTATTGAAAAGCAAAGATATTAATCCAAAAGTGATATACAAACAAGGCAAATGTTACCTGGTTTCTCAACAAAAGTCCATATCAAAGGGCCCAGGACTGTGGTGGTTTTCTTGAGCTGGCTAACTTGAATTGCAAGAGTTTGTTCTGCAAGAGTGATTCCTTACAAGTTACAAGTGCCTTTCTTACGTCTCCACGTGGTTCTTCATCTGCAATTTACCACTTATTTTATTGTATCCATATTTGTTTTAAAAAAGCAGATGTTTTCAATACCATTATTGGATAAATTCCGGCTGAATAAAGCCAAACAAATCCTGCCATTGATCTCTCTTTTTACTTCTCAGCAAGGGTCACAGGGTATGAGCTCATCCCTCAGAGTGTGTTACATCTTTTAAGGGTGCAGAATACCATATGGCACACAGAGGAAGTGCTGAAGGAGTGACAGGTTGTGAATCAGTGTTTCTAAACCTTCTCTGATTTTAAGAGTCACTTGGGGAGACTTAACACAGATTCCTAAGTCTCCTCAAATCGCCATATCATCATCTCCCAGGATGTGTCCACAAATTTGATTTTTGCAAGCTCTCTAATTATTGATCAGGCACATTTGTGAAATACTGTTGTCCAAAGAAATATGAGAAATTGCCTTAATTACTGCCTGAGAAAAGAGCAGTTTATAAATAAAAATTTAACGTGTAAATTAAAAACTTGTTAGAAGTGACACCTCAGATCTGAAGGATTAGACAATGCCTTAATGATCTCAGCAGAATTTTAGTACCTTGAAACCGAAGTAAAGTTTATATCTTTCAAGTATCCTATGAACTAGATAAATAATAACAATCATTGTACTTTCACGGAAATTGAGATATGGAACCATCCTGTTTTCTATGTCTACTAAGGATGGAGGAGTGTGTGGTTGTGAAGGTAGGTCTCTTATAAAATTTTTAAAAAGGCAATTAATTCAAATATGATGAGAACTCAAAATTTATCTCCTTTGTTGCTGTGGGCTTGGTGAAACAAAATCATCTTTGGCAAATATGATGCTAATTTATTTTAGTAAAACAAAAATAATTTATAAAGATTAAGAAATGATTTTGCGAGATGCATAGAGAAATATATATATATTTGTTGATTTCAGAGAGGAATGGAGAGGGAGAGAGAGATAGAAACATCAATGATGAGAGAGTCATTGATTGGGCTTCTGGCGAGCCTGCAACCCAGGCACGTGCCCTTGACCAGAATCGAACCTAGGACTCTTCAGTCTGCAGACCAATGCTCTATCCACCGACCCAAACCAGCTAGGGCTGATATTCCATCTCTTAATGAAAGCTGTTTGAGCCCTTCAGATGGAAAATTAAAATCAAAGTCTTCAGTCTACTCTCTGGATAGAAACTCAATTTGTTAATCAGAATATAGGTTGTCTTTAAAATATGTACTTCTTTTTTTGTTTTAATTGTCTAAAGTTTTACATAAGTCTCCTTTTCCCCCAATTGACACCCCCCTTGCCGGCCTGCTCACCCCAACTGCCCCTCCCTACTGGCCTGATCACCCCCAACTGACCCCCACTGATGGCTTGCTCACCTCCAACTGGCCCTCTCCTGATGGCCTGATCACCCCAACGCCCCTGCCCCTGCACCGGCCTGATCACCCACAACTGCCCTCCCCTCTTGGCCCCTAACCGCTTCTA
Source organism: Myotis brandtii (assembly GCF_000412655.1). NCBI lineage: Eukaryota > Metazoa > Chordata > Mammalia > Chiroptera > Vespertilionidae > Myotis > Myotis brandtii. Next base: position 2,098,979 of record NW_005364031.1, read on the forward strand.
CCTTGGCCCCGCCACCATGGCTTTGTCCAGAAGAACGTCCAAAAGGTCTCCTGGAAGGTCTCCTGGCTCTGTGGCTGCCACCATCTTTGTCCCCGCTAATTTGCATATTCCCTCCTGATTGGCTGTGGGGCATCTTGGAAGTATGGTCAATATACATATTTGTCTATTATTAGTGTAGATAGTATTCCATTGTGTAGATATATCAAAGTTTTTTAATCCACTCATCTGCTGATGGGCACTTAGGCTGTTTCCAAATCTTAGCTATTATAAATTGTGCTGCTATGAACATAGGGGTGCATATGTCCTTTCTGATTGGTTTATTTTGCTTAGCACCATAATCTCCAGGTTCATTCATGCTGTTGCAAAGGGTAAGAGTTCCTTCTTTTTCAGTATTTCATTGTGTATACATAGCACAGCTTTTTAATCCACTCATCTACTGATGGCACTTGGGCTATTTCTAAATCTTGGCTATTATAAATATGCTGCTATGAACATTGGAGTCCATATATTCTTTCTGTTTGGAGTTTTGGGATTCTTAGGATATATGTACCCAGAAGTGGGGTCACTGGGTCAAAAGGCAGTTCCATTTTTAATTTTTTGAGAAAATTCCATACTGTTTTCCACAGTGGCTGCACCAGTCTGCATTTCCACCAACAGAACACTAGGGTCCCATTTCTCCACATTCTCTCCAGTGGGCAGTGAACATACTTGCTCTTTGCTCTGGAGGAGACTTTATGGTCCAAGGTTGTTTTCTTCATAGACATCTTTGTAAAAGGTAGTCTGGGACAAAAGGCGGTCAGAGCCTTACTAAGCAAGATGTGCAGAATATCAGGAGACCCATGGAGTATAGTCTACTAATAGCTATATGACAAAGAACTGAGGCCTTCTGCCAATAGCCTTGAGTAAGCTTGGAAGCTGATCCTCTAGTCTTCAGTTGACTGTAGACCTAACTACAATTTGAAACCTCATGAGAAACCTTTGAGCCAGATCCACCAGCTAAGCTGCTCCTGGATTCCTGACCTTTAGACATTGAGATAATAAGTATTGTTTTCAACTGGTAGGTTTTGGGATAGCTTATTATACATCAATAGATTATTGGTACAGTTGTGTACCTCTCCTTTTGCTTAGATCATTTTTATTTTCACATGCACTATACTAGTAAACATATGGGTGAGTAAAAGTAGGTATACAGTTGTTCATAATACATAATATAATAATCTATGTATATAAAAAATAGAGGAATATGCAAATTAGCCATGACACCGTAACATCACGACCGAACAGCAAGGACCTGTGGCTGCATGGCGCCTGGCCGAGGTGAGGGACCTCAGGCCGTGCCCCCCGCCCCAGTGCTGGGCTTGGGGACCTCAGGCTGCACCCCCAGCCTGTTCTCTGTCATTCAACCTAGTGCTTTCTGTGTGTACACTTGTACATAAGTTTGCACTCAGCATTTATTTTATATCTTATTTAATGTTAGCAACAGCATCTTTTAGTTGAAATTTTATAATCAAAACTAGAGGGCCGGTGCACGAAACTCGTGCGTGGGGGGGGGTATGTGTCCCTCAGCCCAGCCTGCACCATCTCCAATCTGGGACCCCTTGAGGGATGTCCGACTGCCTGGCAGTCGGACATCCCTCTCACAATCCAGGACAGCAATCCAGGACTGCTGTCTCCCAACCGCTTGCCTGCCTGCCTGCCTGATTACCCCTAACCACTTCTGCCTGCCAGCCTGATCACCCCCTAACCACTCCCCTGCCAGCCTGATTGACACCTAACTGCTCCCCTGCCGGCCC
>NW_005364031.1:2100924-2115706 GCF_000412655.1 Myotis brandtii
GTCACCCCTAACTGCCCTCCCCTGCCAGCCTGGTCACCCCTAACTGCCCTCCCCTGCCAGCCTGGTCCCCCCCAACTGCCCTCCCCTGCAGGCCTGGTTCCCCTCCAACTGTCCTCCCCTGCATGCCTGATCACCCACACTTGCCCTCCCCTGATGGCCATCTTGTGTCCACATGGGAGCGGCCATCTTTGACCACATGGGGGTGGCTATCTTGTGTGTTGGAGTGATGGTCAATTTGCATATTACCTCTGTATTAGATAGGACAATAAATGTTTATTATTTAACCAAATGGTAGGCATGGTATAGTATGGGTCTCATGACCAATCTGACCACTAAAAGCATTGAACCTGACACTATCCTGGAAATGAACCATACATTTAGAACATGACCAGTGCAGATTTTATTTGAACCATATATGTTTTAGGACTCTACAATCATAAAGCATTAAAAAAAACCATAGGAATTCAGAAAAAAGTCAAGAAAATGACTTACTGCCAAGAAATTAGATCTATTAGACAAGAAGTTAAACCTCCACCATTATTCAATAAGCTCAGGAAGCATAATGAGCTTGGAAGAGCTTGAACTCATATATAAGCAGAAAATAGAGGCAGAAAGTATGTAATAAATAAATAAAGAGAAAATCAAGGATGTTTCAAAATTGTCTCTGTTGCAGGAGATTGAGGAGTTTTGCCACTTTGGTTTTGCAATTTCAATGTTGGTTTTGTGCATTTATTTCTTAAATAAATGGGTGATGGATACCTCTCGTTTTGGCAGGCTGATTTCTTGCCTCTACCTTTTCATTTAATATAGCCCCAGATCCCAGGATCAATGAAGTCATGTTATAAATTGAGATCTCCTTCCACAGAGAAACAGAGCAAGTTTATTATAGTATAGACCACCAGATTTCCAAAATGACGATCTCAATTTGAATCCTGGCTCTGCCCTTACTATCTATGGGATTATGGGAAAATCACTAAACTTTAAAAAATTTTTATATATAAAATGGGAATGATAACAAATGATTTGTAGAAGTCAGTAAATTAATGAGTGATGGTACCTTATGAACTCTAAAATAGATTTATAGTTGTAAACTTTATGAAACAGAAGGGCAATGTACGGAGTCAAATATTTAGAATTCTGCAAAGATAAGAAGGAAAAGGGTTACTGCACGTTGTACAGGTGGATCTGCTGAAGCGTTGGAAACGCTTTCTCTGGAAGTTTGGAACATATGGTAATTCAGCATCTGTTGTGAATACTTAAAACATTTTTTAATCCTTATCCTAGGATATGTTTTTTTTTAAATTAATTTCAGAGAGAGAGGAAGGGGGAGAGAGAAAGAGAGAGAAACATCAATGTGAGAGAGGGATACATTTATCAGTTGCCTCACATACATGCCCGACTAGGGATCAAACCTGCAACCTGGGTAAGTGCCTGGACTGGGAATGGAACCCATAACCTTTTGGTGCATGGGACAGTGTTCCAAACAACTGGGCTACTGGCCAGGGCTGTTGGGGATACTTTTATTGCAGCAAAGCAAGAGGAAAAACTAGCTAATTTTTTAGACTCCTTTCTAGCATATGTCTTTTACATAGTTAATATCATAATGGTATTTTCATTTTGCCTCTTAGAAAATACTCATCATTAGAGGTTTTAAATTAATAAGTACCTTAGTAGGGATGTTTTAGCAGAAAAAATTTCTATAATTCCATTTTTTCCTTATAAATTGTTTTCAACATGTAAGTTTTACATAAACACAAACAGGCATTATTTCCAAAATACAAAATTCTATAGATGACAGAATAGGGCACAGAATAAAAGAAATACACCTTTGTTTCCAACAACTGTGTATGGATAGATTCAGCCTTAGTAATTCTAAACCAGACGTACACATTGGCCAATGGATTTTCTTGGCCATCACTCTGGATATAGATCTTCAATAAGATTTAGAAACACAATGATGGGAGCAAACCTGTCCAAGTATCTGTCGGAGTCATGCTGAAATCCACAACTCACCAAACATACAAACCACAACTCTACACCTTTCTTTTGATTCCCAGAAGAATACCCCAAGTAATTGGGGTGAGGTGGTGGTGGAGAGATGGACACCCATTTTACCAGTGTGGTTAATGCATCCAAATGTCTTAAGCTTGAGTCTCAGTGTGACCAATTCTCTGACAGGCATTATTTCTTCTCCCTCACAGGGTGCTGCCCATCAACAGTACTGATGATACTGTTGCACTATTTTTGCTGCCACACTGCTGCTGCCATGTGCACCTCTCTTTGTCAATTTCCAAACTCTGTGAAATCCATAGCCTTGGTTAGGCATGCACCTTACCCCAGCATGGACAGGTGCTGTTTGGTCCAAGTCCTTTGCTCCAACTTCCCGGAGTCTCCATGCTATGGTTGGGCCTTCCCTGGACTCTAAATGTTCTTCTATTTGAGACAATTCTTGTTGAGCTTCTCTCTTGTGCTTTTACATAATATCTCATCCCAACAAGTTGAAATGCGTTTGGGGAAACAACCCCTATATTTTAAACTCCTTTTACATGCCTTTTCATCTGAGGGGAGTGGTGAAGTTCACTTCCTTTTCAAGTCCCCAACATGGATTATGGCCCATTGTCAAAACTTTCCTATCTATTTCAGGTTTTCTTCACTGATTCTTTATATTTGACTCTCTCCCCAAATTACCTTCCTCTTGAGTTTAGGGTAATAATTCTTGCATATATACCTATTCTCTCTAAAAATTTATTGATTTGGGACTCTACATTTGCTTATTCCAAGATATATCGCTTTCCACCAACACTTAATATCTAATCTATTATGTCCTAGTTTTCCCCAGAAAAATTTGTGCAAGACCTTTTGAGGAAGTGTATTCCTTACTGAATTATGTTATTATTTTCTGTAATAGTTGATGCATCATTTAAAAAATAATACAATTGAAAACTATTCAACTTTAGTGGTTCATTATTAATATAACCCTATATAATAAAAGCCTAATATGCTAAGTGTCCAGTCAACAAGTCGGCCATTCAACCAATCAAAGAGTAATATGCTAATGATATGCTAAGGCATCTCAACTGCTCGCTATGACGTGCACTGACATCCAGGAGCAGACAGTCGACCAGTCATTATGATGTGCACTGACCACCAGGGGGCAGATGTTCCAACCAGTAAGTTACCTTGCTGCTGGGGTCCATTTGATCGAGACTGAGCGAGATGAACAGACACACCCTGGAGCACTCCCACAGTCCCTCCCCGGCTGGCCAACCTCCTGCATCTTTCCCAATTGTGTACCAGTGGGGTTTCTTGACAGGCCTGTGTCTTCTTGCAATCCGGGACCCCATGGGGGATGTTGGAGAGCCGGTTTTGGCCCGATCACAAAGGCCAGGCCGAGGGACCCCACTGGTACACGAATTCATGCACTGGGCCTCTAGTAGATATTAATTTAATATCTACCAAGTATCAGGTCTAAATTTAGAAATATAAAATGAAAAATAGACCTTGTTATCTTTGCATGATACAATTTTATAAATTAAATGAGTCCCATTGTTCTGAATGAAATCTCTATTCAATGGGATTATTGTTCATAGCAAGTGCACCCTCCCATCTCCCCAGAGTACATCTGTCTAGTCATAACTAACATTTCCAGGTCTCCACCAACACTGCCAACAATTAAATACCCCTCCTCAAGCATTTGCAATTATAATCTGGTCAAGTTCTGGAGTTTCACCAAATTTTTTACCAAAATTGTTACCAAATGACTAACTGACTAATTTTTTCCAACACTTCCTCCTGCCCCCAGACCTACTGCCCAAGATGGTAACAAGTGGTGCAGCAGGGGAAGGGGCGAAAGAAGTCAGTGTCTGGATAATCCACAGCTGAATAGTCTCCATACGGTGTCAGACTGGGAAGTAAAAATGCAATTTTGTTGATGTCCCACTTCTGTAGTTCTATTCGTTGAAAGAACAGCTCCTATTGACAATTCTCCTTTTTTTCTTGCCAAAATACACACAGAACTTCAAGGAGGGAAAATCTTGAGTAACTTTCACCTTAGCATATAAGACTTACGTAGTTTTGATTTTAATTTTCTGAGTTGCTTTTAGAACTAACAATTATTTCCTATGCCTAGTTATTCTACATTATTTTATTAGCATTACTTATTACAGCCTAAACATTTTGGCCTTGTCCTGATGGTAATGGCCATCCCAAGTAGTACCATTTGCTTAGGATTATAGTGCTGTAAATAAAGTTGTATATATATTTTTCCTGATACAAAAGCATTTCTCTATCAAGTCAGTATATGATATCTTAAAATTCTGGAAATTAGATTCTATAAAATAATTTTTATTAGTATGCCCTCTCTATCCTCTGTGGTTTCAGAAATCATAAAAGTTTCAGTATGTTTGCTTCTGATACCATGCTACAATGTAATTTTCAATGAATAAAGGTATCTGTATTAGGCAGATTGGTTACATTTATTTTTAAAAAATGGGTCAATTATTGGTCTTTATACAAAGTGTTAACTAAAGTTTCTGCAAATAATTTCATGACTTGGTACATACACATAAATACGGACAAACATTTCCACACATTTACATCCCAAAATAAGCCACCTAAGTTTTTACCTGGATACAGAAGAAATTAATCCAAATCTTTGAAAACAAAGAAGCTCATTGTGAACTCCATTACAAAGTCACATTATTCTAACATAAAATAGAACTTGACATTTGACCTAATTATACTTTTCAAGTCTTTAATATTCTGCTCATTATGGATATTTAAATAAAAAAAACTACTCTGATACCTTTTGCCCTTTTTATGTTTCATAGGCTTCTTTGAATTAAAAAGAAAATTAAAGTTTTCTTAACTACAAGTTTTAATAGATAAATGAATAATATATAAAAAACTTTCTTCTGAATGTTTCAGAGCAAGGAAATTTTCTGTATTAAGAAAAGCATCTATTCATCTTTTCCAAATATCTATTAAAGAGATTAAAGTACAAATGAGTTATGAATCTATGCAACTTTGAACTTTGACTTAATCCTAAACATCTATAAAAATTCTAGGGTTTTCTTTATTTTTTTTCAAAATATGGTTTAGTATTACTTTAATGGATTCACACAAATCAGAGAATAGAGTGCTTTCCAATGATTGATCTCATTGAACTTGGTTAAGTGCAGAAGGAAATACTACATTTTAGACTGCCAGTGTGATTTATATGAAAGAACATAGGGCCACTTACTTAGGTGCTACATTCACTAGATAGCCAACTGTGATCAATGATTTTTGGCATTGTAGCATTCTATAATGTTTTTAATTTTCTATAATTTGTCTTAGAGTTATTGAAATGATATTTCTTTCTATTTTTCAAGACTTTAGTTTTGAATTGTTTACCATGTTATTTTTATTATATACCAGGGGACCATTCTATATTATTTACAACTTAAATAAATTTTTAAAAAATGTATATTTTTATTGATTTTTGAGAGTAAAGGAGAGGGAGAGAGAGAAAGAGAGAGGGAGAGAGAGCGAGAGAGAGAGACATCAATGATGAGAGAGGCACAACGATTGGTTATCTCCTGCATGCGCCCCAACCAAGGCCTGGAATTGAGCCTGCAACAGAGGTATTTGCCCTTGACTGGAATTGAACCCTGGACCCTTCAGTCAGCAGGCTGACGCCCCATCCACTGGGCAAAACTGGCTAGGGCATACAACTTTAATTATTTTTAATAAAAATGTAATAATTTAGATATAGAAAAATTAAACGATTGGTTACCTCCTGCATGCGCCCCAACCAAGGCCTGGAATTGAGCCTGCAACAGAGGTATTTGCCCTTGACTGGAATTGAACCCAGGACCCTTCAGTTAGCAGGCTGATGCCCCATCCACTGGGCAAAACTGGCTAGGGCATACAACTTTAATTATTTTTAATAAAAATGTAATAATTTAGATATAGAAAAATTAATTTATGAATGGCTTAAGTGATTGGACCATAACACATTTTCTCTAAATAAGAAGAAATTATTAAGGTAAATAAAAAGTTGTTAAATATGAGCTCAATTAAGGTAAGAATGAGACGTGATTTTATTTTAGGCATGTAAACTTAAATATAATTATTTTAATTTGGACTCTATAATTTAACATTTATTAGTTTTAATACATAGTAACAATAGATTCATTCTGGTGTATTTTTTTACTTCATTCTGTTTAAGGGTAAATCATAATTGTTGCCCTCAGTTACTCATTCTTTATAATGGTTTTATTATTTAGTTCTCTATTATAGGTGCCCATACCAATCACTAATTGTTGGTTGCAATTTGATGATTTCTAATTTAAATTTTCTTATGAGCATTGAACCTTAATCTCAACACATCCACAATCATACTTACTATCCTCTCCTACATTGAAATCAATGTCTCTTGCTGCCTTCATTGTATGTTTGATGCACTCTTGTGTCCTCACTATCACTTGAAACCTTAGAATGAATACCCTTTTCTCTCTATAAACATCAAAAGAGTTGCTATGACTTAGAAAATTGATCTCTAATCCATTTCTCCAACACTTTTCACTTCATTATATCAATCTTATATTCTACTGTCAAATCAATATTTTAATCATAGTTCTAATGAGTAATATCTAGTTAATTTGAGTATATTACTAGTCCTAAATTTACATACCTTTATGTCACATATGTAGCACTTACAGTCCTTGCAGTTAGTAGGCTAATCAATAAATATGCCTCAATGAATGAATGTATGAGTAAATGAATGGTGGGATGAAACCTCTGTCCATATTAATACATTTTATCATATAATTTTGGGCCTTGCTTGCACCTGTGCTCTAATATTACCATACTGCTCAAGTTCATAGCCTCTTATGAAGATAGGACATTTATCTTATAGCCATAACTAACTTATACCAATAGAAAACTTGCCCAACAGAGGTAAGATCAGCTCAACTTTTCTTAGGCCAGATTATTTTTCATGACAAACATCCCCTAGTCTGCAACCTGTCAAGGACCCATAGCATCCTCAATTTAGCTGTGGCTTACTTTGTCTCCAGAAGATAAGGCCCTCATCTTGACCTTCTGTAGGGTCAGCTTCTTTTAGTATATTTCTCATATTAGCTTCACCACTCAAATTCATCTAGATAGAGTTTTCCTTAACTTACTAGTTAGTTTCTCATTTCTCTTTAATCTATTTTTTCCATTAAACAGTGCACAAATGACCAATATTTCTAACTAGATTTATTATTCCTTTGTTCAATATTATTTCTGTATTATTCATTATATCCAGACATAGGCCCTGCCAATTGCTTTCTTCACCATTTCACTGATAACCTTTTGTGTCTCCTTGTTCTAGAGTAGATAATATCTCAGTAGGTAACAAGTAAGCATCTCTCTCTTCTCTCCCCAACATTCCAGAATGTTCCCAAATATTCTTTCTGTAGTCAGAAATGCACTTCTTATTTCCTCCATCCAACTCCAAAATTAGTAGTCCTTGCCCTGTGCCAAGTACTGTCTTCTCTGTGTTGCCTCTATTAATGTCTCTGAGTGCTTTTAAGTTATATTTCTCAGCATGGCTATATTTTTATTCAAAACAAAAAGGAAACCGTGGCAGGGTTCCTATTGTATGCTTCTTTAGCACTGAGTTTGACATAACATAAGTCTTTATTAAAATGAATGGTGGAGTCAATGCATGATAAACTAACATATGAAGTAGGACTGGACCAACTCCTGGCTCTCTTTCAATGCATTTCCACATGATTGTTTATCTATCTTACATATACTTTCCCAATACTCTAGCTAATTAATTTTTGCCTTTTTCTCTCAAGCTACTGTGGAAGTTTATTTCTTCTATCTTTCAATCCAAGACAACTTTGCATCCATCTTATTGACTTGCCAGCCTGCTTTGTAACTGCTTGATTAACTGTCCTTCCCTAAGGTCTGATCTCCTGACAGACCTTAAATTTTTCCTTAAAATACCCAGTAAATAATAAACTATTTGGTACATAGTTACTACAGAATATGTATCCATCATTTGTTGAATTCTAAATGATAATAAATTGTTATTTTTATTTTGCTTAATTGGATTGCAATATATGCACAGTATTATTATATATATATGGTCTTACATTTTTTCATTTTAGAGACAAATTTTCTATATCTAACTCAGGGGTAAAAATTAATAAGTAAAATTTTATGACAATATAGGAGGAGAAATGGAGAGTAGAACATGCAGAGAATAGTTCTGGGTAATTGTTCTCTTGAAACAAGGTGCATATCTTCCCAAGGACTCTTCTTCATTCTCTAAGGTTATGCAAGAAAGTTTCAAAACATACGTTTTAGCAACAATAACTAAACAGAATGCTGATATCTCCTACTTGGGAAGCTATCATAGAATAGAGCTGCTTAGAGATGTAAATATTACATTTTGTTTCCCCTGGACACTTTCTGCCAGACAGAACGTGAAAGACGGGACCACGGCCTGATGAAGTGAGCTCAGGGGAGTATTCCTGGCAGAAGAAGCTGGATTCCAGATGGATGGGAAATCAGATCAACAGTTTAGGCCAATGGTTGGTTGTAGGAAACCTAGAATACACAAGCATATCCCAACATACAGGAAGAAAGAGAAAATGTTAAAGCCTTGGCAGACAATTCTTAGAAGTCTTGGAAAAAAAGGAGAAAATTCAGCATCTAATGCGTATGCTTGAAAATAATAAGCTACCACTCTACTTAAGAATTGAAAACCCAATTAAATCAGCGGATTAGAGAGAATAAATCATTTGAATTTTTATTTTCTTCACAAGGTTTAGCATTTTACAGTATATATACTAGAAATCTAGAGAAATGTCTTTAAAAGCCAAATTTTTAAAGTATATTTTTATTGATTTCAGAGAAGGGAGAGGAAGAGAGGTAGAAATATCAATGATGAGAGAGAATTATTGATTGGCTGCCTCCTGCACATCCCCCACAGGGGATCGAGCCTGCAACCCGGGCATGTGCCCTGACTGTGAATCAAACCATGACCTCTTGATTGATAGGTCAATGTTCAACCACTGAGCAACACAGACTGGGCTAAAAGCCAAATTTTAAAATTTATGTTCCTGGTAAGAATTGCTTATTTATTTTAAGCAATCTTCCATTAGATCACAGATGTCAATATAATTAATCACGTATACACTTTAGGTTAAAAATGCCTTTCACTTTTATCCAATTTATTCCCTCAGGAATTTGGACAATTTTTCATTTTAGGAAAGGTTATTTCCCTTTTTAATAAAAAGTGTTTAATTTTTGGAATTAATATTTTGCAATCATCGTTAGCTTCTAGAACTGATATTAACTTCAAATTTTATGATTGATTATGATTTTGTAAATAAGCTTGAAATCTTGTAGGTCCAAAATTAAAGAAGTCAATAAAATTATGAATCCTAATAACATAATCAAATTTTAAATTTAATTACTATATTCATTTTCAGTATCAAAGTACCACAAACTAGGTGGCTTAAAACAACTGAGATGTATTGTTTCACAGTTCAGGAGGTTTGAAGTATGGAATTAAAGTCTTGACAGGGCCAAGCTCTCTCTGAAACGATAGGGAAATTCATCCTTGTCTCTTCTTAACTTCTGGTAATTTGCTGGCAATCCTTGGCATTCCATGGCTTGTAGGTGCATCACTCCAACCTCCATCTTCATATGGCATTCTCCCAATGTCATTTCATCTTCACATTGTTATATTGTAAATCAGCGAGTGGGACATAGGATGCCTTAATGAGCCAATTAATTAGAAATCTTTATTACGCTAGCGGGATCAGAGCAGAATATCTCTCTCAAATTTTGAGCCCCAACATGGAGGACGTCTTCCCTTTTGATACTTTTTCCAGCTCTTTATCTTCCAAATTTGGAGTGAGACTTCCAGACCTTCTGAGGAAGAAGCCCTGTGTGCTGGGAAGGGGCTATAAGACCATATCTCAAGGCCTGGCCTGGCGCCAGCACTGATAACTCTGTCTGGGCCATAGTTTATGGCCTCTTTGGAATGGAGTAGTCTTATATTTTCACTATTATTTAAGCAAGTAAGCATTTACAGAAGCAAAAATAGCAGAGTTAAAATTTCAAACAGCAGTCTTATATAAGATGGAGGTTACTATGCTTCAACATAGCCATCTTCTCATAAGGACACTAGTCCTCTTAGATTAGAAGTCTACTCTACTGTAGTACCACATCTTACTTAACTAATTGCATATTCAGCAACCCTATTTCCAAATAAGGCTGCATTCAGAGGTACTGGGAGTTAGGATTTCAACATATTGTTTTTTGGGAGAGGGTACACAGTTAAATTCATAGCAATTATAAAACAATGGGACTGATTTTCTCACAGAACTTATAAAACTCCATAGCGAAGAGCAATAAAAGAGCTCTAAGAATATTCAGCACTTTTAACAATTGTAGCCCTGCAAGGGGGCCACCTTGATGAAAATAGGATTTTTGCCTGAACACGTTTTCATATTATAGAAACTCTTTGAAAGGTGAAAGGTTTGTTCTATACTTTACCTATCTCAGTGGTTTAGAAAGAACCCATGTGCAGTAAATAGTTATTTAAATAATATTTCTGCATATTCATGTTGACTTTCTTTCTTATATTTCTTTCAGGGCTTAAGAACAAAGAGATCATACTGAAATGATGAGGTCTTCTGCCAGAAATAACTTCATGTAAAGTCTACAAGACACCAAACAAGAGGTCACCAATAATAAGATTCTCATGCTAAGAATAAATTAATAATGTCTATGCTGCTTTCATTTTTTTTTGTTCCCTGTGACAAAGATAAAGTTAATTATTCAGAGATAGCAAAGAAGTCTGTTTATTGAATGTGACATGCTAGATGCAATTCTGGACTGCAATATATTGAATAATAAAGATCAAGCAACTTTTAATCAGAATCAAATGCAATTTTTAATTGAGTCCATTTATTGCACACGTGAGCTGTATTGAAAACTCTCTCAAATCAAAAACTCAGCAAAAATTATTACAATTAAAAAGCGAACTTAATAAGCCAAGTCTTTTTTTGCTTAGATTCTCAAGTTACATTTTGAAGCAACCAATTAGAAATTATTTTTGTTAAAAGTTATAATTGATTTAATGTTAACTGTATGCTTTTTTTCATAATTTTTTTCTTTTTCTTTTTGACCTCTAGTTTGTTTCATATTCATTGTTTTCACTAAAAAGAGTTTATTGATGCACTATGTCTTTATGATACCATGACATCTGAATGAAAGATTTGATATTTGTCATCCACATGCTTTGCCTTCTTGATGCCATCTGGATGTTTGGCCTTGTATTTACAAACCATCTGCCTTTGTTACTATACTTTCCACTTTTCATCCAGATGTTTTGGAATTGTGTGGACGAAGCATGTGGCATTGTCTACAGAATGTAATTACATAAAAATAAATAGCACTATGTAAGCAATTAAAGGAGCAACATTTTCTCATCATCTATAAAACTCAACAATTTTTCCCTAGTAATGTAGTCATGGCAAGATAGATTTTCTTAGCTATATTTTAAAAACTTAAAATTTTATTTCTGAAAATAAAGGACAAGCATAAAACATTCTATCAAATTTGAAGGAAACTTCCAATATTTTAACAATTTCTAACAGAAAACTGTGATTTAAGATTTTTAAAATTTAACTCTAATTAACTCACTAACTGCAATTATGGTATACCTCTGAAAGTTGGAGTTTAAAGGTAATAATAAAATATTTTATAAATTATTCCAAATTAAATTCTGTAAGGAGAAAAGTTATCTAACACATTTTTAAAAAATATGTCATAGAAATCATTCATGCACACCTATATATATTTACTAACTATTCAGATCTCTAAGACAGATATTTATTTTTATAATACTAGCATCTATGAATCTGTATATCTTGTACCACTGTTCTAGGAAAGAAAAAAGAAAAAAGAAAAAAAGGAACTACTTCAGATCATTATGGCAACTGATATCTGATTAGATTTGCTTTCAAATCTTAATATTATTGAATGCACGGAGATTGTATAATACATAATAAGCAAGAATTCCCAAAGAAAGGACAAGATAAAAGAGAGCTAATCAAAATGTGATAAATATATCCCATAAGGTTCCTGGAGCAATTTCCAAATTCTTTGCAAGTGAGAGTATATAATCTTGAGTCCTCAGTGCATTTTGGCCAAAGCTTCCTAAACATGTGGTGTGAGAGTCTACTCAACAGGTTCAATTTATTTCAGGTATAATACGTTTAACTCTGGACAAAAAACTTAAGGTGGGGGTGATGAGAAACTATAAGGAGACATTGATCATCATTGGAGTAGATTAGAAGCCCTAACTAATATATAACATATTCTTGAAAGAACATATTTAGCAGGTCAATATTGAAAATATTTTTAGATAAATGGAGAAGAGGGGATAAATGATGAGGCAAATTTGTTCAAATACTTAAGGGATATAATCATGAGAAGATATTAGATATTATTTATGCCTTCACAGGCAGGACTAGAATTAGAAATCAAACAAATATTATGCTGCAATACAATTAAAGAACTTCATGGCTGTGGAGGTGAGTTCTTGTTCACTAGAAGATTCATGCAGGAAACTCAATTGTAACTTATAAACTCCATTAATGAGTGCTATATTCTCCTAAAAAATGTTTAATATCTTCAGGGTTCAGAATACTGCCCAATATATAATTGATGGTTAACACATATTTAATGAATAAATGAAGAAATTCTAAAGTTATATTTCAGATGTCACTGTCCTGAGACAAGCAGATTTATGATGTCAGCAGTAAGGCCCTTTGCATCCTCAATCTCTTTGGTGGAGTACAATGTGAAATATACTTTCTGGACTTGTACAGGCAGTGGGCCCTGTATGAATCTAATTATCTAAGAAAGTCCAGGTAGAATGATTTTATGTGGAGGTAAAATCTTGAAGTCACTGTGTACGCAAAACTAAGTAGATTCACAATTAGGTAAGAAAACCCACCACATTACATATCAGGTAATGTCTCTCAAAAAGTTCAACAAGGAAACAAGAAAAAATTTTCCCCGGCACTGAAATACTCTGATCATTTGAGTAACAGATGAAGCAGCTGGCTTACATTTAGGAAATATTCTGAAATAAAGATACACATATTTTAAACTTTAATGTAGTACTCAAGTTGTTCCCAGTCTAGGATGGCTTGAGAATGGAAATGGATGGGTGGTTGAGTGCCATGTACCCTATCATGCTCATTCAGGACATATCACAGTCAGTGGAATTGATCACATTGCATAAATATGAATTGCTATTTTTTCTCTCTGTTTATCTCCTGAGCATATAAGAGGTGCTTTTACCGAAGTTAAAAATATGCATGATTAAATTCCACTCTACTTGGTCAACTTTCAAAAATATAATTGCCACATAGTTACCTTCAACAACTGTGCATATGGCTCCCAGGTTCAGACCCAAATAACTCCCATCCTCATCCAGTCATATTGTTCCAGGTTCCCATAATAAAGAATGAGGAGTCTCATTTGCAGAACTTTTATTGACCTTATGACTCTAAATGCATACTGGCAGCAAGGAGGTAGTTTTTTTCTAAGTCTTTGTCAAATAAATAAACTTTTTCAAAAGATTATTATTTTCAAACCTTTCTCCCATTGAAATAATACTTATAATCCCTCTACTTTACACACAGACCATTGTAATTATAAAAACTCATACCCCAAGTAATCAGTAAGGATATTATGGAGGCATATACACACAGGGTATAGAAAAAGTAGATTTACAGTTGTTTGTATGGAAAATAATACAGTAATTAATAATACTAGAAAAAGCTCTGTTTTGTGTACTCATAACTGAAAACCTACTTTTGCTCCACCTTGTATTTATCCAGGTCTCATCCTATGTACTTCTTTTTCTTTTTTTTTTTTTTTTTTTTTTTTGATATGCTAAGATATTCAGCACCAGCCAATAATCCTTTATAAGGTTGCCATCTGAATCAGTACCCCCCTACATCTTGTCCCAGGATATATTCGTAAGAGTATAAATCCTTCTCACATGCACCATCAAAAAAATAAAAGGTAAGTACTTAAGCTCAAATAAATCTTACATTACATAGAGAAACACTTTAATTCTAATTAAATATTTTCCAACTGCAAGAGAGGATGACAACATGTCCTAAGATGAAAGGCAATGCACTGGGCTGTACTACAAAAATGAAAAGGCTCTATCCAGATGGGCAACTGTCCTTATTCAAAGAGGAGGACTGCAGTTATTTCACTGACACAGGAATGGAATGCCCACTGCAAAACTTTGCCCTCCAAATAAGGAGGCAGAGAGTAAAACACTCTTTTTAGTACTAAATCATTGAACTTGAACATTAATTTATTCAAATAATATTTATGAAGTCCCTACTACATGCCAGTCACTGTGCATTCACAGAAAACGTAGCAATGCATAAGATAGACTTAGTCCTAATTTGCAGCAGGCTAGAATATCTCTAAGACCTTTAAGTGCATTAAGCCAGCTCTTGGCCACCCCAGAAGACTAAGTCCACATCCTGCTTAGAGACCAGACTCAATCTATAAGGATAAATGTTGTTATTGCTCTGAGATGAGCACTTTATTCAGCTCTTGAGAAATCCTAGGACAGATGTGGAAAATTGAAAGGGGTATCCCAAGAATAGATCAGAGTGACATACAAAATAACTATTGGTGAGGGATCTCATACAGATTCTGCCTGAGTTTGTTAAGACATTGAGCGACA
>NW_005364031.1:2115782-2167414 GCF_000412655.1 Myotis brandtii
CTCAAAATAAGTTACCATTATTAACTAAAGAGAAAATTCTCAAATAAAGTATTATTATTAATGTATACCAAACTTATAATTTTTACTGTGACTTTATGTGCTTTTTGATTTAGCAGTTAAATATTATGCTAACAAGTCTGCCACATGATGTAAGGCATGGTGCCTTCTCAAAGGAGGCACCCAGGTGGCCTGAGCAGGACCACTGA
The DNA here is from genome assembly GCF_000412655.1 of Myotis brandtii. NCBI lineage: Eukaryota > Metazoa > Chordata > Mammalia > Chiroptera > Vespertilionidae > Myotis > Myotis brandtii. The sequence continues at coordinate 2,115,989 of NW_005364031.1, forward strand.
GACCGATAAAAGCTGCCTAGTCTGAGGACCTCCAAATCATTGCTTGGTAGTACAGAACTCTTCTATATGCTGTAGTCTCTAGTCTTGAACCAAGTTTAGTTTCAATTTAAAGCAAGGAGAGTCCTTAGGCTGCCCAGGTACCACAGAAGTTTATAGTTTGACAGAAAATTGTGAGCATGCTGATATCATATTTAGAGGGAAGTGAACCATCCTCACATGGAGTACTATGCTAGGATGTTCATCACTAAGGCAATTATGGCGGAAATAGACAATGTGCCTGGTTGTTGTCTCCACAGTCTAACACTGGGCAACAACCTGGAAGAAGTAAAAATCACCAGAGTTATTGTGATTCTCGGGAAAACAAAATATTATCACAATACTCAATGCCTGCGAAAGGAAAGAGCATAGGCTGATGTAGGGATCATTAAAGCTGAAGTTTCTTGGCTTCAAAAGGACTGCTTTTCTTGTGGAGGAGATAAGACAATGGTTGGTTTCAAAGTAAAGGCTAATTTGCCACCAGAAATTTTCTCTCACATTCTAGGTCTCATTTTCTGGACATTTCCTTTCGGTGCTTCAGAGACTCCTGAAATGGTGTCTGAATCAGTGCATGAACCATGCAATCCTATTCAGTTATTTATTTATCATGTATTTATAAAAATATAGTGTGTGACCATTTTGTGTAAGTCACAGAAGTTTTAAGCAAAGAATAGAGCCCAGTGCTGTGCCTGGTAATTACTCCTAACTTGTTGATTGGATGCTCTCTGAGTTTCATCTTCCTCCTCTGTAACTCATGGATGTCAATAGCTACAGTCCAGTGTTGCTTTTTAAGTCCTTTTTTCCCACTGTTCAAAGGCCAAGCAACAGTGAGTGCTTGCAGAATTATCTCTTGTTATTTTATTTTAAGATAGTTTTAATTTTTAAAGCCTATTTTTTTTCTTTCTATGTTTTTCCCCTAAAGAAGCCCAAATAGGTATGCAACAGAAAAAACATTCTAGAGAAGAAACCAAAGAAAAACCTTTTCTCTAGTGTTACATCCAGAGTAACTTATTTTTTACATCTATGAGTCCAAATTCATCGACCCATCTGTAAAATGAGGATGATAGCTATATCATGGCTACCAACTACAGCAATAGGGATAAGAAAACGTTGCGCTAAAATAGATCACAGTACTTGGAACGTTATAAAGCATTATAGAAACTATAGGATATTATTACTCATTTAAATGCTGCAAGAACATTCAAATGCATGTCAGAGAGTGACAAGAATCATCAAGCTTGTGTAATTTCACTGCTTTCACTTTTGACTCTTTCTGTTTTGCCTCTTTCCCATTCCAGCCTCTGCTTAAATCCATAAACATCCCTCAGCTCTAAGCTTTGGTGTTCCCTTCCCCAGGAAACCTCTCTCTGGACTGCCTGTCCTTGATCAGGAATGACCTGCACTTACACTCCTGGCCACCACTCCTAGCTCTATTGTAGCATGTAAACCATTAGAGCTTTGCCACTCGCCCTTTGCTGTCTCCCATTAGAGTGATGTCAAGTGGATCTTTAGCTTTCTGGAATTTTGCAGTAACTTACTTACAACGAGTACTCAGTATTTTGTACATAGCCCTCAATAAGTACTATGCTGCTCTTATTGTTTCTAAAGTTTCTTTCTTTAGCTTGTTATGGAAAATTTTACTTGTGAATTTGAATAAAATCCAGCATTTAGGCTAGCAGGGCGAGATAATAATGGAGTGTCTCTTACCTTTAAAGCATTTCTCAGTGGAAGAAGCTATCATCATCATCATTGGCAATATGCACACTTATTAAGCACTGAATACAATGTCTAGCAAAAATGCCAAAGTTCGATAGATTTCAAACTTTTGTATTTTCTACAGATAAATTTATCGAGAAAAGAAGGCAGCTATTTAACTTTAGGCATTTTACCAACTCCACATAGTCCTTATAAATGCCAAGAAAACAAAACTCATGTTAATTTTTTAGCTAAAATTATGATACACTATTTTTATATGCTGTGTATATATTTTACTCTACATCTTATCTTTGTAAATTAGTAATACAATACTATAAACCTATTTCCTAGAAATAGATAGTTTTGCTATACAAGTTATTAACCTATTTAACATGTAGATTATTAATTTTATAATTATTTTTTTGCTGGAAGCTATCCATTGTCTACACTATCATGAAAGTGCAAACAGGGAACCCAGAAGGCTGATGGACCTTGAGCTTTGGCAAGGGCTAAAAGCTATGCACCGATTGTTCTGTCAAGATAATGGTGGCTCAAGCAATTTCCTGACCTAATAGTCTCAAAGTAAATCTTTACTAATATTTACTGACCTTTAAGATAGTCTTTCTTCTACCGGATTGCCTGCCTGACTAAGGGCAAGATGTGTATTCTAAAATTGAATAAAAGCTAACATGGCCTGGGCCCCAGTGAAGCCTTTCCACTAGAGAAGGGTTCTCTGCCTGCACCCCCCCATGATTTCCAAATTCATATTTTTTGTCTAGTGTATTCATTTGTGCATGGCCCTTCTCCAGATCCTGAACCCTAGCCATGCAGGTTGCGGCTTTCACAGTTTTTAGCCTGTGATTATTTGAAAGGTAAGTTCTTGATCAGGAAAACAAATTTCCCCAAATTGCATTGGCTATCCATAGACAAAGATGTGTTTCACTTCAAACATATACATCTTTCCTAGGAAGGCATTACAGTAGCACATGTATACTAGTTGGTTTCTTTCTTTCACTGAATCATGTTTGTTTTTCAGATTAATGGAAGGGAACCAACATTTACTAAAAAGATAGTCTAAAAGCAGAATATCCAGGATTGGATTGTAAAGAAAATGTTTAGCCATTTTTAGTGATTTGAAGAGTAGCCTCTTCAAAATTTATGTCTACCCAGAATGCCAAAATGTGACATTTGCAGATCTTTAATTAATATAAGGTCATATTAGATTAAGATAAACCATAATGAGAGGATGGAGGCAGAAATTGGAGTTATGCTGTTATTAGCCTAGGAAAGCCTGGGACACCAACACCTGGGAGAGGCAGGAAGGATTCTTCCCTAGAGCCTTCCATGGGAGCATGGCACTGCCCACAAGCTGATTTCAGAATTCTAGCCTCCAGAGCTGCGGGAGAATGACTTTCTTTTGTTTAAGCCACATAGTTTTTATGATATATATTTTAATTGATTTCAGAGAGGGAGAGACAGAAATAGAAACATCAATGATGAGAGAGAATCATTGATTGGCTGTCTCCTACATTGCTCACACTGGGGATCGAACCCTGCAACACGGGCATGTGCCCTGGTCAGAAATCAAACCATGACATCCTGATTTATAGGTCGACGCTCAACCACTGAGCCATGCCTGCTGGGCCATGTAGTTTGTTTTAAGCCATGATTTTGTTATAGCAGCCCAAGTAAACTAATACACCATGCTAAAGAGTTGTGGTGGCTTTGATTATGTGATTATCTGGAACAGTTGTGGGTGTAAAAGTTTGATCAAATAAACAAATAGTAAAAACAGCATTGTTTTGTTTTTTTTTTTAGAGAAAGCTTTAAATATGTGATCAACTGAATCAACATTCCTCAATGTCCTTCTGAGACTTGGAAAGCTAAACAGTGATGTGGCATTAAAAGAGGGCTACCGAGACAGTAAAAGGAAAACAGATCTGCAATCCAGAAAGCAAAGTTCAGCAAGGCCCAAATAGGAACCATTTATGCAAACAGGAAGAAAGTATAACAAACATAGAACACAGAATAGCTCTGTTAATTGTGTGTGTGTGTGTGTGTGTGAGTGTGTGTGTGTGTTTGTGTGTGTGTGTGTGTGATTATATAATATCTTATGACTCCAGTCACACTTGCAGTGCAATGCTAGTCTTCCACTTTCTTCACAGGTATTTTACCTTGTTAAGTTTATTCATATGTATATTTTTGGTGCAGTTGTAAATGACATTGTTTTCTTAATTCCTCTTTCTAATGACTTGTTATTAGTGATGTATTATAGAATTGCAACAGACTTCTGCATATTGCTTATGTATCCTGTACCTTTACTGACTTTGTTTATTAGATTTTAAAATGACATATTTCCTCCCTTTCATTTTATTAATTTGAATAAAATGATACTTTAAATGACATTTTGTTAGTTTTTAAAATGACATTTTTCATGCCTTTTTTATTTTATCTACTTTTATTAGAAATGAAACTTTGAGTGACTTATATTCTAATATTTATTATTTTCTCTTTCAATGGTCAACTTATTATGAACACTTTGTGGGACAGTTAAAAAATTAACCCACCAGGATATTTCCTCTATGCTAGAGTGTGTCTAGGATCATCAGTTGCTCTAGCATTCTTCCTTACCCTAACCTCCTTCCACCTGGTTCATGGTTTGGTGGTACTCAGAATAACTCAAAATATGTTTTTCAGCTTACCTGTGTAGATCATGAGAATGAAATCAGAGGTTCTATAGTGTATATTGATTCACCTTGATGACCTTGCCACAAGAGGGGCTAATAATATATTCAACATGATCCATGTCGTGTGTTTGACTATATCCTTATTGACTAAAACATTTGGCCTCAATAAAGGAATGAAGTTCTCAATAAAGGAATGAGAGACGATAGAGAAAACAAATAAGTGATGTAGGTAGTCGTCATAGAATATTTAGAAATACTACATATGGGGACAGAGGGTCTGAGCTACTCATCACCACAGAGTTATAGCAGAACTAAGTAGCCACAATCTTATCATTTACTTCATTGGTTAACTCAAAGGTTCTATTCGAGGACTTGACTGAGGCATTTAGTTTGGATCATCTGATTATGTACTGAAAAATAAAAGCTAGTAACAATTCAATATCTATGAGAACTCCTCAGAAAGAGGAAAAATGAATTTAGTAGAATGAATTGAAATTATCTGGCATGGCCGATATCATTTACTTTCATTAATCTTTTTTTAATTGTGAAGTACAGATTATTGTTTTATTTACATTGCAACAGACTTGGTTGTTTGTGTGTGTGTGTGTGTGTGTGTGTGTGTGTGTGTGTGTGTGTGTTTTAAAAATCCTTTATTGTTTAAAGTATGTCTCCTCATTAATCTTTTAATCAACATATTTTTAGGGCTTGCTCTAAAGCAGACTGCACTAGGAACTGGTCTTCAAAGACTTGCTATTAAAGTCAGTGCACTGTGACAATATTGTAAACAGCAAGTTACGGCAATGTGATCATTCATTCTTCTACTCATGCTATGCCACAACTGCTCATTCACTCCTTTTTTGGGGTCAGGCATTTGTACAGGCGTTGAGAAAAAATACATGGTCCATACTCTCATGGAATTTATAAATATTAAACAAAAAATTACAACAGCTCTAAATAACTAAAAATAAATGAAGCATGCCATAGAAATATTTAACATGTGAACTAACCTCATCTTCATGGCTAGATAAAGTTACCTGGTTGAAGAACTGACTACATTGAGATAGAAGGATAAACAGGAGTAAATATTTGGGAACAGGGTTGCAGACATAAAGAATACCATGTAAAAAGACCTGAGCTAAAAGAGCATAGACAAATATATCTGAAAGATAGTCTATCTGACTTAAGAATGCAGTTTTAAAAGGAGAATAGTAGTAAGAAATGAGGCTAAGTAGGTGTGCAGGCCCCATATCATACAACTTGAGAACGTGTAAAACATTAATCCTTAATTTTGAAGACCTTCATTCTTATAAGCCATAGGAAACCATTGAGCCAATGTGGAGTAAAATGGTCATATGTGCATTTATAAAATATCACTGAAGTTGTAGTGTACACTCTGAGTCGTAGGGAGTCAGGAGTGGAAGTTAAACAACCAGTAATGAAAGTATTGCAGTGTCTAGGAGAGAGATGATAATTTGGACAAGGATGATGGTGATAGGGAGAGAAGCAGATGGTTCCAAGAGATGTTTAGGGATTAGATTTTTGAAGATTGGTGATTCATTAAGTGTGACAGATGAAAGAGAGGAAGCTTTTAGAATGCACCTCAAATATCTGGCATGAACAAGGGGTACCTATCGTGCTGCTTACTAAAAGAAGGCATACTGAAGGAGAGGAGTTTACAGCATGTTAAACTGCATGGAAAACACCAGAGTTATGATCTGAACAGGCTGTTTTGGCCAGTTGATGCAGCATCAGGCTAAATTTACAGGAGGAGAAGTAAATCCTAATTTCCTACTTGTTGTGGAAATTAGGACTTGAATTGTTCAACTTCCATCCCTTTTCTTATGTGAAAGCATCATTCTTCAATTTGGAAAATGTTGCCTCATCACTCAAAAAGTTGCAATGTTTTTATTGACTTAACTTCTCTGGTCTAATAACAGACATCTTGGATTTATAAATGGAGGGCTAGTAAGTGAGTCGATCCCTCTCTGGTGCAGGTGGTCACAGATGTGAGCCCAGGACAGTTGGTTGACATTTCCCTGGTGCAAAGAGGAAGACAGAGAGCAGTATGATGGGTAAGATTACTACTCTCAGCAGCTACTAGAAGTGCTTAAAGTAGTTACATATTATGTGGCAGGAAGAATATTAAAACACAGAAACTGCTTGTAATCTGAAGTCAATGATATGCCAAGTGTTCTTCGGCCATGTTTATTAAAGAAGGAAAAGTGACCCTGTTGATAGAACAATACTACACTGACTGGCACTGAGTCCTCTGTGCTCTCTGCTTCTTGATATCTCTGATACATCAAGGAAAGGGAGAACTCTACCCCTGTTATCTGCTAATCAAGAAACATTCCTCACCGTGCAGCATTATTTCATGTAGATTCTCTTTTCAGTGGTAACCTGATTTATAACTCTTGAATATAGAAATGAATGTGGAAATAACCTAAATGTACATCAACTCACAAATGAATAATCAAATGTGGCATAACTATACAATAGACTATTACTTGGCAATAAAAAAAATTAAATACTGATACATGATAAAACAGGGGTGAACCTTTAAGTCATTTTGCCTCAGAAATTGACTCTGGATTACTAAGCAGTCATTAGAATTTGGGAAAGATAAAATGGGAAGCTACGGAGCTCAATGTGTAGAGAGCCTAAGGAGACTTGCAAAAGGAGCCAACAGTACTCTGCAGTGTGAATTTAAAAAATTACTAAGACTTCATCTCAAGGTGTCAGTCAATGTAATAGAAAATTCCATCAGATTTCAGATTTTTAGTATTCTGGTCAATATTTTAAAATTCCATTTTGAAAAAAATGAAATTTCTAAGTGGCTTTGAAGACCCAGATGATCAAAATTTGGTCTCTAACATCTAGGGGTTTGCTTATCATCTAGTGGTAAAGATAGAATGTAGACAAAACAAACAATCAAATACCATAAAACAAACAAAAAACTATATGAAAAGAAGAATGTGCAACATGGTAAAATAAAGTTAGAAATAGGGTGAACAAAGTAGTGACTCATCTTTTGCCATTATGATAAGTTGAATGTTTTTAAAAGTTGTTCAACACCCACTACTGGCTTAGGAATATTTACATGAAAGTTGTGAAAATTGAACTGACCCTCAAATAATGGTTTTCACAGGAATACAATGAGAAAGAGGAGAGCATTACAGTAAGAACATAGTGTAGCAAAGACAGCCAAGATGGAGAAGTGGACTAGACCTTGCATTAATGCTCTGGACATCAGAAGTTAGTTCTCTCCCTTTATCAAGTAGCCTAGTGCACCGGGACACATCTTTCATATCTCTGAAGTGGACATGATATCTCAAATGACTTTGTGTATCTGAATGTGAGGGTTTTTTAGGTTATTTCAATGAAAAATTTAATGAAAACAAATTACATTCATAATAATTTACTAAATGTTGAGAAGAATGGGGGAAGAATAATGAATGTTTATTCTTTTTAAGGAATTTACAGTAAGGTGGAAGAGAGAGTCATAACTGAAAATAAATATATGATGATGGGTATGAAAATGGATGGATAGATAGATAGATGATAGATAAATCTAAATATGAAATGAGTTGTTTATAAATTGCTCCATTGAACATGAAGTAACTGTCTCAAATTCATCAATACTGTAACCTCTATTGTTGCTATGATTGCTTTCTAAGAAGGAGGAATTTAAAAGAAAATAAAACTGCTGGAAAGGAGTGTGCTCTAGGCAACACAGAAAAATGTAAAGCATTTTATGATTAAGTTATTTAATATTTTCTACCAAGTTTCAGAATTCTATGGGGGCCATGAAACATATATTTAAAAGGTGTGCAAGGGACGCTATTCATTAAAAACCAGGAAAAAGTAGTTGAAACTTTATTAAAAATTGACTAATAGGCACTCTAGATAATTGAAATGACAGCTTGTTTTGACAGCTGCAAGCGAAAATGTACTTGTTCAAAACAGTGAGTGTAAATCTTTTTAATTTCCAGAAAGAAAAATGATGTACAGATTTAACTTAATTCAGTCAGCTCATAAAGTGTACTAATAAAAGGTAACTCTACCTGACTAGTGAAATTCGGGTAATTGGAGGTCCTGCCAATCACTGCACATTGGGTCTAGACATGAAGACCTTTGAAGGCCCTCAAGTGGAAGAGGTAATTTCCTCCAAGATCCTTGAGGAAACGGAAATCAACACAGGAGCAACTAAATATCCCCAGAATAACTTTATAAATACCACTTAGTGTCAAATTTGGAGATCATGAAACACTTCCAGGAATATTTTGTCACCCAAATCTCCTAACAACTAGAATGAGTGGGAACACATTCATTATCCAATGCCATGGCCCTATAAGTATTTTATAATTATTTTGTAAATGCTACAGGGTGAGATTAAGAAAAAAAAAAAGAAGTTTCCTAACCAACAAAACAACTTAAATCACAGGTCAAGCATAATCCATGTAGCATAAAAGTGTACCACTTTTCCCTTATTAGGACATGGCTACTTTATTTTATTACATTTATGCCTATAAAGAAAATAAAGAGGGCAATCAAAAGCAGCTGATGAACCAAACCATGGCTTTTTAAACTCACTCTATATCGGAATAGAAAAGAAAGGTGAAACCTAGGTGTTCAGCCTCAGGATCTGATTTATTTTGGTTCATATATTTAATTTTATGTTTTATTAGATCTAAGTAGTCATTGTACTTGAGAACCAAGCAGCTGAGAATTTAAAATTTATTTTTGTAAGTTTTGATTATCCTTTTGCTAAGAGAGCACACACTTGAACCTACCAAAAGCTAAAATCAGTTCATGATTATATATCTTTAGCTTTATCTGTACTCTATGTGGAAGGGTTTGGTATAAAATACATTTGTTTAAAATTTATAGAGTGTAGAATTGCCAGGAACAATTTACGTTCTATAAATGTTTCCTCTAAATTGAATCAAAGAAGTGTGAGAATCCTATAACATTGTGTAGAAATCCAATGCTTAGTTTTTAAATGAAACAATTTCAAAATTGAAGCCCCGCCATCATTTACAGCCATCAGGTTCACTGTCATACTATGAACCTTGATTTGTCTTCATTCACACTTTAACTTTCAATCCACATAGTGAGACAGAGACCATCTGAGTAAATGGTCTTTTTTTTCATGGGTAAATCTATTCTCTTACTTAAGCCGTAACCTTTTGACCTTAAAAGTGAAAATGTTCCATTAGTTAAATTTCTCAGGTATGTTTTAATTACTAGGTATTCATTTCTTTGTTCATAGTTAAAGGTTTACATTGCATATGTTTAATATCTTATGTGTAAATAAGAGCTATAAATTATTGATTGGCTAATATGGTTCATGAATGTATATATTGTTCTCAAAGTAAACTGATGTTATTTTTAACAGAAAGAGAACCACTCTAAATTCTTAATGTCTGTGAGGTGTTATACAGGAAAAATGCTTTTAAAATTCAATAAAAACAAATGGGAATGTATATTAAGTTAGATTGTCCCTATGAAAGTGCATTTCATTCAAAACTTTTATTAACATAAAGAATTATGTTAATAAATTAAATAACAGTAATATCTACAGCCATATATATAGACATTAAGATACATATTTAACTATTGTTCAATTTAATAATATATGTTAATTTTGAAAAAAAATAACATTTGTTTTAAAATACAAATATGCAAATTATAAACATTCAGGAAACTAGGGGAAAAGATTAAATGTAGAAAAGTATACCTATAATACATAAAGATGAATTAAGATATTTAATTGATGACAAGCCAATCTGGAAATTCCAGAATGAAAAATTGACAGTTGCTTCAGACTCAAGATGACAGTAAAGATCAGAATCAGAGACAAATGAATCCGTGGGATGGAGAAGCAATGGTATCACTTAACAGTGTCCTGTGCCTGATACGTGAAATGAGGAACGGAGATGGGTTGCATTGACAGATATAGTACATTGTGGCCAAGAAAAGATTGTGGAGGTGAAAGACATTCTTCTAGCCTAAGCTCTAGAAATAATCAAAGTTCAGGGAAGAACTTAAATTCTAAACTCAAAGTTCAGAGAGAGTATCAGGAGGCCTTCATGATTATTAGGAATGATGTTGGCCATTCGTAATTATTTTAGTTACTGAAAGAAACAGCCCTTTTCCCTTTCTCCTCTTCCTCACTTTTTACAACCACTATAAATAGGCAGGCAACAGTAACAGTAAGGCTAAATCAGGAGAATAGCTCCTTGAAGATAAGAGCCCAAGAGAAGCTCTAAAGCAGAGATTTTCAAAAGGTGTGCCACAATTTTTAAAACATGCAATACCTGACTATTTATTCAGGGGCAGTGACCTCTTTTCCCTTAGGTTGTCAAATAAAAAATGACAACAGCCAACACAATAATTACCGTCTGGTGTGAGTGACTCAAAATGATACCTATTTTTATGTGTGTGTAAGATCAGCAAAAGATGTCATGTAAATGTTGGTGCGCTGCAGAATTTTAGTAATTAATTTATGTGTGCCATGAGAACAAAAAGGTTGAAAATCGCTGCTCCGAAGGGGTTGAGGTAATTTTAGAACTCTATAACATACAGAAACAAAGTAGCTCTTAAAGTAGTTCTTCATAAGGAAAAAATGTACTAAAACTTAAATGTTATTGTTCATAACAGCTTTATTTCTAATACCTAGATAGAACCTAGCAAGTGTTCAAGTGTGACTCAACAAGTGAATGGGTAGACAAACAGTGGCACATCCATGCAATGGAATACCTTTCTGCAACATGAACTATTCCTATACACTACAACATGAATGAACCTCAAAAGCATTATCCTGAGTAAAAGAAACTAGACACATAAGACTACTTACTGTACAATTCCATTTATGTAAACTATACACTAACCTGTGGGGACAAAGAGCAGATCCGAGGTTGCCAGGAATGAAGTAAGTGATGTTCTGCAATGGGGCCCAATGAAGGTGATGTATCTTTACTGTAGCTGGTGGTTGCCTGGGTTTATACAATTGTAAAAAAAAAAAAAAAGGAAATATTGGGGAACATTTTGTAAAGTGTATGATTGTCTAACCACTATGCTGTACATCTGAAACCAACACCAAATAATATTAAAAAATGATACTGACTGTCCAAGGTGTTGTCAATTGGGAAAAGATGTGCACAAGCCACTCTCATGGGCTGCCACCAGCCCTCATTGATTATCCTCCCCTCTAGAACATCTTGTTTAAATTAGTCACACACTGGGCTACCTTCCATGGCTTTTATTTTTCCTCTGATAAACTGTATAGTTAGTATTTTTATAGTAAAATAAAGTTCTTTGTTATATTTTCCCTTTTAAGCTACCAATGATTAAGTGTTTACTATGTATGAGATATTGGTCTAAAGGTTTGATATGTTACTTCCAACAACCCTTTGTTAAAGATTCTATTATTTATATTTGGCAGATAAGAGGTACAGAAAGATCAAGTTCATGGAACTTACCAGTGGCAGAGCCAGGATTTGAAAGCCTTAGTTCCAAAGCCAATGCACTTAGCTTCTGTTCTATGCTGCTGCTTATTTGTGATGCTGCAGGAGGAGCAAATCCAAGTCTGCCAATGTGCCTTCCACTCTCCTTGACTTTATTTTATAAAACTGACTTATGCACACGACAGCCCCTTAACAGACCCTCACATCACAGTTAACCTCTTTTCACAGGGAAGAAAACTTAAGAAAATAATGCAGAACGCTGCAGAACCCTGCAGAACCCTCTTCTCCAACTAGCCTAGTCCATGTTTTCAGACATAAATGACTCAGAACATATCATTAACTATTTAATGAAAAACAACACAAAAGAAAAGAATGAAGAGAAATATATCTAATGAATGACCCCCCTACCCCTAGATAAGTGATTATTTAATACTAGTGCCCCAGTGCATGGATTCAAACACATTGAAAGGAAATTAGTTAGAAGGTGGCTGGTGGGGCAGGACTGGGCAAGACAGGCCAGACACGCCCTGGAAACAACCTCCCATGGTCACTCCCCAGCTGGACGCACCTGGGGTGGTGCTGTGGCTCAAAGGGCATCTGCAGAGTGAGTAGGGTCCCTCTGGCAGGTGTTGTCCCCCATCCTGACCTGTGGGGATCAGGCCTAACCTGGCTCTCCAACATCCCCTGAGGGGTCCCGGATTGTGAGAGGGTGGTTCTCGTGTGACTCTCCCCAGAATTGGGCTCCCCTCTCTCTGGTTCCTGGGTGCATCACCAGAGAACCACCACTGCCAAATCACCACAGCTCAGCAGCTCATGTGTTGAGCATCTGCCCCCTGGTGGTCAGTGCATGTCATACCTACTGGCCAGTTGGCCAGCCGGCTGGTCGCTCAGCCTTTTATATATATAGATAAGAAAAACATAATGACAGTAAACTTTTATTTACATAATCAAAAGATTAATTTATCCATAGAATAAATAGATGTTTCTATGGAAATGTGCAAACAGACATGAAGGCATTGATGGGAATGTGAAATGTGAGTGCTAATTTTTTTAGTCAGTAGGAGGCTGAAAAATAAAATGGAAACTTCAGAAGGCCATATAAGTAATCTGAAATATCAAAATGTGAAGATTTATTGAAACAAGTGAAAATACAAATTTATAATAGTTATTTAAAACATTAATGAATGAGAAAAAACATGAGTCAAGGAGAAACAATTACAGATGTCCAATATCCACTTATTAGTAATTCTAAGAAATATTATTGACCCTACACTAACCAAAAAAAGAAAAGATATTACTACTCAAAAAGATACCTACCGATTACCATTTAAAAGTTAAATACTTAATAAGTGGAATGAATGAATTAAAAGCACACACCTACTCACACATTGTTAAAATTTAAAAATTCAAGGGTAAAAAAGCTGTGGTATATTTAACACAATGGATTACCAAGTGGTTGTGAAAAAGAAGGAACTCTTTTGTGACAGCATAGATGAACCTGTAGAGTATTATGCTAAGAGGAATAAGTCCATCAGAAAAATTCAAATGCCATATGATCTCACTTATATGTGAAATCTAATGAACAAAATAAACTGACAGACAAAAGAGAATCAGAGGCATGCATGCACGGAACAGACTGACAAGAGGTTAGAGGGGAGAGGCATGAGGCTGACTGGATGAAAGAAGGTGAAGGTTATAAGGAGGGGAGTGCAGGGGCTAAGTGGAGGTGGGCAAAGGGGCAGGAAATGGAGGACATCTGTAATAGTGTGAACAATAAAAATAAAGTAAAAATATTACAACAAATAGAAATATTACAAAGCTGACACACAAAACAAATATTACATCTAGAAAAATAACATATTGCATTTTCATATGATGACAATTTGTAAAAAATATTTTCTATCAAAGAATAGAAAGATAATTTAACCCTAATTGGTGTGGCTCATGGTTAGAGCATCGGCCTATGCACCTGAATGGTCATGGGTTCAATTCCCGGTCAAAGGCACTTACCTGGGTTGCAGGTTGGACACTGGCCCTGGTCGGGGCATGTGTGGGAGGCAATTAATTGATGGATGTCTCTCACATCAATGTTTTTTTTCTCTCTCTCTTTCTCTTTCTCTCTCTCTTTCTCTCCCCCTCCCTCCCTTCTACTCTCTCACACAAAAAAGAAAGAAATATTCTTTTAGAAAGCAAAGGTGAATATTTTTTGTTATTAATAATTAGAAAATTATCTTTTTGTTTCATAGCTTACTAGAATGTTGATACCGAATTTTTGGATTGGAACCCGGATTCTTTGTCTGCCAAAATCGAAGAATGAATCCACGGACAGAAAGTGGTATAGCAAAGGTGGAAATTTATTGAAGAACAAGTACAGACTCCCACATGGGGAGAGGGAAAGAGTCCCACAGAATGGACTCCCAAGTAGAGAGGGGGAAAGGGTCCCACTGAGTTCCTTCTCCCTATGACTTATAAAGGCTGCAGATCCTGGTGCCTGATATCCCCTCTGATTGGTCACTCCCCTTTGAGTTGGTTACTATAGTGATTCCTAAGGCCCTCCTCCCTCATAGTCCTTCCATTCCTCTGAGCTTTCTTCTTTTCCACTGAATGAAGGGCTTCCTTCTCTTTATTTTGTAAATATAGACCTTTCCTGGCTACTTCCAGATCCCTTGTCTTATGTAAATACAACTGTTGCTGCTCCCTTGTCTTATGGAGATGTAACTGCACCTGGCTTCCTTGTGTTATGGAAATGTACCTTCTCCCAGCTGCAGCCCCGCGCTTTTCCATGGACCCCAATTCTAAAAAAACCCTAAGCCTGCCTATGTTCCCTCAAAATTCCTGCTTCAATGTCATATAAATGTTTAGGGTTGTCAAATTTTGGAAAACCTCTTTCAATATTTCTTTCACATATCCTATTTAATAAAGAGGGAAGATGCTAATTGATCCTCACGCTGTCGCAAAGATGGTGGTGCCCACAGCCAATAAGGAGAGAATATGCTAATTGACTGCCCCACCCTCAAAGATGGTGGCCCCCATAGCCACAAGATGGCCGGCAGGGGAGAACAGTTAGGGTCAACCAGGCCAGGAGGGGAGGGCAATTAGGGGTGACCAGGCTGGCAGGGGAGGGCAGTTGGGGGTGATTGGGCCAGCAGGGGAGCAGTTAGGCATCGATCAGGCTGGCAGGGGAGTGGTTAGGGGGTGATCAGGCTGGCAGGCAGAAGCAGTTAAGGGCAATCAGGCAGGCAGGCAGGCAGGAGAGTGGTTGGGAGCCAGCAGTCCCGGATTGTGAGAGGGATGTTCGACTGCTGGTTTAAACTGGCAGTTGGATATCCCTGGAGGGATCCCATATTGGAGAGGGTGCAGGCTGGGCTGAGGGAAACCCCCCCACCCAGTGTATGAATTTCGTGCACCGGGCCTCTAGTCAACGATAATATTTCAAATTTTTGTGCATGTGTAATGACTAGTAAATAATTTTTGTGTCATTAGTTAATGTGTCTAAGATGTCCTTATTGTAGTGACATGTAAGTTTTATATTATCTTTGTCAATGTCAATGTTTTATGTCAAATCAACCAGAACCAGTAAAATATAATTAACCAATAGCCACACAACAAAAGAAGGAAAAGCTTACCAAAAAAGAAAAACAAAACAAACTAGCAAATATACACATGCAAACAGATCACCTAAAAAATAAATAGAGGGAGTGATGGCCGGGGCAGGTGGGGGCCAGGTGGGAGGGGGGGGAAACTGGAGAAAAGAAAAAAAAATAAATAGAAACCATCGACTTTAAATTAGCATTAAGAATACCAAATATGAAAACTCATTGGAACAAGGCATTTAAAGGTGCAAAAAAATTATTTTGGAGGTAGATTTTTTTTTTTTTTTTACTAAACTACTCCTTAATGAAAACAAGGCATTTAAAGGTGCAAAAAAATTATTTTGGAGGTAGATTTTTTTTTTTTTACTAAACTACTCCTTAATGAAGAATGAGAACAAAATAAATACAGCTTAATATATACAAAAACAAAATCTGATATATATATATATAATCTTAAGAAAACATACTCATATATGTACTATAGCATATTGAGTCAACATCCTAAGAAAAAAAGATATATAAAACAGTGATGTTAACCCATTATTTCAATGAAAAGACATTCAAAGAGAAGAGGTGCACATAGTCCCAGAAAATAATTCTGCTTACACTAACAAAGGAAGTTAAAGGCTTCATGAATAATAAATATCTTTAATAAGAAAGTGGAGTACATACAACAAATATTTTATTAAGGAGCCAGCTCTTCTTGAATCTCTTGTATTAACAACCAAAGGCACAATTGCAAATTAAAGCTAAGAAAAACAAAACAATTATGATCATAACAGGAAACAAACTAGAATATAATATGGTTCTGAGCAACCGAAAGGAGAGTAAATCTAGCATTGATGCTCTGAACATTCTCCTATGAAGAACAAAGTTTAGGGATATAGATTATAGATCCTTTTTTATGGATTCAATTGTACAACATGTTGTACAATTAAAATATTTGCATACTTATAAATATTTAATAGCTCTCAAAATTCAATCAAAGGCAAAGTGCATTGAAGATTTAACTGTAGAAAAATAAAATAAATCCCAGAGAGTAGATATAACAATCCTGAGTGCGTAAATGTGATGACACAGATAAAAAGAATAGAAAAATAAAATGAAGTGAAGAGGAGAAAAATATGCCTGCAGTCATTTCTTTTTTTTTACACATGTGCTTTGGAGTTCATAGAAAATCTCTAAAAATAATGGATTGAGGAAATAGAAGCTTAAAACAGATCATTTAAGATTATAAATTTACCACTAAATAATTTAAAACTGGGAATCAGAGATGTTCTCTGATGTTGTTAAATCAAAAAAACATTACATAAGCATTAAATAGAGGAGATATTATAATAATAAAATAATTAAATTGGAAATTTATAAAGGAGCAGAGATAAGCGTATTAGGGGCTTGAATGTGAGTCTTCTCATTTTATTCTTTGTTTTACTATTTGAAATTGTAACTAGGTAGAAATACGCATACAGGCGTATTAATATACATATTATATATTTTTATAATTATATACTTATCTGGGTAATGAAATTCAGAATACTAGTTAGTATAATTACAAGAGGAAAAATTCTGCCTTAAGCAAAACAGGGAATACATTGGCTCAAGTAACTGACAAGTCCTGAGATAAATGAGCTGGATCTTGTTTCTCACAGCATGCCATTAGTTCCTGACTCAGTTTATCTAGAGATAATTTTAATTCTCAAGCAGTATGTGTCCATATGATGACAAAATGGCTACCAAAATTCTAAGCATATGTTCAGCTAAATCACCACAAATTTCAGTAATCCATGATAATCCAATAGTTCCACATGTAATTCCAACACTGATTGTCCTTGACTAGCTTAATGGAAAGCATTGCTAACCTGTTAATAATTTACTAGTACTTGACACTGTTCTAAATCTCAAGCAAGAAATAAGTAGTACAGTTTTTTACTGCTAGTGAATATTGATGCTGAGATTTGAACCAAGGCAATTTAACACCAAATCTGGTGATTTTAATCAATATTCCACATACTCATTTCTGAACTGATCACTATAAAATTTAGGCCACTTCTGCGTCACATGTCTGCCTCTTGAGTGGAGTGAGGTCACTATCATCAAACCATATGGAGTGAGAATGGGACAGATAATTCCTTCAAATTTCTGGGCAGATTAAAAAATACTTCAAACCAGCAGCAAAGAAAGTGAGGAGAAAATAGATGATAAGTGTGAAGCTAAAAAGAGACCAATGATAGAGAGAAAGAGAGGAGAGAGAGAGAAAGAGAGAGAGAGAGAGAGAGAGAGAGAGAGAGAGAGATATTTTGGGTGGCAAGGTAAAGGTTCCTTCCTAAGAAAAATAAATATTTCTCTAATCTATTCATTCCATTCTTTCTCTTTTATGATGCTGTTTGTGCAATCCATCATACTTTATCACTTGCATTGTTTTGTTATTCCCTTCACAAGTCTCTCCATATCCACTCTTGATCCTTCTAAACCCCTCTCTGTATCTGCAGTGATCCCCAAATGGAAATGTGATCATCATGTCTCCTGCTTAAAACACATTGCTTTTAAAAATAAAGAGCACTATCATTAAAATGTTATGCATTATCTGATCCCTACTCTTCTCTCTTTCCTCCTCTTTTTTATTTTCAGAAAAATAAATTATATTAGAATGATCTACTAATTATTTTGAATATTTATGGGAGTATAATACTAATGACACTGTCCATTTACCAGAGTGTTAGCACTGAACTCAGGAAAGTTACCCAAGGAAATGTTACAAATTTGTTCCTTCACTTGAACCTGTGACATTAGTGTATCTAACCAACAAAGCTACTTGGCCAGGACTTGTTCCTTCATTTTTGAGAAACATTTACCAAATGCCTTCTACCCTCCAGGTTTTTGTACTCCAAATGGACATGCTTGTTTCTAAGCCCACAAAATTGATTAGAACAACTTAATCACATTCCTTCGAATCACCTTCTCCAAGAAGTCACACACAGTCTCTGAAGACCCTCAGATTATCTCTAGTTTCTTATACGTATCTCTCCAGGACACCAAGATCTATTAGACAGACTAACCATATAAAATGAAACTAGCAAGATTCCTTCCGCTTGACCGAGGTTTCAGTCTGACCCACAAAATCATTCAATATTGAACTTCCTCCATTTTGAAATGTAAAATATACTAGTATAAACTTCAGAAAAGTAAGCTTTGGTTTCATTATAATAGTTATTTTTAAGTGTCTAATATAATTCCAACCTAATGACTAGAAGTAGAAAATAAAATTCTAATACTAAGAGCATGAAGGAAAGTAAAAACACAATAGAGCTTCCATAAGTAAGGTGAATTAAAGTGGGTGGCAGTCTGACTATACATCTGGTGAAGGTGGAATTTTGAAAGAAGTGGAGTTTACAGAGCATTGGATTATTATGTGTCTCAGGGTGGAATATCTCAAAAGCAAATTTTTGAATAACTCGGATATGTAGCCAAAACTGAAATAAGCATTTTTCTCTTTTGAAAGGCACAGCTGTGGTATTTAAAGATGAGTTATAGAACTTGTGTTCCAAAGTGTGTGAGAATTACAGCCAACAGAGCTTTACAACATAAACTGGATACGAATAAAAGGCATGAATCAAGCATTTATTCTGCATTTCCTATATGAACTATAGAATTGGGTAACCAAAGAGTGGATGAGGAAAATGTCTCTTCATAAAAATATTTCAACAAACACATGAAGAAAGACTGACAGAATTGCAATATTAACATTTTTCAAATTCTAACAAAGTAAAGAATCCCGGGATTGAACATTGAAGGCTTCTCATTTTGTCAAAAGAAACAGCCCAACTGGACTGGTCCAGTGGTTGAGCATCGACCTATGAAACAGGAGGACATGGTTCGATTCCTGGTCAGGGCACATGCCTGGGTTGTAGGCTTGATCCCAAGTGTGAGGTGTGCAGGAGGCAACAGATCAATGATTCTCATTACTGATGTTTCTCTCTCTCTCTACCTCTCCCTTCCTCTGAGATCAATAAAATTAAAAAAGAACAAGAAAAAAGGAAGGAGTGGTCATTAAATACCTCCTATGAACCCCTGAGTTCCTTCATGAGGAACACCACAGGGTATGAAATAAATTTGCCTAAAAAAACAAAACACACAAACACAACAACAACAAAAACTAGGCTGAGTTTGGTTAAACATTTAGGTTCAACTACAAATTTGCAGGAAAAGCAGACCAGCATGTTGAACTACAGAGGAATACAATGAGCAAGCTCCTGCCTGTGGAATAGAAAAGAATAACCCAAGTTATTTACCAAATTGGTTTTAGAAAAGAGAAATTATGAAAGGAGTTCCTATATATTGAAAAAAATAGTTGAAAATAACAGACAAAATTAAACTTTAGTGACTATAGAAGCACAATTGGATGATTAAAGAGGTAGTTCATAAAACCAGAAGAGATCATTCATAGTCAGCAGAGAAGAGGCTGGAATTGGGGGACCACATAGGGGACTTCTGGGGTGGCTGGTAAGGTTTCATTTCCTGACAGGAGTGGTATTTACAACATTCACCTTTTGACAATTTAGAAAACTACATACTATTTGTTTTATGAAATTTTCTGAATTTCTTGTTTCACAATAAAAATTACTTTAAAAATAGAAACTAAGGCCAAAGTTAGAGGAAATAAGTTAACTTAATATATTCTGGAATTTGTGGAAATTGGGATTAAATCAGAGTTAGAGTGAGTTAATCTCTTTAATTAGCAAAATACTGAGGGAACTATTCTTAATCTATTTTGTTCTAAGAGTCTAGGTTGATGTTTGGAAGATGTAGGATAGCCCTACTAATTGGTTTAATGTCAGATTACTTTGTGCTTCCTATTTCCTTTATTTTTAAAATTAAATATCATTAGTTGAATTTTTAGAATTTGGAAATCTCACTGATAAAAGGGATTAGAATGGACTACATACTGTATACAGATTGATGGGCTATAAAATTTTTTTAAATATGTTTTTCTTTTTAATTGATTTCACAGAGAGGACAGGAGAGGGATAGAGATAGAAACCTCAATGAGAGAAAATCATTGATTGGCTGCTTCCAGCACACCCCACACTGGGGATCGAGGCTGCAACCCAGGCATGTGCTTTGACTGGGAATCAAACCATGACCTGCTGATTCATGGGTTGATACTCAACCACTGTGCCACACCGACCAGGCAAGATTTTTAATTCAGTCAGTCTGTCTGAGATGTGTTATAAGAATTATTTCCAGATTTAATAAAGTAATTTAAGCTCTTTAGGGAAAAGGACCATATAAATGCAGTGTGAGCCACAACAATAAAAATCATAATGTATCCTTTTGCCCAAATAAAACCATGACCAGGTGGCCAAGACTACTGAATTTATTTAGGTTGGAAGACTGAGATAAATAGAAATATAAAGAAAACAGTAGAATAATTAAAAGAGAAAATTCGCCACCTGATATATAATAAGATTGAAGGAAAGCATAGAGTGATGTATGTTAAATATTACTAATATTTACCTAAATGTTTTCCACCTAACACCTGCATCACTTCAGACACAAATGATCCCAAACATAGCTCAAATTACTTGATTTAGTGAAATGTTTACATAATAATTTAAAATTTAATATATTATACCAAAATTAAAATCTGACAGTCTTTTAAGCAGTTTTGATGAATAAAAACTTGCCTTGAGGGGAAATGTTACATATTTTAAATTTCCTCAATAGATTATAGTAAATACTTATTTTTCTTGTAGTCTTCCTCCTGAAAATTGTCAAAACTGGTAAATCCTTTAAGATATGAATGTAGCTATAAGAATTATGGACAAAAGATTCTATAAGCACACCAATATATGAATGCAAAACTAGAAGTTGGTTTTCTCAGTTAAAACAGCCAAGTTTTCTTAGATCATTGGTCTGCTCTTTATAAGAGATTGTAAAAGATTTTTCTTTACCTCTTGAGTAAACTGTACAGGAAACAAAGATTTTGTGTTTTATTGGAACTGGTATTTTTAAGAGAGCCCAGATGTCTCACTTTTAAAAGAGCAAAGGGTTCTTTTTGTTTGTTTGTTTGTTTTTTATATTTTTGACAATTTTGCTTTTCCCAAATCAAGTCCTAAATGAAATCTTGATCTCAAACTGGTCCTTTCAGAGGGCCTGGAAAATCTCAAAGGATTTGTTCTTCCACCTTGTGAAAAGAGAGATGCTAAAAATAATTTGGTTTACTTGACAAATTAAATTGCGTGAAAGGCATCGAATAAGAGATGCTTTAGCTTTTTCTAAGTTATATTTGTATGGGTAAATATTTAAAGTAGTATAAATATTTTTAAAAACGTATGAAGTTCAGCCCTGGTTGGTGGCTCAGTTGGTTGAGTGTCGTCCCATGCACCAAAAGCAGTTGTGGGTTCCATTCCCAGTCAGGGCACATACCTAGGTTGTGGTTCAATCCCAGGTCAGGGTGCGTACAGATAGATATTTCTCTTTCTCATCAATGTTTCTCTCGCTCGCTCTCTTTCCCTCTTTCTTTTCCGCTCACTTTAAAAAAATTAATAAACAAATCCTTGGCTGAGGATTAAAAAAATGTATGGAGTTCATGTAAATTTGTCAATGACCTTGCTGTCCATATGTCCTAATACAATGTCATCAGTCTTGATTCCAGTTATTATTTGAAGATGTTGCATTTTACAGAGACAAACACACTTCCTTGTCAATTGGATTATAATACATCCTCATCAGATCTTTAAGCATGGCCAGCTTAAGCCTTTTGTCATTTACAGATAGCTATTGTTTTTCTCTGATGCTTTCCTGAAAGCCCTTGCAATCAGCGGGTAGCCAAAATACTTAGTCTTCATCCGAATGGACTATTTCTGAGACCCAAGGAAAGGACTATAACAGGTACTCTGAGGAACAAGCTTCTGATGACATTGGCCAACTTTGAGATCATACCAGTGGACTGGGTAAGGTTGTCCGGACTAGCAGAGAAGCTGACGGGTTCATAAAGCTGCTAACCCAAGATCAAACCAACACTAATGATTTACATGGAATTGCATTAACCAATGACAGATGACTGCAGTTTTGTTTGGAACATTTCTGCTTCTTTATTTAATGTTTTATTTTTTTTTGGATTTAAGGAACTCCTTTCCCCCTTATATTAAGTTACCTATAACTCAGGACCATTTAGTAGAGTATATTTCAGTGGCATCCATTCTGTCAGGTATTCACTTCCAATGACTCTGTACTCTGTGAGAACAGACTAGATAGCTGTGCAGGTGAATGAGACTTTGGATATGCAATGTTAGCCTCAGAGTCAATGGGGCATCAAGTTAAAGGAAGATGACAGGAGGGCCTTGAATGCTGGGAGATAGGAACATGAGTAGAAGAAGACAAGTGGCTGAGACAGTACCAGTGGTCAAGTTAAAGAAAGATGACAGGAGGGCCTTGAATGCTGGGAGATAAGGAACAAGAGTAGAAGAAGACAAGTGGCTGAGACAGTACCAGTGGTCTGGCAGCAGGGGATTTTAGAGCAGGGAACTTGGACTAATTCTATATTTCATTCTTGGGCCCCAAACCTATATACAAATGTCTAATTTCAAAAAAAGTTAAGGAAGGAAGACTGAAACGTACAGCAAAAAGTGACCATGTATTCTCAGTCTTTCTTCACTTGCACATCTAATTTATCCAAATTTTGCCTGTATTAAATTCTCTCTACCTTGGAGAACCTGTTATGCTCAGTTTCCTCATCTTAGGAATAGTAATGGCAATACCAATATTACAGGGATGTTCTAATATTTAGTGGTTACATCAACCTTATCAGCAATGTGGTAGTTGTTTCTACATTTAAAAAGTGGCATCCTATTCTGTCAGGTATTCACTTCCAATGACTCTGTACTCTGTGAGAACAGACTAGATAGCTGTGCAGGTGAATGAGACTTTGGATATGCAATGTTAGCCTCAGAGTCAATGGGGCATCAAGTTAAAGGAAGATGACAGGAGGGCCTTGAATGCTGGGAGATAGGAACATGAGTAGAAGAAGACAAGTGGCTGAGACAGTACCAGTGGTCTGGCAGCAGGGGATTTTAGAGCAGGGAACTTGGACTAATTCTATATTTCATTCTTGGGCCCCAAACCTATATACAAATGTCTAATTTCAAAAAAAGTTAAGGAAGGAAGACTGAAACGTACAGCAAAAAGTGACCATGTAAATTTAAGTTTTTCTCTTCCCCCTGGAAATTTATAGGACTGCAGACTGCCTTGAAAGGGGGTTGATTCCAATTTATTCAACTCTCAAACAAAAAGAAATCTCAGCAGGTATAGGAACTAAATGATATATGAGAGGACACATGACAAACATTGCAGCACTAGACTAATCTCATTTATTCTTTGTTTCTAATGTTCCTCTTACTTACATGAAATGCTGATTCCAGGAGCTTTGTTTTACTTAAACCTTGTATTAAATAAATGTTTAGAATTTAATCAGTAATCATCAGACTTCTGTCCTGTGCAATTATTTCAACACATAGGAAATTACAAAACTAAATAATCTCCATGTATGTGTTTCTTACACACTAATCAATAAAAGCACATATAGGACATTGATAGTGCCATAGTCTAAGGGTCAGAGCTTTCTACTACTAGAGTTACCTGTGTTCTTAGCTTGACTATGAGCCACTCAAATGAGTGTCATTCGGATGTTATTTTCAAATCAGATTGTATTTTCATTTTCTGGCTTTGTATATTGGTTAAAGGTTGTTCTGCAAGTAGTGTGCTTGATTCCATACACCAGTGAAACCCAGTCCCAGTAATTGCTTCATTAATGGAAGATTGCTTGATATTGGATATCTTCATGTAGCTCCACAAGTCTCCTAAAAGCAATAAGTTCCTTAGTGATATCAAATTTTAACATCATTGCACCTGTAATAGAAAAAAACATGTAAAAAATAGTGCTGGTGCTATCTCTATATTGGAAATGCTTGCCATAATTAATATGCATTATTTTGAAAGAATGCACAGGTTAATACAGAGTTTGTTAAAATAAATGTGCATTGCATTTCAATTAGTGAAACTGCATGAAAATGATCCTTTGATTACAATGAGCATTACCTGAATTTAAATACAGGCAAATATACAATGCAATATCATATATTCTCCAAGTAATTTTCTCTGATAATATTTCTTTGAAGACGCTCAAAAAGCAAAACACAGATAGTCATTACTGCATTTTCTATATTTCATATGTTCATTTTTGAATCATGGCTAATGTAAAAACATGGTGATTTTCCCTGCCTAGTAAAAAGATATATCTTCTAAGTATAGTGATATTTGGCATTTTAATATTTCTTATCAGCAATGTCATACAACTAAGTAAGCCTGATTAACTTTAAGACTGTTTCATGTTTAGAAGCAGCAGATCATGGGTATTATTTATTCTTTTGTTTATCTTATAAAAATATGGGGTGACAGGTATCCCTTTTTGAAGAAGTAATGGTTATCCAGCAAGGGTGATTGTCAAGGAGATTCTACAATGTGAGTCTGGCCCTTAAACTTTCATTTGAAAAACAAAAATAATTTCTATGAGATTCCTGTAATAGGTTGAAATATATCTATATTTCATTTTGGAAGGGATTAACTAAGGTATGCTTGGGGCTAGTATACTAGAAACAACACATTTAATGTGTTTGATTAGAATTAAGCTTCATAATTTTTTAGCAATTTTCTATTTGTCTTTTCTATTACCATCATCCCCTTCTCATTCTTTATGCCAGAATTTATTTTGCATCCCTTTATGAGGTTATAACAGTTGAAATGCATAAATATTTATGCTTCTTCAATGATTGTCAAAGTATACAATGCATGCTTGTGGAACAGTAATTATCAAGGTATATGAATATCTCTTAAGAAATACAGACAAAATTTGAAAGATAAATCCAAGCAGCACGTCGTATATCTGCAATGGGATTTAACTTATAGAGGAACAGCTCCCTAGGCTGAGAATATCACAGCAAATTATAGAATTGGAATGCAAACTATTTTTCACTATGATTCAATCTCTAATATATATTTAAATATGAGTTTTTATGTTAAATACATTTTGTCCTCACTCATTTGAAATGGATATCTTTCATATGTGTTCAACAAAAATATTTCATCAGAAAGAAAATTATAAAGCTTAAGTTTATCTTAGTACAAGAATTCAAACATTCTTCAGTAATTCTACATGTTTGTTCTGAGAATTACCTTCCAGAATGTGGTTCTTCCTTGTTATTAGAAAGACTTATCTTAGAGATGGACAATTGTGTGTGCCTTGTAGTTCATTGCAAAGCTCATATCAAAGTAAAGGGTCAAAAACAATGCAATTCTTTAAGACATATTTAAAAACTCAGGTTTTTCTTGAGTTCACCCTTCACTTCAGTTACTTTATACTTACAGAATTTCAATTCGTGTCTTGAATATAAGATTTATTGAATGCCACATCTCTCCTGGTCACATATTGGTTGAAGCTACATGTGAAAGCTAAAAGTGTCAGTGGTGTATTTTAGAGTTCTTTTGCTTGTTTCTTTGTTTATTTCTTTTTAAAAAATAAATATTTTTATTGGTTTCTTAGAGGAAGGGAGAGGGAGGGAGAGAGAGAAAAATCAAAGATGAGAGAGAATCATTGATTGGCTTCCTCCTGTATAAGGGCCCCCACTGGGGATCAAGCCCACAACTTGGGCATATTCCCTGACTGGGAATCAAACCGTGACCTCCTGGTTCATAGGTTGATGCTCACCCATTAAGCCACACCGGCCAGGCTCTTTGCTTATTTCTTACAATTCATTTATTTTATTAGGAAAACAGGGTTTTCTAAATTCTTGCAGGTAAGGTAAAGCACACAGCGAAGAACAGATATAGCAGGAAGAAGAATCTAAAAGCACAGGAAATAAAAAATAGAATGCACTAGGTTGACATTTGAAATGGGAGAGTCGATGAGGCAGAGAGATTCAGAAAAGTACTTCTAAAAGAAGTAGAGAAGTTTCCACTTTGACACAAGTAAGACTATGTCAAGGAACCAAGAGAAAGCTAATATCATGCCTCAAAGGGGAACTGACTGCATGTTTATAAAGAAGAATGAAGCTCCCCCACATGTTCAGGCAAGTGTCTGGGATAATTTTAAACTAATCATGGCAATTTTAAACAGAGCCTCACACCATCCACAGGGATATGGAAAGGAGGGTCTTTTATCTGAAGACTAGGTTTCTACTACTTGAGATAGATGTGAGGGAGTTAACAAAGGAGAGAGAAGGCTTTCTTCTTGGACCTGCAGTATTTTTGGAGAACAAAATGAATAAAGCCAATTTGTATTGTTTACTCACTACATCTCTGTAACTGAGCTGGATATAGTTTTCTTGGCATAAAATTTGCCTCTCAGAGGAAGCTCATTGGATGGCCATGTGTCTTTATTACACAGGCCACTCTTGTCAAATTGAAGAATGGACTCAGTTACATATTTTCCACAAACAGGCTCCTTGAGCCTGATTAAGGTCCCATATATGCATCACAGATCTGTGGGCCAATCTGTGCTTTCTCAAAGGAAGAAACAGGTGCTCTAAATTAGCCCTGCAACTGAATTGGAATTTATGATCATGATGAAGTGAAAATGTAGATAACTAATTCATTAGAACTTACAGAGCATTTGTGAATAGGGCAGTATTTAGATAATTTATAAGATTAATGGTGCTTCCTGTTCTCAGATATATCCCTGTTTTAATATTTACAGATATAATTTCAAAAATAATCTCTCCTACGTTGAATATATTTAAGGTTGAATGTAACATGTTTTGAAATATTCTAGAATCCTTTATTTAAAATTTATTCATTTAAATGTAATAATTTCTCTATTAAACAGCATAGACAATAAAGAACCTCTGTTTTCATATGCATCTTAAAATCTATCACTTCCTTCCTGTTATAAAGTTAAAATAGATATACTCCTTAAAAATGCAAGAGCTTTTTTTAAATTCCTACTATTATCTCTAAATCACCTCTCTCTGTGTGTCTCTCTCTCCTCTCCCTTCTCTCCTTTCTCCCTCCCTCCCTTTTCTTTTCTTATCTTTATCTTTATCTTTTCTTTTCTTGCCATGGTGTGTTTTCCCTGAAAGCAATATCAGTGCCATCTTTTTAATCATTTTTTTTCTCCCTTCACAATTCACTATCACTTTGGAAATCAAATGTATCCTCATCTGAATGAATTGTTCTTCCTTAAATTTTCTTAAATTTTGTATTTCCTTTGAAACTATAGCCTACCTATGATAGTAAGGAAAATTAATGTATATCACCTTCTCTAACAGTTTTAACACTACAGGAAAACAGAGTAGTTTGATTTATAGCACTATCTCTTCATTGTAACATGTTATTCCACCATAATAATTTATCTTTTGAACTTGGCTTTTTCATATTATCACTATTAATTTTCATTAATTTTATAATAGGAAAGATTATGTGGTAAACTGTAGTATTCTAATTAAGTAGGAAATACTTCATATTGTCAACTTTTTTCTTCCTTATACGATTGTAAAAAGCTACATTTTAAAAACATGTCTGAGAAGACTCTAGATTAATAACTAGTATTTTGCATCTGGCTTATTTTCCATAGAATTATACCTTTGAGTTTTATCCATGTTGTAACCTGTATCTATTTTCATTATTTTTTATTGCTGTATAGTATTTAACACCATGGATATCCTACATTTCAATTATTTATTTACCACTTCATATTCCTCCACATCTTGAATATTGGAACTGAGAAGATTTTTGATGTGATGATATAAAGTGGAGTAAAAAAAATTGTGTAATATTGTTGAATGTAAATACAAATTAATAAACAAATGAATATATCAATTCATTATTCCAGTTTTACCAAAAAGCCCAAACTTATTTTGTGTTTCATAGCCCCTAAGAAAATTCATCTCATCTATATTTACTGACTATGGACCATATCTTCTTTTGGTACCTTGAGTATTTTGGTGGTTGATATCATTAATAATTAAAAATAAATTATCACAGGTGTAGATAAAACTTCAGATAGCAATTTATGTTACCAGTGTTAAACACATAAACACCTTTACAAATCTCTGAAAAAATAACCCCTTTGAATATTATTTTAGTAAGAAAAGTTAAATTACTTAATGTTTTTAGTGCTATTTAGAATAATGTTTTCTTGCTTCTCTGAGCAGTATTTTCTTTGTAAACTCTGTATCTTTTTCTGGATAATTTCAACCATTTTAGCTTTTATAAATGATTATACATGCACACATACACATATAGACATAAATACTCACCTGCATATCCCTTAATAATACATTTTTATTGAAATTCAAGAGCAAGGAGTTGGCACTTAGAAGATTTAGGGTGAATGCCCAGTTGACAATCTGGAAATCTCATCAGGTATTCTCCAAGAATGTTCTTGACACAGTCAAATCTGCTTTCCACTTGTTTCCAAGTTGCTGGCATTTCTTATCCTCCTCCAATAAACTTAAATCCCTTTTCCATGCATCTAGCTCAGTATTGCCTCACCACATTTTCTGTCCAGCTGCAAGAAATGCTGCCTTCTCCTTGTTGCCAATGATTTTCTCAGCCAACACATATTCTTCCACTGCCTCTTTACAATACTTTGCACTTATGTAATGCTTTCTTAAGTAGTTTCTCAAAGTTCTTCCAAATATACTACTTCATTAGTCTTCTTGATAATCCTATAATGAATACAGGTAGGAGCAACCCCAAATTTGTCAATAGTTTGGATTCTCAAAAGTCATTTGGAGGTTGGTTGTTTGGAGCTCAGAAGCAAAATATGGCATTTGGATCTCAGATTAAACTAAATATGCCTCATGCATATAACTGAAGTATAGTTCAATATGAATGACACTTCATGAATCATCTAATATGTATCATGATATTTCTGCAGGATTATGGATCAGAAAGTTCAATTAGAGATTCTGGGAAAATATTTTCCTCTGTTCGCTTCCTGCTAAGAGAATTTGGGAATTCTTCACTCAGTACTATTCAGTTCTCATCTTTAGCTCCAATAATGGGGGAATTTGGAGGACTTATTTGACTCTAATTTAGAAGAGGTGTGGTGCCGGCAGAATATGGAAAAGGGATGTGAAAGCAAAATGGGAGCAGTGAGCTGCAAAAGCTATGGGGCTAGAGTTCTAGTTTATGAGTTAATCTTTTTCTTTTCTTTTAAATTCTGGTTTCCCAGGGTTTGGCCTATGTGTACTATTTTTCTCATCAACTACTTGACAATTTTCACCAAGGTTTATCACTTCCTTTATACATTGTGAACTAGAAAACAGTGATGTAGTTTCTCTCTATCTTCATATTCTTTCTTGCAAAAATGCTTGGAGATAGTGTAAAATTTTCTAGTAAATATTTAAAGCTTTCAGGAGGTAAAATTTTTTATGAAGGGAAATGTACAGCTGAATTAAGGTGGTGACGTTGGCTATGATATACTCAAAAGACTGGGATAATATTGATCTATTTTTTAGGAAAATGACAAGTCTAAATATTTCTTTAAATATTTTAGAGAAAAAGTCAGCCTCTTTGGCACAACAGCACAGAAGTACAGATTCTGAAAGAATGAGAAAGAAATTAGTATTCATGGTGGTGAGGTCAGGTTGGAGTCATTCATTCATGGATATGAGTTACGAAAAGTTGTATACTGCCACTCCTAAATGGTTATGAAAGGAGGGGCTGATAAGACAGAGAGAGAGAAAAAGAGGATAAAGAAATATGAGAGAGAAAGAGAGAGAGGGAGAGAGAGAGAGAGAGAGAGAGAGAGAGAGAGAGAGAGAAACTTTGTGGATGCAAATTACTAGGTAAACCTATGTTAGAAAAGGAAATGGTAATGACTGAGGATGGGGAGCATAAAATATTTAAGGGAGCACATAGTGATATGGAAAAGAGATACTTGCTAGAGTTGGGTGCTCACGGTTTCTTTCTATTTCCAACTGGCTGATAATTTTCTGATTGTTCTCATTGTCACAGAAAAAAATAAAAATTTATGTTTTATGCCAGAATGACACTCTCTCTTACAATCTGCATAGTTGATTTTACGTACTATCAGGTTTCAAGTTCTGAAAGTTCTAATTATTTTGGTTTGCTTAATTTTCCATTCATGAAACATTGTTTTGAAGACTGAGAATTTGAGACATTATGTGCAGACATCAATGAAACAAACTAAAATACAAGAAGGGTGAAATATCCTGATGGTGGTGGTGGCATTTACTTAACCACCTCTTTCATCCCCTGATGCTGTGTCACTTAGGGAGGAGCCAACTACCTACCTGACATTTTTCTTTGTTTTTCTTATAGCCATTGCTCTTACCAAATGATTCACTCTGTTATTTGGGATACCAAGTGAGAAACTATCCCTTGGTGTTTGTCAGTGTTTATAATAACAAGGGTCAGAGAAGAGAAAGAGGAAGTGTGAGTCCAAGCCTTTAGAATTTGAGGGGAGTTTGTACCATTGCTCTTTATTTTTTTATTTTTTTTAAATATATTTTATTGATTTTTTACAGAGAGGAAGGAGAGGGATAGAGAGTCAGAAACATCGATGAGAGAGAAACATCGATCAGCTGCCTCCTGCACACCCCCACTGGGGATGTGCCTGCAACCAAGGTACATGCCCTTGACCGGAATCGAACCAGGGACCCTTGAGTCCGCAGGCTGCTCTTTATTTTTTTATTTTTTTAAAATATATTTTATTGATTTTTTACAGAGAGGAAGGAGAGGGATAGAGAGTCAGAAACATCGATGAGAGAGAAACATCAATCAGCTGCCTCCTGCACACCCCCACTGGGGATGTGCCTGCAACCAAGGTACATGCCCTTGACCGGAATCGAACCAGGGACCCTTGAGTCCGCAGGCCGACGCTCTATCCACTGAGCCAAACCGGTTCTGGCAACCACTGCTCTTTAATTGTTTCCAGGCTGAGTGTTAACTGGCTAGGTTCTGCTTCCTCACCTAATTGATGAATGTAGAGCAGTTGTAACTGTATTGGAACAGTTTAGATATGGTTCCTAGAAACAAATACAGAAAGAAATGCTTTATCCAATAACTTAATGATTTTACTTAAAAAAAAATTGAAATGCAAAGTCCTCCACAGAGAAAGTTCTTTTCCTAATATCCTTACATTTACAATGAATGGCAACTAAAATCTTCAGAAGATGTCAAGGCTTAAGCAATAGTAAGCAAGGTATCATTAATAATTATATGCTAATGCTCCAGTTGGTACATCAACACATGATTCCTGGTAAGGAGGTATAAATGAGGCATAAATAAGCACATCTGGAAGGTTCTGGATGCACAGTAAGTTGATTGATTGATAAGTAACGGATCACAGTTAGCCATTTGAATTAATTTGGAAGAGAAGTCAACTGTAAATAAATTATAAGGATAATGCTGCAATATTTAGAATAACTAATGAATTAAATTTCAACAAAATTTTAACAATGGAACTGGAGACTTTGTAGGCAAATGCTTAGGAAAAAATTCTATATACAGATGTGGATATTCTAATGAATTAATTTGTTATGTATACACAGCTATAGTAGAAATACAACGTAAACTCTAAAAAATAGTTACACATATCTGTTTTTTTAAGGAACATGTTCAGTTTTTAATACAGCTTAAAATATTTTTGTTCAAATTATATGGCTTAAAGTTAAACAATAAAAATCCTGTCTTCAATTGTGCTTTTTAAGGATAAAAAAATGGTGTATGAAATTTATAAATTGAAAAAATATACCTAATTTTTAAAAACAAACTATAAATGGAGTCCATCATGCACTCTTTTATTTATTGTGCACTTTTTAAATATAAATTATTTGGTTAAAGATGGTTATAATGTATGTCTCTTGCTCAGTGTTTTAGGAAGTTATTTAGACAATACTACCATCTATGACTATAATATAAACTATACACTGATGATATGTTGGCTGTCATAGAATTGCTATGAGTTTGGATTGTTGTGACCAGGTCATTGCAGCATTGAATTTCAATTCACATCTATTCCACTTAAAAGCTGGGAGCCCAGAATTTCTAAATATTATAAAAACAGAGAAGCAGAAGATGTGATACATCACCTAATCCATTTATCTGCCAGTTCAATAATGTATCTCATAACTTGTTTTTGTTTAGAATATGTAATAGTTTGATGTTTCTGTAGGGTAGGTGCTATTATTTTTTTCTGAATGTTGCAGTAGTATCTTCAATGAATCATTACATGGTCACTCCGTAGTTTGTGATACCTGGAATGGGTTGCAATATACTTGTGATGTTCTTTTGCCTGGTGACCTCCTTCAGTGTGCCAGAGAGATTGCCCTTTAGCTGACTTCACTTCCTAATTTCTGCCAGCATAGCATACAGCCTTATTGACATAACCTATATCATTACTTTTACACAAATTGACATTTAATCTTCACAATAATTATGTAAAGTAAATAACAGTAGCCCAACTTGACAGGTGCAGAAAGCCACAGCTTGGGGAGATTACCTAAACTGCTTCAATTAGTTACTTAAACCCAGATCTTCTTACTCTACAAAATGTTTTATAGTCAAAATGCCATAGAGATTAATATGATATTTTGACTTCAATGTGAAGATGTGTTACTACCTGTATCTTGACTTATTCATGGTCATTTCTTTTCTTTCTTACTTTTCTGCCATGATGGCGTGAAAAATTATAATGCTTTGAAAGAAGAACTTAGCAGTACCAATAAAATTATTATGCAATATTAGAGATGAGTAAATACATGGTTATTATTATTTTCTATTGATATTTCTATGATGTGTGATTTTCATAAAACATCCTTATTCCTGACTCTACAGTGATTATAAAGTATATATTTTATATTTGATGTGTGCCTTAATTAAATGATAGGTTGAGACTTAAAGTAACACAGTATTCTCAGATGCATATTTCCACTTGTAATGAATGCTAAATGTGATTTTAAATGGGGAGGTTGTACTAGTATTTGGAATTCTCTGCACCTTCTATTCCCCCACTGTCAAATGGATCATTACATTTTCAACACTTAATTATCTTTTCACCTAAATTGTATCTTATTTAACTCCATCATTTAAACTGCTAATGTGACTTTTTTTGTGTGTTCATCTCATCTTTATATAAATGAACTCCAATTCCCTAACTTGACTTTTGCTCAACGTATGAAATCTGAAATTTATAAAGGAAAAATTGGGAACTTTTTTTTTTAACTGCAAATGAGAGTGTTTCTCAGTAACTTAACTGCTAGACCTTGGCATATTCCTTGGACTAGGTATTGGGTCACTTCCATTTTTCATAGCTTGTCACACAATTAACTAAATCATTAAAATGGAACTAGTCCATTGTGACAAACTGAAATGACTAAAAGCCTGCCTAAGGCACTGCACTGCGCGGCTGTTTAAGAAAATTCCATCTCTTCTAAGTTGGTGATGGATAATGTGACAAAAATATTCCGATTAAATTCTAACTTTGGAATACTTAATAAATTAGTAACAGCTTTAGAAGTGCCACTTACAGTCACCTGTCAAGGAGAAGGGCTGTGGTGCTGATCTTTCTGCCCTCTTTGTCTGCTTTCATGGGAGCTGCTTGCAGCTGAGGGGTCTTATCAGATGCAGGTATGAGATGACAGCAGGTTAAGAGATGAGGATTTTTTGTAACGCCCCTGTACTTATCCACTTCTTCCCTTCAGACTCAGAGTAATTGAAGAACACAATGCTTTCCTTTGATAGATTGAAGCCTAACATTTTTCTTCATCATTTTCTCTGCTTCTTTTTTCTTGTTTCCTAGAAAAATTATTTACTTTTAATGTTTTAGGGCATTTTTCAGGGATGTGTATCTCTGGGTGAAACAAATATGTAGTTTCAAGCAATAAGTCAAATGATAATTTTTGAAAAGTTCATTGAATAAAAGCTTACATGATTGCGTGTGTATTTTGCCTCTGCTTTCCACTTCCTACCATTTACACTTTATATTGTATGGATGACTGCGCTAATTCATCTCTCTTTTTTAGGAATTTTGTTTTTTAGATGTTAAATTTATTTATTTGTGAATTCACAAAATTTGTGTCTAATGTAAACTCGTTTTACATATATTAGTACAAACTATTGGAGGGGAATTATGGAATCAACCACCTTGTTCTTAAAAATGCAACTTTCTAAGGATATTTAAATGTATTGCTTTTAACCTAATTGATATTTTGAAAAACAAATTAAATTGGAGAAATAATTAAGGCATTTGAAAAAATGTTACTTAAGATAAAAAAGTCTTTTTCAAAGATTGAATTTCATATTAGAAAGCAAAATGGAAAATTAACACCTTTATGTTTATCCAGAGTAAGAGCTTATTTACTACATACACTCAGAGGGGCCTTTCCACACACGTTATTTCTGTCCTTACATTCATGCTTTTAAATAGTCCCTTTGGATAAGTCTTCTGATACAGAAAAACAATAAAGAGGGCAAAATGTTTTGGAAATAATTTTAGGAGTTGATGTTGTTTACAAATGTCACGGAAAATAAACAATGGGATTTTTTTCTTCGCCGAGAGGATTTATTTCTGAAACTTCCTCTTTCAAATTTTTAGATTTAAAAGCAGTTTCTCTATAAGTTGCAGTCTGTGAGAGCTAGGCTACTTACACTTACCTTCAGAGAAATAAAGAATGGAGAAATTCCTTAGAAGTACACTGAAATGTGCCAGTAGTTCACAAAATTATTATGGTAAATGATCGGTGTGAGTTTTCTTCAATTCTCAAAATTTCTCACACTTCATCGGAAGTAGTCATTTTTTCTCTAAAAATGTTACTTTTATCTGTTTGTTCACAATTCACTGAAAGTAGGCAAAGTTAGTGAATAAAACAAAGTGTTTACCTTCTGCACTTTCTTCACTATGTTATTATATTTCTGATGACTTCATTGTTTGCTTAGTTTAACACTTACGTTTACCTTTTGTTTCTCCCCAGTGGGAGGTTGGCCTGAATTCCCTAGTTTTCAATTCCTGGAAATGTATGTCTATAGTTCCTTTTTGGTCCTTAATGTTACTAGGTATCTTTGCTGCAATGGACATTGCTGATTTTCTGCTGAAAACTATGTATTCATTTGACTTCCACGGCAATAGTCTCTTTAGGTTTTCCATGTGTCTCTGTAATCTTTCCTTCTTGTTCTCTCCCATCTCCCCTTGTGGACACTGACACTCTGCCATCCACTTGCCCCTTAAATGTTGTAAGCACTGTTAGTTTTCCTACTTTGGGTTTTAGCATTTATTTTGTGTATTCTCTTTGGAAGATCTCATCTATTCTCGTAGTTTAAATTATCATCTACATGTAGATAACTTTCAAATACTTCTTGAGCTCTGATGTTTTGAGCTTTAGATCATAAGGATATTTGGATTTTTCCACACCCACTTTCACTTCAGTGTGCCAAGAACCACTCTTCCACCTGCCTCCTCTTTACCACACACCCCCTCCACCAAATCAAATCCTGGGAACCACCAGAGACCTTCATCTCACATCTCTACATCCCACCATATAGTAGCTCCTGAAAACTGCACCAATCATTATGTAAACATAAGTGATTACTTCAGCCGAGTTCCACACAGACATTTACTACCCTAGTTTAGGGCTTGTCATTTTCCCCACATTAATTATTCCAATAGCCCCTTATAGAAATCCTTGCTGGAAACACCCAATTTAATATGCATGAAGTATCATATCCACTTATCCGTAAAATTTTTATTTCATTCTTAAAATAATGCAAAGACAAAACAGTTTATTTTATAAATCATTGAAAATAATTCTAGACATTAATTCAAAGGTTATTGTATTCAAGAAAGAAAATTTTCTTAAATAATCATACCTAATAAATTTTGAAAATTTGAAAAAGCTGATAAACTACATTCTAGCATAAATAGTGTTATTTTTCTAGGATCCAAAGTACCTTAGGTATATTTTGTGTAAAAGTATGGCTAATAATATAAACTCAGCACTTTCAAGAAACTGGCTTTGAAGTTTCAGGGTTAGCTACGCATGCCTCCTCCATGGGCTCCTATCCCACTCTGTCTACACCCATTTTAATATTGAGCATGTATATGGAAATGTTTTGCTTATGATTTATATATTTTTACGTCCCTTTATACCATATGAAATACATTCACTTTCTTTCTCCCTCTAATTAGTATATTGCTTAAAATGTATTAAGCACTTAGTAAATATTTAGGAATTCACATGTCAAAATTAAATGTATATTATTAAATAAAAACACTAGTCCCCAATTGTTAGAGTATCAAACCTATTTGACAATACTTTGTTGACTTGGTCTATATAAAGTGCTGCTCTTATCTGATGTGATATGTGTGTGACCTGCAAAACTAGTATTTTACATGTAAATGGAGACAATAGCATTAGGGTAAGCCATGTTAGACCAAGGGTTAAAGCAAAAATTCAGTGTTCTGCTACATATTTGTTTACATCACATAAGGGCACAGCACTAATATGCTTTGAAGTGATCATTGCTGTGGATAAACACTAAAAATATATATAATCCAATGTGACATGGGAGAGTGAGAATCTAAAGGAAAGCAGAGCATGCATATTGTTTTTATATTGTAGCTGCCAGTCAGACTCAAATGTTATGAAGAACTGAGAAGCAATTTTCACTCATGTACGTTATATCATGTAGGTCATATTCTTTTATGTAAATCTCTTTCACTTCCGTGTTTAAATTTCAATATAAATGTAGTTCTAAAAAGTATGGCTTTTATTTCTTTCTCTCTGAGTTTGGTAGAACAAATGAGTCATTGAGCATGACATCTATAAGGGGCAATGTTGGAGTAGGTGTTAAAACCTGAGTTGCATCTGTTTTGGATAAAGGAACATTCCCATTGCTTCATCATACTTCATCCCACAAAGAGGGAAGAGGGATGAGGGCTCAGAGGTGTGTATTAGTTCACAGGTGAAATTTTTAAAATCTAAAGACTGTACCTTGTCCCTGGGGAGAGTCTAGACATCCATTACCTTCAAGCATTTTTTTCTTTTTCATTTCCATAGAGCTAATTGACCAATTCCACATTTTTTGCATCTGTTTTCTCAAAATATCCAATGCTTCATGTTATGAGCATGTCAGTTAATTATAACTTTCAACATAGCTTTCCTATCTTTATAAGCATGAGATCAATAGCATCCTGAGACTTTGCTGGGACAGGTCATTGCTAACTTTCTGTTTGGGTGAGAAACAAAACAAAGTAAAGCAAAACAAAAACCACACAAACTTACACATAGTTTGTCCATAATTATTCCCAAAGCAGTAGATCATGACATGTGAATTAATGTGAAACTCCAGGTAATCTGTTAAATGCCTTCTTATTTCCTTTTTATGAAAGTTTCATTAAAATAGCACATATTAATTACATTATTGGGAATCTGGCTAAGATAAATGCATGTAGCATCTCGTGAACTTATCTTTTAGTTCTGAAAATCAATTTATGTCAAAATATACACTTGAAAAGCTTCTGACATTAAGGACCTATGCGGATGAAAGAGTTTGATTACTTTTATTAGTTATTCATTTAATTGTATCATTCACAGTTGTAGCAGAAAACAGAAATCTCAAACAAGGTAACTGAAGAGAGTTTAATGAAGGGCCTATTTACAAACCCAAGGGCAATGTTAAATGATAACAGAAAAACAGGTTAAGCATCCCGGTTCTAGCAACCTTCTTTTACATGAGAACTTCTTTTCTCAAACATAACATCTTTAAAACAGAACTGCTCTTCTCTCCCGGAATGGCCTTCACTTGCAGCCTCTTCTTCGCAGTTGAAGCCAATTTCATACTTCAAGCTCCTCAAGCCGAAAATGATTAAATCATCCTTGATTTCTCTTTTTACCACATTCTATAACTAATCAGTCAGAAAATCTTGTTGGCCATATCTTCAAAATCGTCCCAGAATCGGAACACTTTTTACCACTTCCACTGTTGCAATACCAAAGTGCAAGCCCAGATTACTATAACAGCCTCTTAGTGGGTCTCCCTAATTATACCCTGGCTTCTTAACAGACTGTTTTCAAAACTCTCACTGTAATCATTTTTAAAGTGTGTATCAGATCATGTCACTTCCCTGTTAAAACCTAACAATGGCTCTCATGTCACTAAAGGTGAAGTAAAAGTTTTCACTTAGCCCGCAACCTGGCCCTGTTTCTTCTTTGATTTCATGTGCATCTTCTATCCTCTTTTCTCAGTATATTCCCATTTTTATCTCCCTATGTTGCATTCTGGTTGAATTATTTAGCGTTTACAAAATTTTTCTTTAAATGCTGTCTAATGTGCTATTTAATTCAATCACTGAGTGTTTAATTTCAAAATATATTTTTAAATTTTAAAAGATTCATTCTACTTTTTTCAAAGCTTATTTTTTGTAATCTCTATCTGAGAGGTCTATTAAACCAAGGTTTTATTCTCTTGTGGTGGTTGCTTGTATTGACTTGCTCAAGGTAAATTTTCATGTATTTTCTAATTTCATAAACCCAAACCTGAAAAAAATGTAATCATGGCAGTCGAGACTTGATGAATAAACGCATTTGGACATTGGAAAAACAAAACAAAAGGGAAATACTTTTGGTCTAACCACAAAAGCATTTCACCCAAAAAATTCTGAATGAGGACAGATCTAAGGGGAGGTCTGAATAATGGCAGGACCAACCCAAAAGAGATACATTTCCTTCCGCTGCAGGTAATCTTTTTCTTTTATCTTCCCTACTCTACCAGTTTCTGAAGAAGTTACCCTCGGTTGCTCTTATCTTTATTGTGGATCTTAACTCTAATTCACTCTGCTGACCCAAATTCTCACCTTCTGTCTGTTTCTGTGATAGCAACTACAATCCTACATTACTGACACTAACAATTCTTCACCTACCTCCTGCATAGTTTTATCTTCAGTGTTTGGCCCCTGGGGGTTTTCCTAAACATATTTTTAAACTCAACTGTGCATTTAAAGGATATTTGCTACCTATTTTGATATCTGTAGGCTATATGATCTTTCATATTAAGGTACTATGATGTGCTAGACAGTATATCATGTTCTTGGATTACAAAAATAATAATAATTTAGAGGCCAATTTATCTCCACTGTTTTCTACCCACTAGGATTACTTGCTTTGTTCTAAGAGGAAGCAAATAATGGTGTTTATTCAATAAAATCTGCTTTAAAATAGCTGACTCTTATTTTCCCACCTTGCTAAGTTCAAATATACCTAACCTCTGTTTTCTTCAATAAAATAGGTACAGTTATGAGCTCCTAATTTTATAATTAGTTTAGTTGATATAGGTAATTAACATTTTTATAAAATATTATGTTTCCAAATATAATATATAAATATGCCATATAAACAATTAAAATTTTCCATTGACTCCTCATACAAAAATAGTTTTTCCACATGCCTTAATGTCATCAAATAACATTGGTGAAAATAAAATTAGTTCAGGCTAGACATAAACAATCAGTGTTTCCATCCTTGTATGTGGCAGTGTACACGTCAGGACATGATATCAATATAACATCT
The DNA here is from genome assembly GCF_000412655.1 of Myotis brandtii. Lineage (NCBI taxonomy): Eukaryota > Metazoa > Chordata > Mammalia > Chiroptera > Vespertilionidae > Myotis > Myotis brandtii. The sequence goes on from NW_005364031.1 coordinate 2,156,053, forward strand.
AGTTTGAAACCAAACTAAAAGTGGACCAACGCTGTTAGTAGCAAACCTTTTTATTCTTTATGGCTCTGAGAAATAGATCTCTAGCAACACTTGCGTAGGGCTTCTTGGCTGCCTGTGGAGTGCCACTTATGAACATCACCTTTTGACCTTTTCTACAAATACTGGATCCCAACCGAGTCCAGGGCTAGATGTGATTACATACCTGCTAAGAGTGGCTCTCAGTGTCCTCCATAGATGAAGCAGGGGTATTGGAGCAGATTATCTAAGTAGCTGTTCAAATTATAGGTTGACATAGGCTACATCTAAGGATTATATAAACAAGACAGTCCTCCAGACAACTTGACCAGTGGAAAAACAATGTGGCCTTCCCACAGGATGACATCCTTAAAATGACCCTCATATCCCAGCAGGGTCTTTGAGTGATTTCCCAGATGGTGGTGGTGTGTCAGCGCAACTCCTGTCCCAAGGGACAGGAGTGAGAATGGTGGTGGTCAGCGCAACTCCTGTCCCAAGGGACAGGAGTGAGAAGGACAGCCTCAGGCCTTGCAGGGGAGAAGCTTTGTACAAAGCCAAATGACCTAATTAAACTACTCCCACCCCTCGTGCCTTTAGATTATTGAGCGTTTTGCTCTAACCAGCTAAACGGACACTGTGGTGGGGCCTTAGGTAATGCTACCTAACTGGGCATTGCCAAGGAATAAAGAGTGCTAGCAGGTACAGAAAAAGTGGCAGCCAGCAGGTAAAATGTGGGCTGAATTAGGTAGCAGACAAGGCAAATCTGAGCCAGAAACACACAGAGCATTTATTCACAAACCAAGGCTATTCTTCTCTAAAGGCATTGTGGACCACGCTGCTGTTCTCATGCTGATTTTTCCTGTTATCCTTGTACATTCTGACAACAATGCTGTCAGCAGAAGCCCTGTCCAACATGGGCACTTCTGTGTATCTACCCCTTGCGTTGTTTTTCTAACCCTGAACTCTAACTGCTTCCCATTCATTCTCCCATTCCTTTCTCCTAAACAAATACATGCAGAGGGAAATCACCCGACAGATGTCTGGGTGTGTAAAACAGCTGATATTCTATCATGGAGTTTCAATGTTTTTCCAAGGCTTTAGTGTCTTCTGTACCTTTCCCCCCCTTTTATTTGGTATCTGTTATAGAGATTCAAAAGTTCAGTAAGGTGACATTCCTTGGCATTTTACATTTGCTGACTAACAATAACATGGATATTGTCATTCATACATTACAGAATATTCACATTTTTGTATCATTCTCATTTTTGTTACATGATGAAATGAACCACTATTTTATAGCAACAGTACTCAGCTAATTCCAGTGAACAGAAGAAATGCCTTAATATGCCTCAGTTCTGCCTTTCAAAAAATTACAGTAGTCTTCCCCCTTACTTACAGGGGTACATTTTAAGACTCCCAGTGGATGCCTGAAACAGTAGATAGTACTGAACCTTATATATACTATGTGTTTCTTATACATACATACTGTTTCACTTAAAGAAAGCATTTATAGGGCTTCTGTTTAGCATATCTGAATTGCCAGCATTGCAACTCTTATTCTTTGGCTCATTATTAAGTGAAATAAGGTTTACTTGAGCACAAGTAGTGTGATATTATGGCAATTGATCTGATAACCAAGTGGCTAAGGGATAGGTAGCATCTATAGCATGGACACACTGGACAAAGGGATGATTCACTCCCAGAAGGGATGGTGTGGGACGGTGTGAAACTTCATCATACTCCTCAGAATGGTGTGCAATTTAAAATGTGAATTGTTTATTTCTGCAATTTTCCATTTAAAATTTCCATTTGTGATTGAAACCATGGAGACAGAAACCAGGAATGGGGGAGTGGGGCTACTGTACAAGCTACTTCATGACAGAGATCATAATCCTTCTACATTTTCTCTACAAAACACTAGTTCTTTGTATGCTGGTATCTCTGTTTATACATTCTCATCTTCATACTCATTTCTTTCTGCAATCCATTGAAAATGTATCCTTCCCAAATTCCACTTTTATCATTAATTTACTAAGTGTACTGGTAAATAATGCGGATTTTTTTCAATAGATGCAGTTAAACATATGCGATTTGATATGTACGCTATTTTGTTGTATTGACAACAAGCTTCAAATCTTCATATGTCAACTTTTCTGGTGTTAACATCATAGATATTTTTACCTTTAAAAATTTCAAATTTTGTGCATAAAAAAGAGCATTTGTGGGAAGTTTTAATTTATTACTTTATTTTGAAGAAAAGTGCTGCTGAATACTTCGGGAAGCTTACGTGAACATGCTCCATCTCAAGATACTTGTGAACACTGGTTTAAATGCTTTAAAAGTGATGATTTCGATGTGAAAGATAAAGAACGTCCAAGTCAACCAAAAAAGTTTTAAGACCAACAATTACAAGCATTATTGGATGAAGTTGTGTGTCAAACAACTCAAAAACAATTTGCAGGAAGATTAAACGTTTCTCAGCAATTTCCATTCATTTATAAGCAATGGGAAAGATTGTAAAGGAAGGAAAATGGGTCAGTTCAACTGAATGAAAGACAAATGGAAAACTGAAAAGTCATCAGTAAAATGTTGCTTCAACAGCACGAAAGAAAGTAATTTTTGCATCGAATTGTGACTGTTTTTGCATCGAATTGTGACTGGTGATGAATAGTGGATTTATTTTGAGAATCAAAATCATGGGTTGATCCAGGTCAAACATCAAGATCGACAGCAAGACCAAATCGCTTCAGAAACAAGACAATGCTCTGTGTTTGGTGGGATCAGGAATGTTTGGTGTATTATGAGCTTCTAAAACCAGGTGAAACTGTTAATACTGATCACTACTGACAACAAATAATCAATTTGAACCACGCCTTGATCGTGAAATGACCTGAATGTGCCAGAAGACACGGCAAAGTAATTTTGCTTCGTGATGACGCACCATCACACACTTCAAAACTAGTAAAAGACATGTTAAAAGATCTTGCCTGGGAAATATTAACCCACCACTGTATTCACCAGATCTTGCTCCTTCAGATTACCACTTGTTCCTATCGATGGCACACGCACTTTCTGAGCAGCACTTCAAAACGTACAATGAAGTGGAAAATGGGTCTCTGAATGGTTTGCCTCAAAACAAGAAAAGTTCTATTGGGACGGTATCCACAAATTACCTGAAAGATGGGGAAATGTGTAGCTAGTGATGGACATTACTTTGAATAAAGAACTTTTGATGTTTCTCTTGAAATTATCGGGTTTTCTTTGATTACAAAACTCACATTATATGCTTTAAAACCTTCACTAGATCCTTGAAGCTTACAGCATAAAGTGTACAATTATGATCACATTTATCCTTCACTATTGTTACCGCACTGCTCCCCACTCAAACACCAAGATTGTGTATGCAATTGACAGTCTCCAATACTAGGAGTAGGTGGCAGGAGAAGGCTCAAGTCAGGGGTAGGAGCAATAAGCTCATAACTGTCGAGCCACTGTCCATTCTGGCCTGCAGTGGGGTAGGGGTGGAGGAGGGGAGGTGGCTGTGGGCTGGAAATTTGCACTTGTAATTAAGAGCATCTTTGAAATGTGAATACTCTGAAGTTAGGTTGCTTCTGTCCCAAAGCTGGAAGTAGAATGTGGAAAGAAGGGAGAAACAGAACAAGGAAAATTGGATCATTTAAAGTAGCGTAGGGAAAACAATTACAAATTCGATTTTATAAATTTCACAGAAACCCTGAACTCTGCTCATGTCTGTTACATTTAAGAGATTCTATGAGTGTGCTCTTCTGAACAACAGCAAAATTAATTAATTACTTAATACTTGGGTTTTTGGGTATTAGAGTCAAATAATACATTTGACCCAACTTTAAGGATAGCATGAATATTTTTAAAATGTTAACCAAAATAATACTTTTATAAATAATTGAATATTTTAATTCCAAAATCAAAGGAAATTATCTATAGCATTTTAAATAAATACATTATTTTTTTGAATTTTAAAATAACAAAGTCAAGATGACATAGCGGAAAGATGCTAAATTATAAGGCAAGATAGACATATAACCTTTGGAGGCTGACGCGTTTTCTTCATTTCGAATCAAAAAATTGTCGCATTTGCATATTAAAAAGAAGCATAGGTTTATTCTGATATAGTTTGTTAACCCATGCACAAATCACATATACCATTTTTGTTACTGGATTTCTGCTTCCAGATCTTTGGATTTGTTGCATATATCATGCCAGCATATCTTGCGTTCAGTGACTTGTTCCGCACCAGCCCTGGCTTCTGCGCTTTAAAGGCCTATGCCTCCACGATTAGTGCTCCCCCACTATTAGTCTGTCACCCGGGGACTCAAGATTTGTGTATCATGAAGTAACGATAATAAAACAATGGTTTCAAATGCAACAGGGCTCTGCAGAATTTAAACTGCTAAGTTTATGTCCCATTTTCTTCATTCTCATGAGGCATAGTACTTTACAATAAACATTTCCGTGTTTGGTGTTTTGTTTGATTCAGACAAAAGCAAACTGCATAAGCCATTTTCTCCTGAGTGTATGATTAATGAATTATCCCCTTATCCCCTAATTGCCATATCAGGAATGGAGTTGCTTGTGGCAGATTCATAAAAAATCTTTGAGTGAACAGTTAGTACTGGCTGTCTCATATTTTGTGTGTTAGTTTTCAAATGTGCAATTACCAGCCATGGAACACTACTGCATAGAACTAAGAAAAGAGGATACACTCAGGGACATTTTCTTTACCTGGGATGTAAGTGATTGTTTTTTGTGGAAAGTAATGATTTGATGTTGTTTGAAGTTGTTTCTTTCTTTGTCATGCAACTCAAATCAGAACACAATTATGCAAAGAAATCTACAGCAAGCCAACAGGGAAGTGAGTATCATTTCCATGTCCTAAAATAAAGAGAAAAGAAAAAAAAATCAACTGCTAATGATAAGAAGAGAAAATAATGGAGAAAAAGTTAAACCAGGAGACAGAATGTATAGGTTCCTTTACAATATTTCACTAAACACATTAAAAATAAAATCTCCTAAGTTGGGATGTCACATAGAAGTCATTTAGTTCAACTTTTAGTCAATGTAAGGATTGTTTAAAATATATGTGAATGGGACCCCTTAATCTGGCTCCCATCTTGGAAACTCCACACCCTACAACAGGGGTCCTCAAACTTTTTAAACAGGGGGCCAGTCCACTGTCCCTCAGACCGTTGGAGGGCCGGACTATAGTTTAAAAAAAAACTATGAACAAATTCCTATGCACACTGCACATATCTTATTTTGAAGTAAAAAAACAAAACGGGAACAAATACAATATTTGTATTTGCATGTGGCCCACGGGCCATAGTTTGAGGACCCCTTCCCCAGATCCTGGAAACTGGACAGGACACACACCTGCTTTCTTCAACAAATACAGTGAGAAACAGCAAGAACACAGGGGGGTGCTGGAGGGGCTGTAGATAAGTATTAAAAGTAAGTAGACACAGCAACTAACAACACATGGATCTTGATTTAAATTAAACAGAAAAATTTATGAGACAACTGGTAAAATCTGAACACTGCATTTTTTTTAAAATTGTGGTAAAATACACATAAGCAACCTGCCACCTTAACCTTCTTAAAGTGTATAGTTTAGTAGTGTTAGTACATTTATATTGTTGTGTGGATATTAAGAAATTATTGCTAATTTATTTAGGTGTGATAAGGGTTTATATTTTTAAAAAAGAGTCCTTATCTTTTAGAAATAGTCAGGCAAATATTTACAGATAAAATGTGAAGTCTGGCGCTATTTTCCCCTCAAAATAGAGGAAACAAGATTGGCCATAAATTGGTAACGGTTGAAGCTATTTGAAACAACTTTAGGAATCACTACACTATTCTCTACACACTTTTGTGTGGTTTTGACATTTTCTTTAATTAAATATTTTTAAAAAGTACTTTTCCCCCTTAATAGTTTGTTCTCAATTGACATTTAACCCCCCTGTAACTCCCAGTCTTACTCTGCTATATTTCTACTAGTCTATCAGTTCTTGTTAGCTTTTCTGGGACTATTCCACACACATTCCTTATAATTTCACTCTCCCCATCTCTTTTTGGGGGCTGTCTTTTTTTTGCCCAGTTGTCTGACCATTGGGCAGCCTGGGCGGCACCCACGGACCTCAGTTTCCCAAGCGCCCCGCAACTGCAGCGGCTCCTCCATGCAAGATGGTCAGCAGGGGAGGGCAGTTGTGGGTGATCAGGCCAGCAGGGGAGGGCAGTTGGCGGATCAGGCCTGCAGGGGAGAGCAGTTAGGGGTGACCAGACCTATAGGGGAGGGCAGTTGGGGGGACCAGGCCTGCGGGGGGGTGCAGTTAGGGGTTACCGGGCCAGCAGGGGAAGGCAGTTGGGGGTGACCAGACCTGCAGAGGAGGACAGTTAGGGACAATTGGGCTGGCAGGGGAGTAGTTAAGCATCGATCAGGCTGGCAGGGGAGTGGTTAGGGGGTGATCAGGCTGGCAGGCAGAAGTGGTTAGGGGAAATCAGGCAGGCAGGAGAGTGATTGGGAGCCAGCAGTACTGGATTGTGAGAGGGATATCCGACTGCCCTCAAGGGGTCCCAGATTGGAGAGGGTGCAGGCTGAGCTGAGGGACACACCGAACCCCCGTGCACAAATTTCATGCACCAGGCATCTAGTAACATATAAAAGCCAATTTCTTCATGTACAATAAATAATACACATTCTAAATAAATTTAGAAAACTAGATTATGTCTGCCTTCTAATGAAATCACCCACTTTACTAGTATTTTTATGTCAAGAACATTGGATTAGATATCAGAAAGTAGATTCATGAGCTTTGATTCAAACGACAGGGTAGAAGAAAATCTTGACAGCTCTTTCATCCAAGTCAAGAAATCTAATGAGCAAGCCCTGTTCAGTAACAGAAATTATCTCCCAGGATGATAAGATTACCATATGCTCCCAATTCAGGTTTTTTCTTCTCTCTGAGGTAGTGAGTACACACCACCAAGTTTTGCTTCTATGAATCCCTTTATGATATCATTATTTCTGTACTTTGGGTTCATTTTATTAAATTAATTAGGTCATTTTTCGGTTTGTTTTGGAAACATGCTAGCTTTTACTGAAATGTTGATTTTATTAGCCAAACTCTTAGAGTTTTTGGAATGATAAGCTCTTTCTGCTACCTCTGTTTATATTTGTGTTAGTTATTTGTTTTAATTAAAACTCAAGATTTCGCATGTGTCGTATTTATTTCTATCTTCTTATTTTATCCTCAAGTCCATTTTGAGGTCTTTAATCATCCAGAAGTGTAAGTGAACAGATTTGTGTACTATTCATAATGTATAAACATATCCTCTAAACCTAGGTTATTGTGATTCATGAATGACATTACTTTAAAAAAATATATGTTTTTATTGATTTTTTTAGAGAGGAAGGGAGAGGGATACAGAGATAGAAACATCAATGATGAGAGAGAATCATTGATTGATTGCCTCCTGCCTGCCCCACAATGGGGATCAAGCCCACAAACCAGGCATGTGCCCTGATCAGGAATCGAACTGTGACCTCCTGGTTCATAGGTTGACACTCAACTGCTGAGCCTAGGATTGTGTTAAGAGTTAGGATTAGTGAGAAGATGAACACAGCCAACTGAGTGCTAATATAGTCAGTAATGACAGAGGGATCTGGAAGTTAGTAGCTTGTTAGCACTCAGCAGGTAAAAGGGCAAGATAGCAATTGTGTATGAAGAGAGAAGAATGGTTAGGATGATACTTGTTAGTGTGGCAGGAAATGATTTAAATGTACTATCTGATTCTCTCCATCCTGTTATTCCCTTTTCTCCAATCCTAGTAGATAGTTCTGTATTTATTTACCAGAGAAATAGTGTGAAGGATAACAGAAGGCAGCTCAGATTTTGGTCTGGTTTGGTTTCATACTGTAATGAAGAAATAAGGAAAGGTAAAAAGGGGGTGAAGATGTTTAATAGTCCTTAGAGATAAGGTTAGAGGTGATGAGTCATATAGACAACTTTTTGGTAAATGATCTCTTTGAAGAGCCTTGTTTCAGTTGTCAGAGCCATTTGGAAATTGAAACATCATTTGCTACTGTTCTCTCTGTGCCCAGACCTATATTAGCTCCTCTTGTCATGGGTATCTGATGAAATCTTCCTTTGTTCAGGAGCTAGCATCAGATTAATGTCCATCCAGCAGGAGAGAGGCCCATCTATATCTCTTCATTAAATGAAGTTGTTTTTTGTCTCTGTCTAGTTTATCTCTTGTGGAATTTTCCCACAGACTTAACAGAACAGACTTCTATAAGCCTCAAGAATAGGGCTATATTTCTGGTCCCTGGCAGGATCGTTGGAAGGAGGAGATGGCACAGCTGTATTTAGAGAGGACTGAAAGCAGCCTGTACTTAGACAATAGCTAACACAACCCCACTTTCTCTGTGGCTTGGGTGAGCATAAGTGGTAATGTCATTTACTGAGAGAGGGGGAAGAATTTGAGGGAATACACATAATGTCTATTTTAAGCATTGGTTTGAGTTGTTTCTGGAACTAAGTGGAGATATGCAATAAGCTATTGGATAAATGGATTGGGATCTTTAATAGGTCTATGATGTGGAGATGTGTATTTGGGACCTAACAACTCTTCAGTTGCTTCTGAAGAAATTTGTATATGGATATCTGTCCAAGATATACAGTGAGTAGAGGAAATAATACAGAAAAGAGAACACAGACATTTAAAGAATATGGAATATTTCACAGGAAAGACTAAAAAGGAGCTACCAAAGTGGTAGAAGGATAAAGTAATGTCATATAAGCAAAGGAGGATTCAATGTCAGAGTGTCACGTACAAGGGCACTGGGACGAGAGAAAGTCCTCTAAGTTTTCAGTGAATTTTAAATCTATCATTGACCTTAGCATGCAATGTTTTTGGAGTGATGTGGTATAGACATTAGACTGCTCTTGGCTGAAGAATAAACAAGGCAGTGGAGATCACCTTGTCTTAAAAAGGCACAAACATAGTTATGCACTTAGTATGCAGAAATAAATGCAAAGTCATTGGTAGTTTGTATTTTTATAATTAACATTTTAAAGATGAGCAAGTCTTAGAGGTTTTCATATGTTGAGATGAAAAAAAAAAAAAACAGCACAGAGGGAGAGTTTTAAAATACATGTGAGATGGTACAAGCCATATACCTAAGCCAGGTTATCTTATGAAATAAATCTATGTATATGTTTCTGGGCTTGTACTAAGTATTGTCATTGGTTTTATTTGTTTATTTTGATTTTTTTTTCTGCAAAAAAGGGACTTTTATAGGGTTCAAACCCATGTTCTCAGCATCCCCGCCTGGGGAACTAATTGCTCAGATGACTTGTACTTTTAAAGGTGCATTAACCGTGGATGCCACCAGAGTGCTACCAGCTCTGCAATGGACTCCCTGGCGCTATAGTGATTCATAAATAGTTTATGTGAGGCCTCAAATGCCAAATCTTAGGAGAATCTTATTCACCTGTCAGGTTATTGACCATTACCCAGTAATCTTTCAAAACAGAGCGAAAATAGGCTTTGCAATAGCTACTCCATTTTAAAATCATGTCCCCCAAAGACCTCAAGTGCAGCAATAGGTATGCGTAACCACAGAGATCCTAAATTATTTTCTATTTTGTTGTGTCAGTTTACAGTTACCAGTAATGTTATATGCAAGTAAAAATACAATGCCTTATTTTCTTTGCTGCCAAGTCTGAACTACAATTTAGCCTGACAAATGGGCAAAGGTTTCCAAGCACCACTTGGCTGATATCTGTGTATTGGAGTATGATGATCCCGTATTGTTTTTAAATCCAGGAGGTGTTAGTCAAAGGTGCCTCTGCGAATTTTATAATGAAAGCCTGGGAATTGTAGGTGGTATTACTCAGTTCATTTATGAACAAATGTGGGATCGCAAACTGTAGATTCTGGAAAAGGTATTAATGAATCATTCCCAGATGATCTTCCAACCACCCATAGGACTTCAAAATGAATCATATGACCTATTTTTTAATTAAAAAATGCATTTTAAATGAATTATTTATGAACAAGTACAGCTGTAACCTTGATGATATTAAACTGTTATGGGCTGTTGAAAGGTATCTCATAGCAGTGACTATTCATAGTCAAACGTGCAGAATGCATTAATGTAGTCGGTGAAAAATATAAACTAGTCTCTGAAGAGGTGGAGATAAATAAGACTATCAATCCATATTGCCTTCTTACTATAGCCAGTCACCAAAGATTTGTGCAGAAATATTTTATTTGGGGGGTTATTAGTAGTCTGCAAGTATCTATGATTCTGTCCCTCGAGTTTTAAAATGTGAATATTTCCCTACCCCCAATAAAAAAGAAAAAATAAATAAAATGTGAATATTTAACACACTATAAGTAATCAATGAAAAGAATATTGGTTATTCATCATATTTCGGTTAGGCATAGAATTAATGAACAAGGCAATTTAGTAAAGATCATTTTGGCTCTCTCTCACATCTGAGATAAACTGAACATTACTTTGACATTGTGAAAACAGAGGGAGTGTTTTCCAAGTGCTAGCCAAAGTGGCTACATTGTGTTTCAGACATCAGTGCTAAAACATACAGAACGTTTCAGTCAGGAACTCGACAGGTTTGCCATCTAGATAACTTCTCCTAAATGTATTTTTCATTGTCTAACTTTAACATTTTATTTTTAAAGGTAAAAATTAAAGATATTAAATTATTTTCTAATTTTTTAAGAGATATTTAATCAAAGGGTATGTTATGTACACAGGTAAGCGAGGAAGAAAATTTTAGAGTGGAAAACACTGGGATGAGAGAAGTGAAAGGAGTGGGATAATTAGGCAAATTACCATTGGTAAAATCTAGAGACTTTTCTCATTTTATACAATAAGAATTTAGAAATCTTGGGAATCCAGAAAGAAGCTAAGATAAAGTCCAGTATAGAAAACTTAATTAGAATCAGATAAATATTTACTTCAAATACAAAAATGTTTGCAAAAATAATAGAAAATAATAAACTAGTTGCATTAATTGACCATATCCTATATAATAAAAAAGAAACATGCAAATTAACCATCCCTCCACTAGGCTCAAGACACGCCCATGAGCCACGCCCACCAACCAGTCAGGAGCAAGTATGCAAATTAACCCAACTAAGATGGTGGTGGCCACAGAGCTGGAGTGAGCAGGAGGCTTGGGTTGCCCCCCCCAGCGATGGAAGCCAAGCTTCCCGCTTGCCCTGGCCAACCCTTGGCTTCCCTCAAGGCTACAAAGTTTCAATTATAGAAGATAAATAATAA